>NW_022900913.1:25498112-25679459 GCF_012274545.1 Fukomys damarensis | reverse complement strand
TATTTGAAACTGTGTGGAAAATTAGTGTCCTAGTATAATTTTTGATTTTATAAAATACTACCATTACAATAATGTGTTATAAACTGATGTCATTCATATAAACTACATTTGAGGGCTACTAGTGTATATACTAGGGCCTTAAGTTTGAGGAGCTAAGCTGGGATATAATCAACTTAAATATTTTCCTATTCACTTGTCTTCCTATCAAAACCCAAACTTTAGCACTAAAGCACCATTATTATTGGATGTGTCTAAAACTTGATATTCTTTAGGTCTACCAAAGGTTAAATGTTTGGCACTGATTCACTTCAGAAGATTAATACAGTAAATAAGAAACTAAAATATATCTCAATTCACTTTACATTCATTTTAGAGAATTCAAGAACTTGTGCAGAGAAGTAGAAGCACATAGAGTCAGAAGGAGGTAGAATATGGAAAGGATAAACTGATTATGTAGAAGAATTAATTTTTAAAAAGACTCATTTTCCTGGACTGTGATATCTGACCAAAATAGTTGGGTATAGAAAGTGATAAGATATTTCTGGACTAACAAGAAGAAAATTACTTTCAGGGGATTTGCTGGTGTTTTACAGGCTTTGAAATTATTCTTTAGGGGAGTATCACATTGAAAAATAAGAATATCATGACTACAACTCAGAAAGTGTTATGATGGGAATGCTGTTTATTCAGCTAAAGGAAGACATATTATCTTACTCATATATCTCTCCAAATGTGTCTCCCACTATTCCTTGAAAAGCTTCACACCCCCAAGCCATACCAAGTTAATAAATATTTCTAATTCTAACATCAAACACCTTTTTGTTTGATGCTTTGTTTGCCTGAACAGTTTTCTCCTTTGACTGCCTGTCAAATTCCTACTTATTTTTCAAATCTCAGTTCAGGTATTTCCTTTTCCATAAAATTACTTCTGAAAACCTACAGAGTTTTTCTTTTTATTGTACCAATTACTCTGTCAAAATTATTCATGTGTATTTTCTTCTAGACTGCTACAATTGACAAACACTTAGTTTTCTTTTTACGTGCCTAATTCATAGTAAATAAGCAGTACATTATTTTTTCTTTTATTATTAGTTTCTATCCACAATGTATTCTTGTGCATAATAAATAAATATTAAATACTATGCATTCAGAAAAAACATATTTTTCTCACAATATGTCTGTGAATCAGAGTGCAAACTACATGTCAATTAACTGGATTTACAATTGACTACATTCCTTCACTAGTCCAGAAAGTCAGTGTGAACATAAGGAAATCTTCAATGAACTATTCTAAGACTTTTTCTTAAACTTAACCCCATATATAATCAGTGACTTTAAAAATAAATGAAAGAATAGCATTAATTAACTGCATTTGTTCATCCCCAATAGCCTTTAACGTTTTAAGGTTCCTAAAGTAATCCAGGCCCTTCATTACATCATCCAGTGAATTAGTTTTATGGATTACTGAGATAGGATTAGTTTGATTTTCCAGACTGAAAATTCTTCATTGAGCTAACATTAAAGGAAAAAAAATGAAACAATAATAAAACCAAATGTTCTTAACTTGTAATGGTGAAGTGTCTCTTTCCTTGTTTGTTGTTTTCTCTAATGCAATCTGAGCAACAGTAATTTCTTGAAAGCTACAGGTCTAATTTTCAGGTTTTATTTAATGTATTTTGATAAATAAGATATATGACACAGACATTTTTCATATCTTACTTGTCTTTTAGAGTAAAATAGGTAATGTTAGCAGATGAAAATAATAATGAACCCTTACACTGTTGAGAACAGTCAGACTGTTGAAAAATATGTGAGTTCTCTCACTTAAGAAGCTACTATTGGAAAATAAACAAAAGAAAACCACACTCTCATTTGGTTCCATTGGCCCAAAATATAGACAAAACCATGAATTCTGCAGTCTTTCCAGATTCACTATACCAAGTCTGTTTTCTCCTTGCCACATGAAGAACTATGTGACTAGGTATAAAGAATGATTTGCACATGTAATAGAGAAAACAAAAGAGAAACATGGTTTACTCATACTTTAAAACCAGAGGGGCTTGAAACACTTATCTGGCTTAGAGATTTCCAGACCCGATGGCTCCTGAGAATCACCTGAAGAGCATTTAAATACAGATTTCTGGTCCTGAGATATTCTGGCAGAGACGAGGCAATTAGATATATTAAGACATCCAGATATTGTTGGTCTCTACCCAGGTTTGAAAAACACTGCTCTGGTCAAGCTTCCCTGATTTCCTGATGCATAGCTGAAGCATGAAAGGTAAATGTTCACTCTGTTTAGGGTCAGAAGAGCCAGCACCCTAAACCAGTGTACCAAATGTGTAGTTTTCAGTGTCTCTATACTAAACCACAGAGCACAAATGGTGTTTTCAACTGCCTGATTGATATTTTAAGTGATCTTTCTTAGTTATAGGCAGCAGTGGAATAGTAAAAACAAAAACAAAAAACAGCTAACTGGAACCAAACTCTCCAAAGACTACTGTAGGAATTCAGCAAAATGGTAAGTTAATGCTTCATAAACTGAAGTGGTATATACTAGGGAATAAAATTATCATGTAAAAAAATTTTAAAGACACTAACAAGAATATAAAATATTTTAAATGAACTTGATTGTTCACTAAAATTGTCCCAACATTTTGCACCTCAACTTGGCATGGTGCGCTGAGAGTATGATCTGTAAGGGCTTCTTATCTGTGATTTGTATTGCCAACGGTGAACAGTCATTGAGACTCAGTCTCCAGCACTTCTACTTATTTAACAGTTGAGGTCCCTGATCACAGTTAAATTGGACGACTTAAGATTCATAAAAAAATTGTTTTGGCTTTAATATTTGGTGATGTTTTTCTCCCTGCTAACTCTGCCAGTGTCTTTACCATTATGATTTCTCTTGTTTTCTGATTCTACTTTCAGATATTTCCCTGTTTTTATCTCATTTCCTTTCTTCTAATTCTAGCAATATTAAGAATCCTCTTATGCATGTATCTCTGCTAAGTATTGGCATGTAAAAATGAAGAGTATGATATCCCTGGCCTTAAAGCACTCATATTAGAGAGCCTCATAATAAGCACATTATGATCATATATGATATGGACTCTGATAGTGCCATACATGAAGTTTTCTACAAACATATGGGCAGGAAATGTTAATTCTTCATGGTGATAGAATATCCATGGGGATGTTGTTTAAGGTTTACAAAGGTAAGGGAGTTTGATAGATGTGTAGAGGAGTAACACTCCCTAATCCTGCAGAGTGCTGGGGAGAGCATAGCTAAAAGTGTGAAGGTTCCTAGGATGTCCAGGGAGTAACCACTAAGGCAAGTATGAGGCCTACAATTTGGTATATAGTGTGAGACAAACCTTGATTAAGGAAGGAAAATGAAAAGGAGGACCTGGACAGGGTGAGAGAAGCATGGTAAGATTTGGGTTTTGGGAATATTTCTGTGATAGCAGTGTGGCTGGCTTGAAAGGGAATAGAAAGGAGACTAATTAGCTGTAAGTAATTATGGCCATAGATGAAGAGAATCAGAACTAAAGTATGACAGTAAGGACTGGCACAATAGCTCAGTGGTACAGCATCTTCCTAGCATATATGAGGCCCTGGGATTGATCCCCAGCATTGCAAAAATAAAATAAAACAACCCCCCAAAATAATGACACCATGAATGGATAGGAAGAAGTAGGTAAGAGGGGTGCTTAGAATTGGAATTTATAGAATGGAATGACTTGCTACAGTGAATGAGGGAGATGACTCTGAGGTTTCTAATTTTGGAATATTGCAGCTGATAGCTTTTGTTGCTGTTGGCATGGTGAGCAGGAGATGCACGTTGGTCACCCACTGCAATATCTAATGAAATATAAGTTTTTTGCATAGGGGAAGCAGAGAAAATAGATAGCCTTGCCAGGGAAGTTGAGAGAGAGAGAAGATTCTCTGGGATAATATTGTGTTATACCAACATTTAAAAGAAGGTAGAGAATGAAAAGGCAAGGGGAAAGAATGAGAAGGGGCAGGAGAAATAGGAAAGCAAACACCAAGCAGAACAATGCTATAGCAGCCAGGGAAGCATTGTCCAAACCAGCAGATTCATACTGCTGGATGGAAGTGAAAAATGGACCATCGCTCAGCTTTGGGAGAAATTTAGCGATATTATTGGAGCAGAATCTAGACAATCATTGATTTATAAAGAAGAGTAAAGAAGAGTATGGAATCAGCAAATATCACTCAGGTAGTGACAGAAAAAAAGAATAGTAATCTGATAATTTTAGACAATGATTCTTTAGAAGAGAAAGAGATCTTGACATTTTGCCTCTTATAATTAGAAGTAGCATATTCAACAACAAACAACTTTATATGTAGTTTTATGATTTTTTTCTCTTCTTCTATTCTTTATTCCTCCTTTGCTTTACTTGAACTTCAGCCTTTCTCTTTTGCGAATTTCTAAAGTCATTAACCGTTCAAGGCCTTTCACCATCTGGCTCCTTTTTATATCTTTCTCATTCATCTTTGTCTACACTATTTCCCTTTCAGTGACTGTATGAAACATGCTCCCATCTGAGAGATTCAGAATTTGATATTTCTTCTTCCTGAAATATCCTTCTATCTTATGGCCCCAGCTTTCACTATATGTAAGTCTCTACCCAGACATCACTTCATCACAGAGCCCTTATCTAGCCACCTAATCTGTCCTTCTATCCCTTGGACTGCTCTGTTCTCCTGTATGCATAATTACTACTGTGTGGATGTGTGTGAGTGTGTGTGTGTATGTATGTATACATTATGTGTATGAGCATGTGTGTGTGTGTGTGTGTGTGTGTTTACTGTCTGTTTCCACCTAGTATAGAAATATATGAGCTTCAAAGATGCAAGGTATTTGTTTTATTTTTAGCTTTTTTTCTCAGTTTCCAGAATTGTATATGGCTAATAAAAAGCATTCAGTAATTTTTAAAAATAGTCTCTTAGTCCATTTGTGCTACTACAACAAAGTATCATAGGCCAAATAATTTATAAAGAATAAAAATTTATTTCTCATAGTTCTGTACTTGATCTTAGCCAAAAGGCTGAGAAGTGATTTTTTTCTCAAAGTTCTGGAAAGTTCAAGGTACCAGCATAATGTGTCTGTGTGTGTACTGTCTGTTTCCACCTAGTATAGAAATATATGAGCTTCAAAGATGCAAGGTATTTGTTTTATTTTTAGCTTTTTTTCTCAGTTTCCAGAATTGTATATGGCTAATAAAAAGCATTCAGTAATTTTTAAAAATAGTCTCTTAGTCCATTTGTGCTACTACAACAAAGTATCATAGGCCAAATAATTTATAAAGAATAAAAATTTATTTCTCATAGTTCTGTACTTGATCTTAGCCAAAAGGCTGAGAAGTGATTTTTTTCTCAAAGTTCTGGAAAGTTCAAGGTACCAGCATATTTGTTGTTTAGTGAAGGCCTAGTCACATCATAGACTTGATGTCATAAGGTAGTTCCTATCGTCTAAATGTCCTAGCATAGCAAGAGGAAAGGAAGGGGGGAAAAGGGATAAGGAGTGTGTCATCACATGGCAGAAGAGCAGAACAGCAAGAGGGTGCTCCCTTTCACCTCAAGCCCTTTTATAAAGATGTTAATCTCATTCATTTAGACTGAGTCCATATGACTTAATCACCTCCCAAAAGCCATGTGTCTTAATACAATTACATTGGGGATTAAGTTTCAAAAAGAATTTTATTGGGGACACTATCATTCAAACCATATGCAGAGTGGATTTAGTTGTTGACCTGGTTAGAGTGTTTATACTCATCTGTATTACAAAAGGGAAATATTAGGATTACCTCTTGGGAACCCAGGTACAAGATAGTAATTTTTGTCTTCCTGGTTATTTAATCTGCTTTTTTTTTTTCATTCTTAAAATGCACATATGAGAGCCGGGCGTGGTGGCGCACGCCTTTAATCCCAGCACTCAGGAGGCTGAGACAGGAGGATCGCTGTGAGTTCGAGACCAGCCTGGGCTACATAGTGAGTTCCAGGTCAGTCTCAACTACATAGTGAGACCTTGTCTCAAAAAAACAAAACAAAACAAAAAAAATAAAATGCACATATGAATATAAAACAGAAAGATAATATAGAGCAATGAACAACAGGATATTGGGGTCTTGCTAAGTGTGCCTCATGAGATATTTGTTAATGTATTGGTTGATAGATTTGCTTGAACTGCAGGTAAAATGCGTGTGTGTGTGTGTGTGTTTGTGTGTGTGTGTGTGTGTGTTTCCATTATAAATATGTAGGTAGATGAGAAGAAAATGGAATTAACACACTGGGGAGATGTTTCCAAAGAAATAGTAGTGATCCGATATTTCAAAAGTTTTAGACATAGTGACTGCGACACTTACTAAAGCATTTGTAAATTTTTATTTCAGTAAATACTTTGATGCAAATGCATGGCACTATGTGGTGGGATTAGTGAGGTACAGAATCTCAAATACTAAAGGATGATTGTCTAGTGAGATACAGGCTTATATAGTCACAGTAGGTTCTGCTTTAAGGCTGAGGGTAATCAAGTGCAGCAACAGAAAAACAAAGCGCTCTCCAAATAAACCACTATAGAGTTATGTACAAACTGATAGAGATGGCTGTGTCCCTTATTAGTTAAGGGAAGGCATTCAATATCAGCAAAAGGGAGAAAGGACTTGGTATCTACTCAATACATAGGGGATAATGTTTATTTTCCACAAGCACTACTTCCTGACAGACAAGTGCTTCTTCATATGGTTGCCCCTTATCAAATGAGAAATAACCCCTGTGGTGGATTAACTAATGGTCAACTTGAGTGGGAACCCCCAGTTGAGCTGAGTCAGCATGGTTCTGAGCATGGAAGACCCATCTGAGGAACCCTGCCAATGGCATAAAAAGAGAACAGAAAGGGAGGATGCGTACTGCCAGTTTCCCAGGAGAAGCTTTGTTGTGGCTAGTTTTCCTGATGCAAAAATGCTCCTTCTTGATGTTGTCTGGGATGGCTGCTGTTCTCTTTGGGGCAGCTCTGATATTCACCTCAAATGTCACTTCCTGGATGCAGTACAGATCCTTCCACCTCTGGCACAAATCCTTTACCATACCAGTCCAGACTATCTTGCTTCCACCACTAGCCTTTGGGTCTTCCTGGTGCAGATCCTCAATAGAAACTCACAGGAGACATTGCCTTAGGCCCTAGTCATTCTGCTGGACTCCGTGGGACATCACTGTGTGCCCCAGGCTCTCAGCTCAACTATTTGGGTCTCCAGTGTATGAACAGATCTCTTGCACTCTTCTGCACCTGACTTTTTGGGTGAATATTATTAGATACTCATACATTTATAGGTTTTGTATCAAATCTATACGCTTGCAAACTCTGACTACAACAAACCCAGGGGATATGCAAATAATTCTTGAAGTTCTCTAAATTCTTTACAAGGTTTCTTATAGTTGAACAGGAATGAAGAAGTACTAGGTAAATGCATTTCTTATCTAGTAAGAAAGTAAACTAAGAACCTGACTAACTCTCTTGTGGTAAGAGAAGCTTGCCTGGGTAATTTCAACATTGTCTGACAGTGCCTGGGAAGGAATTTATGTAGGCTTTAAATTCCTTTGAAGACAGGAAAGCCAACGGAAGGACATGGGTCTGTTTGCCAGTTTAAGTACTTCCCCACCCCCACCTCAAGTGTGAGAAAAAGTTATTTCCTGGCTTTCAAGATTTTCTCTCAGGAAAAAAAGACTTTTCCTTTGTTTTGTTTATGTCAAAGGTACAGACAAAGACATTCAGTGCCCCAAATGAGTGCAGCACAGCACATGGGTAATAGCTGAGTCAGTCTGCTATGCATTGCCTTATGTCCTCATTATAGAAAAGAGAGTAAAATTGTTTTAGATGTACAAAACTGAATGACACTATTTCTGTGCATTAACAGAAAATCCTCAAGTTCACATAACCTGTGCTCTAGTTTTAATATGAAGCCAGAAATTGAAGTGAATTACAAATTTGCCTATCTACAGGAAATACTGCTTTCCCTCTTCATCCTTTTGCTTCAGTGAATTAAAGGAATAAGTGAGAAATGAGATTATGAAAAACAGGTGGACATATAGTGCTGCCTATTTAATTAATTTCTTCCCAGAGGGAATGCTGTTATTTTCAGTATGTATATTACCCAAAGAAAAAATACTAATAAATTTGAACATGTTTAAGTACTATTTGCTGTATATATATTTAATAATAGGAAAATTAACTTCATTCACTGAGCAGAGGGCTTAATAAGGCCCAATATACTGGGGCGATCTAATATGGTCTGTCCTGGATTTATATTAATATTTCTGGGTAGAAAAGAAGCGACTGAAGCAGAATATTGGTGCTAACAATGGTAGAAAGAGGATGAATAAAGCAATATGTAGGCATATTGTAACTCACTGAAGCCAAAGGATGAAGAGAGGAAGGCACATTTCCTGCGGACAGGCAAGTTTGTAATTCACTTCACTTTCTGGCTTCATGTTAAAACTTTCTGGCTTCATGTTAAAACTAGAGTACAGCTCATGCGAAGTTGAAGACTTTCTGTTCATGCACAACAATAGTGCCTTTCAATTTTTATACATCTAAAACAATCTTTTTCTTTTCTAGATGGCCATCAATGCCAGACTGATTCATATACTCTGATAGATTCACAACACATATCCAGGAGATGTTTTAGTCAACTGGCTGAGAGTGTAAGTTTTTGTTTTTTGGGTTTCTTTTTTTTGTTTGTTTGTTTTTTTTTTTTTTGAGACAGGGTCTCACTATATAGTTGAGACTGACCTGGAACTCACTGTGTAGCCCAGGCTGGTCTTGAACTCACAGCGATCCTTCTGCCTCAGCCTCCCGAGTGCTGGGATTAAAGGTGTGTGCCACCACGCCCAGCTTGACAGTATAAATTTTGACACTGAATTCCTTGGGTGTAGAATTTTAGCTGAAGGCCTCAGGGAAATGACTTAGCAGACTCTCTAACTAAAATCTACTATTCTTCATCTATAAAACTGGGATGAAAATAGTACAAATTCCATAGATTTTCTAGGATTAAATGAGAATTCAGATAAAGCACTTAGCCTGTAAGTGCACAATAAATAGGAATTATTATAAGATAATACATTTACTTAAGTTTACATTAATATCCGGTGCATGTAAGGGCCATTAATGGGCTTATATGTGATGAATGGATTTGGGGAGCAAAAGAGTAGAAATTTTATCTTGCATTGCCTTTTTCCTCCTACCTGAGATCACCATTAGTATCAATATAATTTATTTTATAATTTTGAATCTATTAAAACAAGACTTTTCTGGAGGACTTTTAAGGTAAATGTTAATTTTAGGACAGTTTTTACATTACAGAAAAATTCCAGAGATAGTAGAGAATTCTCATTTACCTGCCCCCCCCACACCATCCACATTCCCCAACTGTGACTGTTAATCATGATATGTCAACTTGACTGTATTAAGAAATACCCCAAGGATTAATAAAGCAGACTTCTGGGTATGTCTGGGAGGGTAATGGAGGTGACTCCTTAGTTTTGGACTTATATCCTCCAGAGCTGATAGGTTACTGTTAAAATGATAAATTACCGTTCTTTTAGGTCACCCAGTATATGGCATTTTGTTAGAGTAGCCTTAGAAAACTACTATATTGTCATTTGGCTACTGAGTAACAAGTAATATTGAAAATATAGTTATGCTGATCATATTCTAGACCCCTTTCTATGTGAAGAAATCATTACAGTGTTAGGCAAGATATCTAAAAATACCACTCTTCTGACAGTTGTACTATAGGCAGTGATTGAGAATCACAGGAATAGATATAGTAGGTTGTAAATGGAACAGGCTAAGTTCAAAAAACTAAAGATGAAGTTAAGGCGTAATGAATTGTTCAATCTTGTCTAGTTCTATCTCATACCTATTCCTTATTTTTAATGACCTCCACAGGTGAAAACAAATAAATAATTAGATTCATATTCTCACTTAAATAGCCAGTAGTGTTTACTAAGAGTCAAGTGTGTATAAAGAATCATGGTAGACAACGGTAATGCTATCTTCATATTTTTAGTAAATCTGTTAGTACCAAGCACTACACTCTTTTTAAAATATTTTACTAAAATATAAACATTTTAAAAAATAAATATTTTGGGGAAGATATCTTAGTATTTTATACATAAGCAAGATTCAATTAACAAAATCATTTTCCTCCAAAACAAGCAGCTATAAGGAAAAAAGATAGCAATCAGAGGATAGAAGGAGTAAAATAAGGGAAACATGAATGGATCCCGAGAACATAGAGCCTGTTGTATGTTTTATAGCCTGGGAGAAATGTCATAGTCTGCAGTGGTGTATATCCCCAAATGGATGACAAAAAGAAAAACAATTGCAAGGTACAGAGATGGCTAACATTCTTCAGCTAGACTTTCATAAGCTCAGAGATATGTAATATGTTAGGAGTAAAAGCTAGTCTGCAATTTCGAGGGAAAGAAAAGAAACAGTGGAGAGATTCAAACACAGATGTCTTCTTAAAATACTTTTTTTTTTTAAATTTGGTCTGTGTAGAGGGGCCCTTTAGTCTAAATATAAAAGGGCCTGGTGAAGAATCAGGCAATTTGGAAGGAAGGGATGTCTCTGTAGAGATCGTGCAATGTTAGAGATGTTATCTAGGAAATAGGAAGACCTGTATGATGGGCTTTTTATTTTATTCTGTTTTCCATTCAAATGGACATATTTTTTCTTTTGTAACTTTAATTTTTATTAATACATGTTTTCAGTGTGTTATGACTGCATTCATATGTATACAGTACATCTTCATCCTTTTTTACCCCACCTCTACTCCCCCACAACCGTTGGTCTCCTTTTCATCTGCAAAATATCTATTGCCCTGAGTCCTATAATCTGTCTTTTATTCTGCTTTTTAATTTATCTTAGAGAGAATTTTCTTCAGTTGTCTCATTCTGTAGCTTTTTTTTTTTTTATCTTAGCTCTTTTGCTGCAAGTAAGACAGGGAATTCTAATGTGTTCTATTTTTCTATAGATAAAGCTAATACCAGGATATTAAATAGAAAATGATAACCATGGCTTACATCTGTATAAGCTTTGTGTATAATATTGTGGGCATTACATTATCAGAGAATGCATACTGTTTCTGCCTTTGAGATACTTATTAATAATGTGTGACTACAAACTGGAACACTTTTGAAAATGAAAGAAGACATATGATTAGTATTTATTTTCAAATGCTGGCAGTGTTCCAATCATCCTGGGATATATGGTTATTTGCTTTTCACCTAATTGCAGAGTTACTGAAGCCAACTCGAAGTTAGTTTACAAGGTGAAGATTTGTGAGCTATAATGGGCCAAGAGTTGGAGAGTTCTTTATTCAGATTCTCACTCCAAATGGGAAGACTTTGTCTTCTGCCTTCAGGTTTTGAATTTGTGTGTATCCATGCTTGATGGAATTGTGCTCAGTCCCACTCATTCAGTAAGGAAAATATTTATTGAGAACCAGACATTCAGTGTTGAGAAGTAAAGCTAGAAAAGTAAAGTCGCCAAGCACAATTTATCCCATGTTATAAACAAACTAGTAATTTTGCAAGTAGACTGCTAAATAGTTAATCTAGTTTAGTCAAAATGAACAACAATTTAAAATATTATTTTGCCTACATTGTTATTACTTCAAAATGCTTCTTTCTGGACTTTGATTTGTTGTTTGTTACTTGGCCCCCATCATGTCTGTAAATAACAAATGTATCTGCTTGTGATTCCATTGGTATACGGTGTAGTCTTGGAGAAAAGCTAATTCTTGGCCATTTAAGGACTTAAACCAGAGTTTCTCGATCAGAGACAATTTTATCACCCAAGGAACATTTAGTAACATCTAGAGGCATTTTTATTTATCACAAATACATGAAGGAATATCACTAGCATTTAGTGAGGGGGGCCAGGAAAGTGGCTAAAAATCCTGCAACAGTAGTGACAAACCTACGGCACGTGTGCTACAGTGAGCATGCAAAGGCCATGCTGATGGCATGGGAACCAAATCACTCCAGCCTCTGAACAGTGGATAACAGGGCACATAGGGGACACACACATGCTCAAAAAGGAGTAGAAGCACCAGGTGATAAGGTCACAAGTCAGGACTCATTAGCCATGACGTGTTTGAGTTTTAGTATGGTTAGTCAATATACTGCCAAGGATATTGCTTGGACTGGCTGTGAATATTAAGGAATTAATTTTTGTTAATACTAGATTTTGCTTGGGGTTAAAAAATTGAAACTATAAATATTATGAATTTTATAAATTTATGAAAATTATAAAAAAATGAAATTTAATATATAAGATTTAGCAAGTACATGTTCTAATTAAGAGACTGAGATTCTTTTAATGTTGCACTGCCCCACTGACATATTTGGATCTGCCCCATCATATTTAGTTGTTTGCAAAAATTTTATGAAACCAAGAACAAGGGTATAGATATTTGCTTGGACTGGCTGTGCTTTTAGCTGAAGGCCTTACAAGGTAGGAAATGCACTCAGATGCATTTCTACCTTTTTCAGAGCAGTCCAAAAGCTGATGGTCAGTAGAACACTACCTGTTGCAGTAGTGGTCATAAGTTCAAGAGGATCACAGTTGAGAATCATCACTATACAGTGTTGATTCAGGGAATGTCTAATTCTTAGTGTTAACTAATAGTGTTAGCTATTTTTGGTATAGGGATAGATGTGTATTGGGTGTTTTATTTCTTTAAATTTTTTTATTTTTGTAGACTCCAAGTCTTAAACACCAAAAAAAAAAAAAGACTACAGCAAAAAAGCAAATATGAAAATAAATAGTAGGAGATCATTCTCAGTGCCTTGGTACAAAGTCATTTGGAGTGATTGAATGCAACAGGAAAGAATCATGTGTTCTGTGTTGCATGTTGCATACCAAGTGTCAGATGGCACATTGATGCTAACCCCAAAAATATCGCTGAACTTCATAAAACTGAAAGGAGAGAGTTTTCCTGAAAGGAAACTGAGGAAATATCATCTTCAGTCTTAGTTTTTGCAACTGTCTTTCTAAACTCATCAGACAGTTGCCAGCTTTCAAATGTCACTATGTATAGAAAAACATGGCAAGACCTATCTGATGGAGATTTCACAAAATGGTCATGTTGTCACTTTTTTTATGATTTCCCAAACAAGGATAAAATTATGCAACACATCTTTGAGATATCACTTAGAAGAAATACTGTTAAGAATCGAGTCCTGCGCACAGCAAGTGATGGTAGTGAGCAGCTCTCCAGGGACTTAGAAAAGGCAGCCCGTGACTCCTTGTGCTTGGTTGAAAGGACAGGTGTAAATAATCATGCAGGGCTAGCAGGAATTTTGCATTATGCTGTTGGTGACATGAGGAGAGCAGAGCTGATAAATGTGGTGTCTTTGCCTGCAAGAACACAAGGGATAGGTATCTACAAAGCTGTGATGGAAGATTTTTTGTCAAAAGACATAAGACCAGAAAAATGTTTCATTTATTAGAGGTTGAGCACCTTGCATGGAAGGGGCAACATCTGGTCTCATATGGTTCTTTGTTAATGGAGTAAAACATCGAGTTTTTCAGTTTCATTGTATTATACCTCAAGAAACTTTTTGTGCCAGAAAGATGATATCCTCAAAGATGTCACAAAAATGGTGAATTACATCATGGTACTTTTAAAGTATGCAGTACAGTTACATTTATCATTGGGATCTTGTACCTTTAAATGACAGATCTTGGTTCTCATTTTTCCCCAATACCCCTATTATTATTATTAAACCCAAAAGATGTTAATATATCAGGTTTTTTTTGTAAACCCAAGCCTCAGTATTTGGGTTTAATTGCAGTTTTGCTGCTTTGAAATAAATAAGTGGGTTTGGGGTTGCATTTTGGACATTCAAGTCTCTAAAAGTTTCACCATCATTGTCCTACAATGAAAAGAGTAGATTTTCATGTCTAAGAAATAACCAGCCCAAAATATTAACAGTGGTGAGGGTAAGAACCCCAGTTAGATCGAGCTAGATTTTTGACACTATGTAACACTTCTCAGAGAAGCATCTTTAAACACCCTAGCATCACCATTTTTTGGAACCAGTGAGCAAAGTAAAGCAACCATTGTATCTCAGGGTGAATATAAAATAAATGAGGGGATAAGGGGGTGAAGGGAGGGCAGGGATAAGGGGAAAAATGCAAACCAAGACCTGTCATGTAAAGGTGCAAGATCCCAATAATGAATGTAACTGTACTATATACCTAAAATGTACCAATAAAGTCAATGAGAAAAAAATAAAACAAATAATGACTGATAACATTGCTGATAGATCTATTAGCCATTTGTCTATTATGAATCAGATCTATTTTCTGCCCTTTGATAGAAAATGTTTCCAAAACTTCTTTACCAGTTGGTTCCTAGAAAGTTGCAGAATATAGAGGCACTGGCAGAAGATTGAAGTACTTGAGTCAGGATATATCTCCACATCTTACATATTGCAAGTTTGATCTCCACAAGCAACTATGTGTTTTCATGGGTTCAGCTATTTCTAGAAAGCCTGAGCTCCTAGCCTTGGTTGAAACAACTTCTTTCTTTAGCCTTGTAGTCCCACAGGATGGTAGTGCCTTCCTTCTCTTGTTTGTGAATTTCTTCATGGTCCCATTTAACCTTCCAGCCCTTCAACGGTACTCGAAAATAGTTTTCCAGAGTTTTATTTCTCTGCCTCTATGCTCATTGTTCTAAGCACTTGACATATATTAATGCTCTAATACATTCAGCAATTTTATGAGGCAGGTACTATTAGTTCCCCATCTTATAAATGAGAGAATCAAATTAACTAGGATTAAGTAATTTATATCCCAACAATAAAAGTAGTGGCTGTAAACAAGCCAGTCAAGTTCTAGAGTCTAACTTTTAACCACTAAATCATATTATCTCTCAGCAATATCAAGTCATTCACCCTTGACTCCAAATATTTTTAACTGAAGAATTTCCCCCCAAGCTCTGAGCACAGGGTCACTGATATCCCATGAAGTGTCTCGGTGATGCTTCTATTTTCAGTAGGGCAAGTTGCCAAAGCAGTACTATAGTCCTTGTGTCACCCTCCATGAACTCTAAGATCTACTTTTTCTTTTAAAATTTTTATTAGTACACACTTATAGAACAATGAGTTTATTTCAGTGTATACCTAAAGCATATTTTGAATATTTTATTCCAATTGCTTTCTTTTTTATTGTCTCTATGGATTATCAGGGACTCCTCCACTGGTCTCTCTCTCTCTCTCTCTCTCTCCCTCTCCCACGCTCACCCCACCCCTCTTCATTAAGTTTTTTGGTACTTTTTAAGTATGCAGTGCAGTTACATTCATCATTGGGATCTTGTACCTTTACATTATTTATCTTGGTTCTTATTTTTCCCCGTGCCCCTGCCCTCCCTATATCCCCTCCAACATTTCCTATTTACAAAGACTGTTTCCATTTTCTTATATTTTTCTGTTCCCTTCTTTCCTTTCCCCTACCATTCCCACCTCCCCTACTCTTTAATCCTTTTTTTCCTATTTCACATTATCAATTGTACAACATGAACCTTATTTACACCGGTTTCATTTGACCCTAATAGTACACACAGTGTTTCCATCAGTGCCTTGTGCTGTAGTTTTGCTTCCTATCTCATGTCTGCCTTTTGTCATGCCCATTGATACATACGGACAGAACAGAGTTAGAACACATACCACATTGATTATACTAATGATGGATTGTATATTTCCAAAAAATCTCAAACATCTTTCCTAACATAGTACTGTTACAAGTATAAATTGACTGTCCAATTGGAATTCTTGTATTATATGTTTTATTTCTATATATTTTTCTCTTAATATCTTATTAGAAACTATTTCCTTCTCTCTACTCCTAATAAAATCTTACTTATCCTGGAAAGTAACATCTAGTTTTGGTCTCTTCTGGAAATTTTCCATAACTTCTTTCATTCTACCTCTAATCAATGGAGAATAAATTATTTCCTACATTTTGCCTCAGATCAACTTGTTCACCACTCTGATCCAGTTCTCAGTGTGTGTATGTCTATTTCTCAAATAAAGGTAACAGTTAGAAAGCAAACTTTTGCTTTCTTGCTTTCTGTCACCTAAATCATGTTCAGTACATTTTTAATTATAATCTCAAGAGACACCTTTGACATCTGCTCAGCAAACCCAGAATCCGGTTGATGAAAAACAAGTAACATTTCATGCATGCTAAGCAGATGAAGCTGTCTGATATAAGTAGGAGATATGATTTTTCTCATAACCAACTTGTATCCTTGATGCTAAATTCTAACCCAAAATTGTCTGTAACAATGGACAAATTTATACAAATGGACATTTTTCCTTTTTCCTATAAACAAACATCATACAGTTTCATTGTGAGAAAGGATGACTGAATGACAACATGTTATCTTGGAAATAGACTTTCTATGGAGCATTCAGTATGCATTACTGAATGGGCAATAGGTTATAAGTGGGTTCATTGTTAACAGCAATTAGTGCCTTTTATAGTGTATGTTTGAGATACATAATAGTTGACATTCATTTTAGGGAATTAGTACATATACAAACAATTCTTGATCATTTTCTATCCATTTACCCTTCTTCCAAAACTCTACATATCAACTTCCTCTGGGCCCCTTCCCCATTTCCAAAAGTCTGCCTCCATGTTTCCTACTATCTTTCATTTATTTACTCTATAATTTATTTATAGTTTGGGTTTCTCATATAAGAGAAACCATGACATATGTCCTTTTCTGTGTCTGACCTCTCACTTAACATTATGATCTCATAATCCTGAAAACAGTGACATGATTCTTGCTTCTTTATGTCTAACATTTTCTTTCTCATTAAATTCATTAAATTTTTTGGTACATTTTAGGTATACAGGGTTATGACATTCATTAATGGGAATTTGTACCTTGATATATCTTGGTTCTTTTTTTCCTCCATTCCCCTGTCCTCCTTTCCATCCCTCCACCCCTCCCTATTTACAAAGACTTTGTTTCCATTTTTTTCTTTTCTCATATTTATTTCTTTTCCTTCTACTACTCCCATTTCCCCTTCCCCTTTGAGCCTTATCTTCCTACTTCACATTATCTATTCTACGTTTTGATCCTTATTTAGACTTTCAGTTTCTCACACCAAGAAACTTCATATACCACATTTTCTTTATTCATTCATCTTTCCATAGGCATCTAGGCTGTTTCAAGATCTTAGTTATTGTGAATTACTGTGTGTAAACATGAGTGCACATGTATCATGATAGTCTGAGTATTTAACTCTTTGGGGAGTACACCCAAGAGAAGGATAACTGGTTCAAATGATATTCTTAGTTTTAGATTTTTGAGAAGTCTCTGTGATGAGACTCATCTCAGTGTAGAGATGTACTCATCTCTATAGTGGTTGTACTTGTTTACATTCCCATCAACAATGTAAGTGGATTCCTCTCCCCCGTGTTTACTAGCATTTGTTGTTTTCTGTGCTCTTGATGATAGCTACTATGACTGGGGTGAAATGATATCTCAAAACTGTTCTGACTTAGACTCCTCTAATGAATAAATAATATATATATATAGGCATTTAGACTTCTTTTATGAGAAGAATTTATTCAGCTCATTATTTGCCCATTTTTTAATTGGATCATTTGTTTTAGTTGGGTTGTTTTTCAAAATTATTATACATTATAGATATTAGTTCTCTATTAAAACAGTAGCTGGCAAACATTTTTCTCATTCTGTACTTTGTCTCTTTATTTTGTTGCTTGTTTCCTTAGCTGCACAGAAAATTTGATGTAATACCATTTGATAATTCTCATATTATTTTTGAACTATTGTTGGCCTTTTAATAGAAATTTCACTAAATCTGTGCATCACTTTGGATAATATGTCCATCTTAATGATATTATTTCTGCCTCTCCAGACACAGGAGATGTCTTTCCATTTTTTCACATTCTCCTTAATCTCTTTCATCAGAGTTCTATAGTGTTATGAAGTTCTTTCAAGTAATTGGTTAGGTTGATTCCTAACTCTTTAAATTTTTATGCTAGTATGAATAGAATTGTTTCCTTGACTTCTTCTCAATGGATTCATTATTGGTTCATAAGAATTCTGATTGTTATGCATTGACATTATGCCTTGCCACTTTGCTGAATTTGTTAATCAGATGTAAGACTCTTTTGTTGTTTTTATATGAAGGATTATCTGCAAATAAAGATAATTTGACTTTCTCTTTTCCTATTTCCATCCCTTTTCTTTCTTGCTCTTTCTGTTAGCTCTCATTAAAATTTCAATACTATACTGAAGAGGAGTGGTGATACTAGTCATTCTTGCTTTATTACTGATTTTAGAGGGAAAGCTTTCAATTTTTGCCTTTCGGCATAATGTTGTTTTATAGATTTAGCAGATATGGCTTTTATCAGTTTGAGGTAAAGTCTTTCTATATGTATTACCCTCAGTTTTTTTTATCGTGAAAGGATGTTGGAATTTGTCAAAAGCCTTTTTTGCTTCTATTGAGATGATCATGCAATTTGTATCCTTGAAACTATTTACATGGTGTGTTACTTTTATTGATGTATGTAAGCTGAACAATCCTTGCATTCTTTGGATGGTACCAGCTTGGTCAAGATGTGTGACTGTTATAGTGATTTATTCAATTCTGTTTACAAGTATTTTTTTTCTTTGAGATAGTCTCTCTATGTTGTCTAAGCTGGCCCTGAATTCAGGAATCAAAACCAGTCTCTGGCTTCAGCCTCCTGAATAGTTGAGACTACTGGCACTCACCACTACTTCCAACTAAGCATATCTTTACAACTGAGACCGACACAGGTGTACACATGGAAAAGTGTTGATGAGGTTGTGCTAAGTGGAAGATCATTATGTACTACAGTACATTTATTTTTCTCTATTTGTACATGTATACATGTATTTATGAAGATATTTGTTCCTATACAAAAGACATTTTTGGAAGGAAAATTGTTGACCATGGTCACATAAGACAATTGGAGAGATTTAAGGAGTTGACAAAAAGGACTTTTATTTTACACCATATCCTGTGTCACCTTTGAATTTTTTCTCTTGTACATGTTCCTTAAAAATAAGTGTATCTGATTTACCGATTTCTTAATTACTAAAGAACAATCTTTTTAAAAGGCCTTTATCCTATAAACTACCCACAACGTAGACAGTTTGCAGCAGCAGAAATGATGACTTTCCAGAGAGTTCATACACATTGCAGAAAGCTGCAGCCATTTCCAAAGCAATGGCACCAGAAAGAAAAAAGACAAAAATGAGTAAGTAGTGCATTTTCTGTATGAATATTTCCCCAAATCTGGAAGTAGGGCTAAAATACCCAGCTACTTAGCACCATGCCATTAAGATCCCAGGGTCCTTTGGAGCTTGGAGTTCGTAGAAGTTACACAGTACATACCTGATAGGAAAATACTGTGGAATTTTCTACTGAGCCAGTAGAAGAGTTGGCATTACTTGGCCAACAGATATATTCATGCAGCTATTTCAAGAAACATAACGTGGAAGCAATAATTCATGAAATATCCAGTTTCCAAAACTGTTTAGGATGAACTCGGGGATCACGGGGTGCTGGAGTCTGAAGGATTTATAGCAGCTGAGGGGTGGGAGAAAAGGCCAGCCTTTGTCCTGTGCCGGTCGAACCTCAGTCTGGCCCCACAGAGGAGCCCTCTCACTGCCTCTCCCTGCCCTTACCCACTCCCCAAGATTCTTTTGACGGTGGATCCCGCCGGATGGACTCAGGAAGAGGGACTTTATTGCGGACCTCAGAAACATTGCTAAAATGCCTGACATTCAAGAAGCTACTAACAAACTTCTGGATATGAACCTTGATGAGAACCAGAGATCTGTACTAGTGGCAGAAGAAACTGGCATAAAAAAATGAGTTTGAGCATCTTCAGGTCACTATTAGGGCCAGTACCCCTACTGGCTTTAAGCAAACAGCTGCAGGCAAAATCAAAGAGAAATTGGGATCATCATGCAAAATCAACACAGATTAGTGCAAGATATCTTTTGACATTTCAGTGGAAAGTCTGGCACAGGTTCAATGTCTAAGATCAGCTGGCAACTTATTTGTGGTTGTTGAAGAGTTTAAAGATTTCCATTTCAAAAAAACAAAGGCAAAAGCTCCGAAAGATTTTGAAGACTTGGCTGGAAAACTCCCATGGTCAAATCCTTTAAAAGTATGGGAAATTAATACCTGTTTCAAGAAAAAACAAAGATGAGTCAGAATTCAAATAAAGAGAGAATTGATAATGGACAAGGAAACAAATTAGATGAGAGAGCTAGTAGAGGGTTTACTGACAATGCTTTAGATTCACATATCTTAGACTATTACGAAAATCCAGCCTTTTAAGAGGAGATATCAACATTAGTGGGTGATGACCTTGCATCTTCCAAACATGAGACTCATGAACATTCAAAAGAAGAAACTGAGCCTCAGATGCTACAGTTTACAGTCACATGCAACAGGGCAGGGGAGAAACGCTGCTTTAACTCAAATGAGGCTGCAAGAGACTTTGAGGGTGCTGTTCAAGATCATTTCAAGTGGAAGGCTGACATGGCCAACTTTGATGTGGAGGTTCTCTTGAATATCCATGATAATGAAATGGTTGTAGGTATTTCATTGACTGAGGAGAGTCTCTACTGCAGAAATATTACAAATTTTGGACCAACAACTTTTAGATCACTTCCTTTATGGGACACTCAGGCTCTGTGCACCTCAATCTACTGATATAATAGTTGATCCAATGTGTGGAACAGGGGTGATACCAATAGAGGGGGCTACTGAATAGTCTGTTATCATATTGCTGGTGATAATAGTCCACTGGCTGTGAAATGAGCTGCCAATAATATCTCATCTTTATTGACCAAGAGCCAAGTTTTAAAAAGCAAATCCTCCTGGGGCTTACCCACTGATGCTGTTCAGTGGGATAGCTGCAATCCTCCACTGAGAACTGGCTCTGTGGATATCACTGTTACAGATATGCCATTTGGAAAAAGGATGGGCTCCAAAAAGAGAAACTGGAATCTTTATTCAGCTTGCCTGAGGGAGATGAGCCATATGAGTAGACCTGGGACAGTCCAAACCATACTCTTTACCCAGGACAAGAAGTGCTTTGCCAAGGCATTATCTGGAATGGGACATGTATGGTGAAAGGTGCATATGGTCTGGGTGAATATCGGGGGTCTTCATGCTGTGGTTTATCTTCTGAAACAAACACCTCGAGATTTTTTTATTCATTCTTCAGAGCAAGATGGAGAAAGAGGAACACCTTGGTAATACAAAGTATGACGGTTAGTAGTTTTCCTGCTTCCTGACACTGGAAATGTCACCCTGAAGAACTTGCTTTGAGAGAAAAATATTAACAAAAAGGCAGTCTGCAGTATTTTAACGAACCCAAAGCTCTTCACCTTGTGTAACAAGAGATGTGACTACAATACGATGTAATTTAAGGTTTAAGAGGAAGAGCCTTTCAGAGCCTTCCTTGGAACTCTTTTGAAGGGGTGGCTGGCAATTAGTATTTTTCTTTTCTCCCTCTTTTTTTTTTTCCATACTAGGAATTCTATACAGGACCTTGGCAATGAGCTATCTCTCCAGCCCTTTATTCTGCAGCTTGGGGATTAAACCCAAGGCCTTCACACTGAGGTATACCCCCCACTCCTTTCTATTCTTTATTTTGTTTGCAGAACCAGAGACCAAACTCAGGACCTTGTACTTGCCAAGTAGGCACTGACACCACTGAGCTAAACCTCCACCCCTTTTTTTTTTAGTTTTTATTTTTTGGAGACAGAGTCTTGCTATGTAATTCATGCTGGCCTTGAACTCATTATGTAGCCCACACTAGCTTTGCACTTGCAGTTATTCTACTTTGACCTCCCAAGTGCTGGGATTACAGGAGTGCACCACCATGCCTGGCTTTATTTTTTTGAGGCCTTGTCTTGCTAAGTTGCCAACACTGTGCTGAACTTGTGATCCTCTTGCCTCAGCCTCCAAGTTGGTAATTTCCTTAAAATGCTTTACAGATGATTATTGAGGTCTAATTTTAGAACATTTTATTTTCAGGCTTTATGGCTTGTTCTCTGTTGTGTCAAGTGGAAAGCCACCTTGGCCTATATAAAAGGCAGAGAACATAATCATAGGATCATAGGGTATCTCCTATTGCCCATGCAGCTTTGCTCTTCAAGTTCTCTTTAACTCACCCTCAAAAAATAAAACACAATTACATTTGTGATGGTGTTTGCCCCATGACAAGATGAAATTTCACAAGGCCTACAGAAAAACATCTGCCTTAAAATAGGCATCTCCTATTCAGATTAACATACAGATATAAAACAGGACTAAAATTTATGAAAGGGATTATAAACACTGTTATTACAAGTACAGGACATTTCTATTTGTAAAGAATAGCAGAAACCTTGGCAGATGACATATGGGACCAAGAAGCCATGTAGATTTTTCTTTCAGTACACAAAGGCATGCATTGCTTTTGAAATCCAAACATGAACTTGTCAGATTTTTTATGTTGTTGGTCAAAGATGAGAGAAAAAACTGATGTCTCTTTATATGAAAACTTAATGCGGGGGCGCTGTTTAGGATGTACAGGCTTCAATATAGCAACAAAAAATATTTCAACCTATGAACATCTGGAAACACAAAGAATAATTTAAAATTAAAATGTTGTTCTGGGGAAATTATAAGTCCTGTAGCATTTTTCTTTATATATGAAATAAACTTTCAAATAGATCTCAAGTAAATAACATCTTTTTTTTTTTTTGAGAAAACAAGTGAATGAACTGTTTTGTGAGCTGAAAAGAGAGGAACAGGGTAAAATTTGAGATCTTCACTATTTTTCATTTTCTTGTTTATTTTGATGTGGGACTGGAGAATGAATCTAGGACCTTTTAACTGAGGCTCTGAGCCACATCCCCAGACCACCTTTTCTAGTTTTCATTTTTTTCAATATTTTCTTCTTTATTATTACATGTTTGTAGTACATGAACTTTACATTCATCGTACAGCTCCTTTTTTAATCCTTTTGCCCTTACCATCCACATCCCTCCTTTGCCTCTAAATTTCCTTTCCCTATTTTCAGTCTTGTTATTATTATCATTATTGTTATTAGCTCATGTTTATGACATAAAATGTTTACATTCATTGAGGTTACTATGTCTCTGTACACAGAAATCTTAATTCAACTCACTCTTCTTCCTTTCCCGCTCTCTCCTAGCCCTTGGTCTCCTGGACTCCTTTCCATTTACAAGAGATTCATCCCCTCATCTACTTTGATCCACCCTCAATAATGCTTTTTGGTTGTGCTTTGCCTTACTCAAATAAGGAATACGATATGAAATTTAATCATGAGTGTCTGACTTATTTCACTCAACATTATTTTTTCATATGCATAATTTTCCTACAAATGTTTTGAACCTATCCTTTTGATAGCTGTGTAGTATTGCATTACATATAGAAACCAGATTTTCTTTATGCATTTGAAGGTTGATGAATATACTAGCTACTTCCAGAATTGGCTATTGTGAATTGTGCTGCTAAAAATATTGGCATGACTATATCACTATAGTATGATGTCTCAAACTCTTTGGAGGAGATATCTAGAAGGGGAATAGCTTGGTTAAATGGAATTTCTAATTTTAGGTCCTTGAAAAATCTCTATACTGATCTTCATAATGATTTTACTAGTTTACATTCCCATCAGCCATGTAGGAGGGTTGGTTTTTTACCACAGCCACACCAGCGTTTGTTATTCTTTGACTTCTTCATGGTTGCCATTCCTTCTGATATAAGATGGAATCTTAGCATTATTTCAATTTGCATTTCTATAATGGCCCTAGATTTTGAATATTTTTTTAATGTTTGTTGGCCATTTGTACTTCTTCTGAGAAGTGGCTCTTCATTTCACTTGCCCATTTCTTGAGTCTTTTCTGTTAAGTAGTCTAATTTTTTCTGAGTTCTTTATATATTCTAGATATTAGTCCTCTGACTGAAGAATAGCTGGAACATTTCTTCCCATTCTGTAGGTTGTCTCTTCACTCTACTAATTGAGTCCTTTGCTGTGCAAAAGCCTTTTAATTTCATATAATTGATACTTCTGAAATGATGAGCCACAGTAAACATTTCCTTTTTATGAATTATCTCAGGTATTTTTCAGTGAAGAAAGCTGGCCAATGTATTAGTCTACCTCATATAAATGCAAATCAAGAAAGTATGTATCTATGTTTTATAGATGGCTGTTCATGCAAACACCATTCCAAATGTACAAATTAAAAGTTGTTAAGATGCTCCTCTGGTTTAGATTACCCTCTTTACTGATGAGTATCCTGGCCCAAGACAGCAATCATCAGATTTATTTTCTTATGATAAGAATGCCATATGTAGAAATTTTTCTCATATGAGTAGTCACACACAAATCCATTAGCATTTACCACTTTGTTAGACTTGAAAATATATTTGGCATCCTTATAGAACAGAAAGAATAATTTCTATTTTAAAAACTTTAGCATCATTCAAGAGATAGGTTTTCAAAGTCATGGTATTTCTCATTAGCAGAAAATACATGACTCATGAATTTAGTTTTTTCAAAGGAAATCTCAGTGGAAGATTTATGCATGCCAATGACTTGATTTAGTTCCATCAAATGCTGTTTTCAACTTTATAGGCTTTGTTACACTTCTTTACTGTTTCTTATTTGTCGGCATGATGAAGATGGATAAATCTATCTTCTAAAAGTTAAGTACTGAGTGTACATAAATGTTTTATTTACTAAAACTTGAATTATTACCTTGAAGAGAAGCCTACTTTTTAAAAAAAAATGGGTGTTTTTGTCCTCTTAACCCATTTCATCGAAAGGTCATCAAGCCAAGTGTTTAGTTATAAAATGAATTCACTCTTCTTTGCTTTCGGTGAACCTATATGGCAAATATGGTAATGAAAAATAGCCATGGTCTATTAAAAAAGAATCTGTCCTGAAAATTGAAGTACAGTGAATATTTCTTGTTAAGATCAGGTAGGAATTTGGAACTCTTAATAGTGGCTGTGTAGGAGCTAGTCTATATTTACTACTTATTATTTATCATGAGATAGCAAAAAATTATTTTCTATTCATCTTTATTTCTTGGAGTTAATTCAAGAGAAGGTATGTTTTCTGTAGATGTTTTAAATTTGTATTTTAATTTTGTTCACATGCTGCAACTGAACACATCTGAGCTTTTTCCTTCTGAACCCATTTTTATACCATTGTAAGTGAGAAGTCAGGTAGGAAGAAGGACATTTATAGAAGATAGAAAAGAAACTAAGACTGAAGCATACATGTAACTATAAGATAGAATTTGTCTATGTTTATCTGACTATGGCCTAGTACAAAAGCACCAATGATAAATGTTTATTAAAATAATGCTTTAAATTAGCTTTAAATGTATCCATTTCAATTTGTCATGCTGTAGAGGATAAAGGGAAACATTTTCTCAAGTTTTTAATGACTGATGCAAAATGGAGCTTACTGGTCGTATTTCCTCAGTTTGAAGATTTCTTCTAAGAAATGATGATAATATCTTGAACTAGAATTAATAATAATATAAAGCACTTAGCATAGATTCTATTTAGGAAAAAAAACACCATTAACATTAAAGATATCTGCATACTAATGTTTTCGTCAGCTTTCTATCACTGTGACAAAATATTTCAGATAATCTGCTTATCAGATGAAGGTGTTTTTTGGGAGAAAGGGAACTTATAGTTTTGGAAGTCCCATCCCTGGACTTGGCCTGTGGCAAGACAAAACACCACGGTAGGGAGTGTGTGGCAGAGGAGGCCTATTCACTTTGTAGTACTAGAACCAAACATAAAGACAAGGGGCCAAAGTATCAGTATCCTCTTCAAAGGCATGCCCTTAAATGCCCTAACTTCCTTCAGCTAGCTCCACCTCTTAAAGATTCTACTGCCACCACCAAGGCTGAGGGCCAAGCCCTTCAGTGGCCTCAAGGAGCATTTCGGATACAAACATGGCAACTAATTATTTTTTTAAACCCTTAGTGTACATCAGAGACTAGGTTATAATTATACAATTGTTCCTGAGAGCTGCTATATTTTTTATATACAGAGCTGAAAAATAACATAAAATATTTTATCTTAGTCACTGTATAAAGGCAACTTGATATCTTTTCCACATTGAACATGATTTCCAGGTTTAGATATCACTTTTCCTTGTTTATAAACATAATTTTCCATCTTACTCTAGTTCATTCTGATTTTTAATTTTCTCAGTAGTGACTTTCACATGTGCCCCATTCATGGGGTTATTTTATGAATATGATCTTATGAAAGCATTTTCATATTTACTATGTTGTTCCATATAATGACCATTTCTAATGTGAAAAATTTCAAATTTTGCAATTAATAATCAAATTTTCTTTGTATATTACATTTTCAACTGTTTCAACTTTTTCAACTGTTTATATATGATAAAAATATAACTCTTCAATTACCTATTATATTCATGGGAAAAAAGTGATTCTGTGTTGGTTTCTATTTGATCAGTGATTTCCATGAACACTAAATTTTGCTATTTGAATTGCAACCAGAAAAATAACTATTCATCTGAAGATGATATTTCATGAGGTTTAAACTGCTAATGCTTCAGTGCCCTCCACACAAGCAGAATACTGTTGAATAGTTAGTTGTTTATGACTATACGTACATGATATAAGCACAAGTATAAAAATTGTTACAGGTTTTTGTAGTGAATAAAAGGTATAGATATATTCTTTGCACTGTTCTACAAGTTCTTTTTTTCATAAAGTTAAATAAAATAGATTCATTATGACTATAAAGTAGAGCAGTTTCAGAGCAGCTATTTCATAATCATATCATATATAGCATCATATATATTTCAATATGAATCAAAGTCTTTATAGAAAATTTTAAATTTGGTAGCAGTAACTAACCCACTCCATTACATTGAAGGAGTTTAAATTTCATTGAATGTAAGATTTTTTCTATTAAAAAATGCAGCTCAAAAAATAAAATAAAATAAAAGATGCAGCTCTTGTGCATACTACCAAGAAAGGAAAAATATTCTCATTAAACTGTGACATTAATGATTTTTTAACACTTAGAATTTTTACTTTATAATTGCTGAAATAATTATTTTAGACTAATTCACATAATTATTTTATATATACACTTTTTAGGGTTCTTATAAAAAGAAAATGTCAACAAATTAATTATATTGCTTAAATATTTTTACATTCAAAGTCCAATTCTTTAGAATCGCTTTTAATACCAAATTATCACTACTTTTTTTCTTAACATATTTTTATGATCAAGAACTTTGGTACCATAGCCTTTCTTAAAATAATGCTTCAGTATCTATCACCTCCAATATTTTCTTCCAAGTCACTTATACCCAGCCTGTTAATTTTGAACACATTCTAAGTTTTCCAGAAAAATTTCAGTGAAAGGTTTTTAGACAGCAACCAGTCTTCACGCTCCTCCTCAAATTATATTTATTTATTTTTAGACAGAAAGATGAAGGCATTGGGATTGCCTGGTAATGTCTGGGAATATAAACATAGTTCACCCCTGCAGTGACAGATCCTGACATCAGAAATGTTAGCATTTTAAAATCAGCACCCATGCAAGAATCAGCTTAATTTTGAAACAATGTCTACCTTTCAAAGATTATTCTGGTGAAAGGAAGGACCGTGAAACAGATGCTCCCTTTGTTAAAGCAAAGGAGAGTAGTTGTAAAGATTTGGAGATAATCAGGAGTAAATTTTCTTTTGTTAAAGTAAGAAAGTTTTTCCTTAAATTCCATAAAGAATACAATTAATTTACAGTATTGTTTCTGCCATAAGTTTTAAATCTCTAAATTCTGTCAAATTAATACTATTTTAATGATTCTGACATGATTTAACCATGGAATTATATTTAATTCTGGGTTAGCCATTTAAGGATTTGACAAAAAAGTCAGAAATTAAATGTTAAATTTCTTCAGCATACTGTTGCTTACTTTGAAATTATTTCTGGATTTATTCATGACATCTCAGTTTGTACATTTGAGGGGGGTACCAGGGATCGAACTTGGGTCCTTGTGCTTGCAAGTCAGGCAGCAGAACCACTGAGCTAAATCCCCAACTCCAATTGTACATCTTTTTGAATTGGCAATCATACTAGACCTTGACTTCAACTGTCTCTACAAAGGCAGCTATAGCATAGCATATCCTAGATATAGCTGTGTTAAACTTAATGTTTGTCTCTTTAATTATTCACATTTTTTCACATTGGTTCTTAATCTTGTTTGCCCATTGACTCTGTACCTCTTTCCGTGGGTATCACCAGTGTTGTCCATGAAGGACATCTCAATATCTGTCTCTTCTTTAGATTGGCTTTTTAAAAAGTGTCCTCTTCAGGGAAATTTGTAGTGTTTTTTTTTTCTTTCTCCTCCTACTGTTTACCTCTTGCTTACATGAAAGCAATATTTGTGTATTTTGGGGGTGGCATTCATATGGTGAGGAATTAATGAATATTTGGGAAAGAGACCTATAAAATGAGTAGACTTCAAATAACAGAAGTTTCTGAACATATTAAAATATTTAAGATAATGTGCCACTCTATTCCTAATGAATGAAAAAACAGCAAATTTACTTTGTTCAGTTTTAGTAATTCTAGTTCTAACAATCTAAATAATCTCAGTGGTATATCACAGTAAAGTCATTTTTCTTGATTGTATGAATTACTCACATTTCCTAGTTATTTGTGCCATACTTTCCAGAAACCAAATTCTTCCTTCTTATAGCTCTATCTCCCATTCCTGTGGTCCTGTCTAGTCAGAAACAGAGAATTCTATGAAGTATGATTTTATGAGTTGTGCCTAAAAGTATATGCTTCTCTTTCATTCACATTTTCTTAATCTTCACTTAGTCATATGGTTGTACTTTGCTGCAATGGAGATGGGAAAATGTATTCCAGCTATGTGACCTGGAATAAGAATTTGGATATGAATCCCAGCTGTCACAAAGTAAAGTTTGCATAGGTTACTTATTAATGACCCAGACCTACCTTCCAAATATGTTGAACATGTCCAAAAATATATTGTTCATTATCTGTATGTGAATAAATATGATTTTGATATTTTGCTGACTGAACATTCATTTGATGTCTTTGAGTAAATTAGAATTTGTTTGATAACCTTTTCTCAACAAAAATGAATATCAATGTGAAATATTTTTGAGAGAATTTCAAGTAATAAATGTATCACTTTAAGGAAAAACATTATTTTGTTCAACACGTATGTCTGTGTTTAAATATTCCTCAAGGGGAAAGCAATATAACAACAGATTTAGAACCAAAAAATGTTAAATAAAATATTTTTTAAATTGCCTTTTAATTACAATGGCCTGACTACTTGTCTGGGAGAGTCTAAAATATTCAATCTTTAATAAATTTTAATATTTTCAGCAGCTACTGTATGAATTTTATAATATTACTCCCTGGGAAAAAGGAAAGTACAGAAAATTCAAATATTTAAAGTAAGTTAAAAAAAAAAAGAGGTGCTGCAATGGTCAGTCTGTGAAAGGCTGTTTGTTAAACTCATTCCACTTTCCCTGACAAGGCTGAACCTTAGCTGTGGTTTCCAGGACCCTTATATCAATGAGGTGAGAGTAAAGAGGCAGGTTTGGGCCTTGAGGTCACTCACATCACACAGTGGTGCAGAGCTGACTTTCTCAGTCGTTAGCTCAAGGAAGCAGTGTGAAACAATTGATTTCTATGTTAAGATAAGCTTTTGGCTTATATCCACTTTTACTCATTTCTTGGGAATTAGGAATTTTCTATGTTCACCTATTCTGATTTATCTTTTGATTGTCTTTCCTACTGTTCTTGTTTCAAATAATAGAGTCCAGGTGGAATAATAGGATAAGATAAACTTGTCAATCTTTTTTTTTTTAATTTAAATTTTATTGAGTTTATTGGTACATTTTAGGGATACAGTACAGTTACATTCATTGTTGGGATCATGTACCTTTTCATGGCAAGTCTTGATTCTCATTTTAAATATTTGTTTTCAAGAAAAAAATCAGATGCCTCTAAGTCTGATTTCTTATTCCTCTAGATAAAGTAGTCTCCACCTTTCACATTTTTTAAATAAGATGCTTGCAATATGGATAAAGTTGGCTTCCCAAATGGAAAGGGTTCACATGTGAACGTTCATTGCTTGATTTAAGTAAAAAAAAAAAAAAAAAAAAAAAAAAAAAAAAAAAAGCAGCATACTTGTTCAGTCAATTTTTTCTAAGGACCAGTGTCTCCTCTTTGTCATATCCACTGATTTAAGGTAAAATAAAATATTTTGGAATTCTAAAGGTATTGTGAAATCAACTTTATTCCTTTAGCTGGAGATTTATGAGTATCAAGTGTAAAAAAATTCAGTTATTGAAATTATGATAAATATTGAGAGAGGCTTGTAGGAGAATCATTTCCAATCCACACTAATTTTGCATTGAGTAGAAATAGAAAAAAATATGATAAACATCCACAGTAAGAAGCCAGATATAGTGACATATACTTATAATCCCAGCACTCTAGAAGGCTGAGTCAAGAGGATTGCAAGTTCAAGCCCAGATTAAGCAACTTTCAAATTAGCAAATCATATCTCAAAAATTTTTTAAATCAATTTATGAAAGGACTGGGATGTATGTAGCTCACTGTGAAGGCTATGGATCTAATCCCCAGTACCACAAAACAAATGTTAACAAATAAACAAAAAGATATCCAATGCAGGGTAAGTAAAACAAATAATAGATCAATGTCTCATGTTTATATGTGTATATGTTATATATATTATTATATATAACATATATGCATACATGGATACATACATATGTAGAATTCAGGATTTTATCAAAATAATACAATATGATTAAGTAGAGCTTATTCCAGAACTGCATGACTACCTCAGTATTAAATATTTTGTAAACATAAATCATTATATCAAAAATTTTAAACACACCCAGGTGTGGTGGCACACACCTGTAATCCCAGCACTTGGGAGGCTGGGGCAGAAGGAGCACTGTGAGTTCGAGAGCAGCCTGGGCTACATAGTGAGTTCTAGGTCAGTCTCAACTACATAGTGAGACACTGTCTCAAAAAAATATTTTTAAAAATACAAATTATGGAAAGATAACAGTAGTATCACTCATGACTTTTTTTTTAAGTACTTGGGGGCCTGTGGTAGAATAATTGACAAAAGTTTGAGGCCAGCCTAGGTTGCATAGTGAATTAAAACCCCAGCCCAAACTTTCTCAAACCAAAAACATAAAAACGATACTATGATTTTTTATTCAAAGAAGAGCTACTATGCTGTGGTTTTGCAATAGGGCAGAGAGTTCCCATTTAACTCTGATTCCAACAAAGATGGTGGGCAGTTACAATCAAGAAGCAGGATAAAGATCAATAGTTGGAAAATTACTAACAGGAAACATCATAGCTAGGGGACAGGGGTTCATGTTAGGTCATCTCAGCAGAATTATTGATGTAAGTAGGCCTGGAGTGATAAGATATTGATGGTGAGGATGGAATCATTTATTAACATTTCAAGGGTAGGAGATTTTCACTATCAGCAGTCAGTGAGGTGTGATAAAAATATAATAAATTTCAAAAATTATTATAAGAATGTATTTCAGTAAAAGATACAATGTCATTAACTATCTCAAAGTATTCCCTCTCACTTCAAGCACACTTAGCCCATCATTTATTCCACTTTCTTAAACGGTTCTAGTTAAATATAAGTAGTCCTTTTTCATATATTTAGTTGAACTGTAATGGCTGCCTTGGTTCCTGAATTGATTCAAAACATTTACTTTTCATGATCATTTTAGCTTTGGAAGAGAGCCAGGAGTCTCTCAGTGTCAATTCTGGTGAATAAGGTAGATGAGGATGTACTATAATATTTACATGAGCCTGCCATTGGATGGAAATCAGAGGAACATTCATTATATTTTTTATTATACTCACAAAAGAGGACTTCAACTTCAGAAAGAGGCAAGAATGATACAGGTGTTTGAAATAAGAGTGAATATTTTGAGAGCCCAGGCTGCATAGTGAGTTCAAGGCCAGTCTGGAATGCAGTGAGACTCTGTCTTAAAAAGTAAATAAGTAAAAGTAAACATTCACTGTATATTTGATCAAAAAACTATTTTTCAAAAGTGAATGCGAAAGACTCTTGTTTTTTGGTTTTTTTTTTTTTGATACCAGGGATTGAACACTGATCCTTACACTTTTGAGGCAGACAGCAGAACCACTGAGCTAAATCTTCAGCCCTTAGACTCTTGAACGTAAATAAAACCTGAAAGAATGTGTTGCTAGCAAACACCACTTACAAGAAATATGATATGAAATTCTTCAGGTTAAAAGCAAGTAACTTCAGACAGTAATTTGAGCCAAAACAAAAAAAGTTAAACCCATCAATGAAAAAAGTAATCATAGAGGCAGTATACACATTTATTTTTTCCTCTTAATTAGTTTATTAAAATATCTATATAAATATAAGTAGTTTAAACTTAGAAATCAAATACATCTGCCAATAATGGAACAAAGGAGATGAATATAAATAAGGCCCTACTGAGCTAAGGAAATTTCTCCAGATGGTAACTTGACCTCACCAGTATAAATGAAAAAAGAGAAGTATAAATAAAAATAAGAATATTAATATATAAAAATCTGTAAATATATATTCACTCTCGTGTCTTGGACTTTAAAGGACAAAATTACATAGAGTGATAATTATAAAGCTTATTGTCATTTATAACATTTATAGATATAACATATGCAGCAATGATATTACAAAGGTGGAGAAAATATGCATAGCCACATAAGAGTGTTTCTATATCTTATTTAAAATTCAGTTAGTGTAAATCTGAAGTTTTTTCTTTTTTTTTTTTTTTTATAGCCCAGGCTGGTCTCGAACTCACAGTGATCCTCCTGCCTCAGCCTCCTGAGTGTGAGATTACAGGTGTGTGCCACCATGCCTGGCCTCCTGAAGTTGTTTCTGATAAGTTAAGATGTATTGTAGCAAGCCTTGGAGCAACAATTAAAGAAAGAATTAAAAATATAGCAAAAGTTTAAAGAATTTGAACTCTTGTATTAGGAAATCTGCTTAATGCAAAAGGAAAACGTAAAAAGAACAGGAACTAAAAAGATATGACATACAAAAACCAAAAAGTGAAATGCAGATTTAAGTACAGCGGTATCAATTACACCATTAAATCTGAATGGATTAAAGCTTACAATCAAAGGGCAGAGGGCAGAAAAACGTAAAAAGAACAGGAACTAAAAAGATATGACATACAAAAACCAAAAAGTGAAATGCAGATTTAAGTACAGCGGTATCAATTACACCATTAAATCTGAATGGATTAAAGCTTACAATCAAAGGGCAGACATTAAAAGACTGGCTACAAAAAAAGATGTGACCAATGTTTTTTACAGGCAAAACTCTATATTCAATGATATAAAAACATCAACAGAAAATAATGCAAAAAGCTATCACACATGTAACAACCACAAAACAATTGGAAATTCTCTACTTATGTTAAAAAAATAGATCTTAAAACAAAAAATGTTACCAGAAATAAAGTGGAGTATTTTAAAAATAAAAATAAAAAGGATCCATCCATCAGAATGATATAACAAAAAATATATATATAAACAAACTTAATAACATAGAGTTAAAATATGAAGCAAATACTGTCAGAAATGAAATTACAAAGAGACTATTCAACAATAAAGTTGGAGACTTCAATACCCTACTTTTAATGATAGCTAGAATAATTAGGTATAAAGTCAACAAGGAGCTAGAAGTCTTAAACAGCATAATCAAGTTTGTTGACTGAACTTCATTGACCTAAAATATATTTATAGAAATACTCTCAAGTGTTCATGTACTATAACCCAGGATAGAATATGCTACTTTACAAGATAAATCTCATAAATTTAATAGTACAAATAATATGAAATATGTTCACTCACAAGATAGAATAAAATTAGACAGCAAAATGCAAATATGTGGAAATTAAATATCATACTATTTAAATAAAAAAAGAAGAAATAAAAATCTTTAAAATGTGACATGAATAAACATGAAAACAAAATACAACAAATATTTGATGCAGTGAAAGCAATTGTTACAGGGAAATTCATGCTATAAATGATTATATTAAAATAGATCTTAACTTTCCAAATAAAGACACTGTTAAAAGAAAAGCATGATAAAACTAAAGAAAGCAGAAGAAAAAAGAAAGACTGATTTATTAGAGAGGAAATTAGTGAAATGGAGAACAGAAAAACAATAGAAAAAAGCAATGGCAGGGTATTTAGTTCAGTGGTTCCACTGCCTGCCTCATAAGCGCAAGGTCCCAAGTTCAATCCCTGCTACCAAAAAAAAAAAAAAAAAAAAAAAAAAAAAAAACAAAAAAATTCTTCAAAATAAACAAATCTTTAGCTCAGCTCATCAAGAAAAAAGAGAAGACTCAAATTACCAGAATTAGAAATGAAAAGGAGTACATAAGGAACCATAGGGAAATAAGTTTATAAATATTACAATAATTGTAAGTCAAAACATTGGACAACTAGATGAAATTAATAAATTCCTGCTGAAAATAACTCAACAAAAAATACATAATCTAAATATACCTATTACAAGTAAATAGATTGAATTAGTAAAAAAGAAAGAAAAAACTACCCACAAAGAAGAATCCAGACCTAATGGCTACTATGTTGAATTCCTACCAATATTTAAAGAAGAATTAGCAGCAACTTCCACAGTCTCTTCCCACAAAAGGAATGTTTCCCAATTCATTATATATGAACATCATTAGCCAAACACACAAACCAAAAAATGTATCACAAGAAAATATGTATATGGGCACAGAAGTCCTCTCCAATACTAGAAAACTGAATCCAGCAAAATAATAATAATAAAATTATACATGACCAAGTAATATTTCCCCAGAATGCAATTTTGTTTTAACATTCAAGAATCAATTAATGTAATACAAATACATTTTCTTTAAATACTTCTAGTTTTCCTTAAATTATATCTCTAAGATATATCATCTTTGCATGAGAGTTTGTTATGTTCTTTCATTATGTATTGGCAGATTCAGTTGTTCATGCACTAATCTGTTAATCCACTCACTCAAAGTTAACTGGTATCGCCTAATCAATCAGTAAGTGTCTCCAGATCACTTCTAATACGTGTAGCTGTATGAAGTTCTCTACACGCCTTTTTAAGGAGTGTTTAATAATGTTAAGAAGTGATATTTTGAATTAATATTTGATAGGTTCCCTTGTTAATAAAAACAAAATTATCTTAACTATCAGTAAACATTTTCTTAAGATCAAAGAAGTATAGAAGTTGGAAGGAAAATAGAAAATGGCCACCAATAATACTCACAAACAAAACAGGTATATACAAAAGGCAAAACTGTGGTACCCAACACCAATGCCAAAACGTAAGTGCTGTGTGCTTGATGGTGGTAAAAAAGGCTTGAAGAGCTATGTAGCTGACTATCGTAGCAAATGTCCATAACTTCTTTGTTTTCATGGTTAATTAGCATTAACCCTCTACTAGTTGTAAGAACCCTTGAATTTACAACTGAAACATTTGTTCTGAGAAACACTTAGGCTTTCTTTTAGCTAAAAAAATGTGTTATATAAAATTGAATTTCTATGAGAAAACAATAATATCATTGAAAGGAAAATCATAAACACCCTAAGACTTTCCCAACCAGTGGTCAAATAGCAAGAAAATTATTTGAAATTGAAAGGTAATATCACTGTTTGTTGTAGAGTAAATTTAGAAGAAATATTTCCCCTGCCATTATCCTTAGAATTGGAAAAATAGCAAAAGAATAAATGTCATTTGGAAAGGTAGTTAGTAAACTTGAATTTTAAAATTAAGATAAAAATATTCAGAAGTAGGCTTAGGATAATGCCAACATCAGCTGATTTGATCAATTGAAGGAGAAAAAAGATTAATCAAAACAGTTATTCAGCATAATTGACTTTTAATCTTTCCAATTTATTATATTGGTTTCATATATTTAGGCATTTAATTCCATGCAGCAATATTCGCTTTTTCCCCAATAACCAAGTTATTATTAATTTCAGGATTTGATAGAAAGTTTCAACCCCGAAGTTAAGAAGAGCATAGAAGTTCTGGGTAATTATTGGATAAAAGGGCATAATGTGTAGAGGACCATGACCTTTACTTCCTCTAAAACTAAGCTTAAAAATCATGTCTGTTCCACATGTAACTAAGCCAGTTTTTCCAATTAAATATTATTAAGTAACTGAAATTCTTTGACTTCTGTATTTAGCTTATTGTTATAAGTTCTGGACATAAAAGTCATTACGTAGTTTTAAATGGATCTTATAGAGAAGTCAGTTTCTACAAACATTTGTCTCCCAAGAATAAGGATGTTATCTCCCCTGAGGCAGAGGACACACAGTACTTCTAAAATGTCTGCACCATTGACTGAAAGGAATATTTGTGGCCTGACGGTATGTATTCAGCCTGCCCTGAGATTCTTCTACTTTGATATAAACCTATAGTAGAAAAATATGCGCCTTAAGGCAAAACTTTAAATTATGCTATATAGTTGTCTGGGTTTTTTCTTTTTGGTATTGAGGATCGAACTTGGGACCTTGCACTTGTGAAGCAGGTGGCAAAACCACTGAGCTAAATCCCTCACCCAAGGCATGCTTATATAGGTCTGAGAATGTAACATTCAATGATCATTGCTTGGGGACATTTGAATGATTGTTGATATATCTGAGGAGTATCCTGGTTATGCAGGGCAGCAGTGAGTTTATTAAGCTAAATATTCTGAACAAAGTTTACCAAATTGGATGATGTCACTAGGCATTATGCAGCTGACAACTTGGATTTATTGATATAAATTGTATTCAAAATATATGGCCAATTTTATTACTTAGCTGGCACCTTCATCCTCCAGAAACCTGTCTCATGTGTAGTATGACGGGAAGGGAGAAAATTAGATACAGTGCAAATATTGGTCCTTTGGTCTAAATTTAAGAAATTTTCTGGACACGGATTTAATTTTCTTCCAAGGAATACTATCTGCTAAACATTTTCCTTCTTCCTAATACTCTAAAAAATGAAACAATGAAGAAATGTGGCAGTGATTTTTGTTTTTAAAGGCAGCATTTTCTAAGGTAAACATTTTCCAGCCAAAGAATGCCAGGAACACACTTTTAGTTGAATAAGTTGATTTTATAGCTATTAAAGTGAGAGAGAATAAACACCATGGAATTTTGGAGAAATTCTATGGAGAGGTTTTTGTCCATTGAATGTTTGTGTCTACCCAAACTTTGTAAGTTTAAGGCCTAACCCTAATATGATGGTAGTTTGAGACAGTTCTTAGGGAGTAACTAAAATTGGATGAAGTCATGAAGGTAGGATCCATACGATAGGATTATCACCCTCCTAAGAAGAGATGCCTGGCACTTTACTCCCTCCCCACCATTGCCATGTGCAGACACAATGAATAGGCATTAGAAGTCAAGAAGTAAAGATGAGAGTCCTTACAAAAACTGTCCATTCTAGCACCCGACTTCATACTGCCACCCTCCAGAACTACAAGAAAATGAATTTCCTTTCTTTAATCTAACCATTCTATGGCTTTTCTTATTTTAATGACAGACCAAACACTTTTCAAGGGTGTTACAAAGAACCTATTGTAACATTTGAGCTTTGATTGGTGACTTGAGGAAGGATACAAGAAAGCGGGCGTTTATTGAAGACTTAATCCTATCAGAAAACAGAAACAATTCTATTATGCATATCAATATACAGATAAAGTACACTTGCGCTCACAAGCCAGAGAGAGAGAGAGAGAGAGAGAGAGAGAGAGAAAGAGAGAGAACATGCCCTTCCTTTGAACACAAGGCCACCTCCTTAACTACAGTGAAGTCTCAGCTATGTCAGACCAATGAACACAAGCACCTCCTTAACTACAGTGAAGTCTCAGCTATGTCAGACCAGTTCTCAGATTTCAAGAGTGGATTTCTTTTTCACTAACAAGAAAGTTATTTTCTAGATGCTTTGGAAGAACCATTTCTTCTAGTCATAAAAGATATTTTACTATAATAAAAGTATTTTAATTTAAGGTCCCTAATTCATCCATAAGCAAACATTAAATGGGTAAGATCACCAATAAAGAATCTTAAAATTTCAATTCTGAAAGCAAGTTTAAAAATATCTAAATCATTCACTCATTTGATGCTGTTATCTTTTCTCTGGCATCCTGCCTGAGTTTTCCAGTCTGTGGTGAGTTTTATGAAGGAAACATTTACCTACATGAAATATTGCATACCATAAATTGAACAGTTGAGATACACTCTTATTTCTTGTGTTTTCCACCCATTGGCCCTACTTGTGCCATCTGGAGCAACAGAGAACATAATATGTTCCATAAGAAAAGTATTCTAATCAAGGAAAATAAACCCACACAAACTAATACAAAGTAAAAAGATAATTTCTTTTCAAAAGACTGCAACAGGCACTCTCATAGGCTTTCCTTAAAAGAATAGTTCCATGGGCTGGGGATTTAATTGAGTGGTTTTACTGCCTGCCTTGCAAGCACAAGGACCCAAGTTCGATCCCCAGTAAAGAACATTTCCATAATACTGAAGCAAAATAAATCTCTTATTCACATTGTCCATAGCATTGTGCCATCTTACATTTTTACATATGCCTGAGTATCTTTCCTATTTTGTTCTTCTTCTGGGAAATCAGCTTTCAATATTTATCATTTTACTCATAACATCAGCTGGAAGATCACTTTGGATTATCATAGTACCAGATCCAGCAGAAAAGGACATCCTATCTCTATGGTTATTATATCTTAATAGCTTATGAACATGTAAGGACTTAGTCTATAGCCAGTTCAAATTTGGAGATAAGGGAATCTGACTGGATTAATTCAACCTATAAATTTTCTGCCTCTAGATTACGATTTCATTCTGATCTAGTCATTCTACTCCTTAGTACTTCTACAGGAGGGTCAGCATAGTATTCAATTTGGAACCTTAATTAATTGTATATAGGTCAGATTAGGGAACAGCAATAAACTTCATAGAAAAAGAAATACAAATACATGGAAAGTACTCAACTCATTTATAACACAAATATAAAATAAAACTGCAATGTAGGGCCATTTTCAACTATAAGATTTTTCAGGATAAAAATGTTAGATATGTTAAGCAATATAGTGAATTAGGCTGTGAGGAAATAGGCTTCTTCGTATCTTTTTTGGGAGGTGTGTTTTAGTAAAGTCTCTGTAGAGATCAATTTAACAATGTACTCAATTTAAATTTTCACCAAGAGGGACTGAAGACACATAGGATGAAAAACTATGTAAAAGAATAAATAAGAAAACACTTAATGTGCTAATGAAGGAAGATTTACAATATTTGTTCTTGAGTGAAAAACAAAATATTCCACTTCTCTGCCCCCTTTCTTCATTAAATAAATAAATACATTGAAAAACCTAGATTTTGCTACACTGACAGAAGAGGGCACCATTAAACTAAAAATTTTGTAAGCCATCATGGTCCCACAATATAGATTAGACATAAATGAATAAATCTATGCAAAGATACTATAACAAAATCAGAATCAAAATATCTCATCTGGTAGAAATTTGTCTTCTCAAAACATCAGAAAGAGGGAAAAATGTGATTTTAAAAACTCCAAATCTGACTGGAATTTTAAACAATCATTTGCAGATAAAATATTAATGACACTGGACAAAAAGCAGTAAAAATCAAAAGTGTTTGACTAAACCCAATAAAAGATTTCAAGAAAAAATTATCAGTCATGAAGATTAATTACAGAGTTTCCAAGGGAGGATGGAGTCAAATGAACATTTGATGATGCACCAAAGCAGGAAAACAAAGATAATGAAAAGTAACACAAATTAAAGAGGAACAGACAGATAAAGTGGCTGAAATGGAAGACGGGCAAAGAAACAACATTTATTATTTAGAGTCCTTGAAGAGAAAAAAGGCAGTGGAATAGAGCTATATTTAAGCTTACAATCCAAGAACTCTTCAGAAATAAGTAAATCTACACATCTAAATCTACACATATAAAAAGCTCAGGAATGTGGAAAAGTGGAACTGAAGGGGTCAACCAGACATAGCCTAGAAAAACTTAGATTTCAAAGTATAGATAAGAGTTTAAGAAGGATTCCTAGAAAAAAAAATCAAATTATTTACAAGTGAGTAAAACTAGACTGAAGCTAGACTTTAATCAACATACAAAATATAAGAGCAAGAGAACCAGAGCATGAATTTTTTTTAATTAGGAAGAAATTATAAACCAGGGATATTGTACCCACGTCTTAAAACTTAGAAAACCAGAGTGCACTAGAGGATGGACTTTATTCAAAGAGAGAGAACTAAAAAAATCTTCAGCACTGGGTCTGATGTTAAGCAATGTATTTTGTCGTGTGTGTGTGTGTGTGTGTGTCTGTGTGTGTGTGTGTAAAGCAATTAGAAATAAAATGTGGAAATATTTGTATGTTCCTGCAATGTAGAAATAAGAGATAAATAAATAGAAATACATTAAAGGTAAAGATGAATACTAGCTCTTGATAGAATATTTCATATGTAAGAGCTAAAGGAACTACTAAAAATTAAAAACTCAGATAGTAGCAGGCACCCCAAAAATTGAGAAAAATATTTGCAATAAATAATTATAAAAACATTAATTTATGTAATTTATAAATAATTCTAAAATTGAGAGGAACAAATGCTAAAAGCCTGATAGAAAAATGGGGAAAAGATTTGAATAATTTACCAAAAAAAAGACAAAAAATGACACTTAAATATATGAAAAGCTATTCGACCTCACTCAAAATACAGAAATGTAAATTGAAACTACACAAAGCTTTCATCTGTCAGAATTTTTTGTCTTTTCATTGAGTTTATTCGTACAATCTAGGTCTGCAATACAGTTACATTCATTACTGGGATGCTGTACCTTCACATGACAGTTCTTGGTTCTCATTTTTCCCCTTGTCCCTGCCATACCTTAACTCCCTCCTCCCTCTCCATTTACAAACTCTTTATTTCCATTTTTTCATTTTCTCATATTTTTTCTTTTCCCTTATTTCCTTTCCACTACGTTTCCCACTTTCCCTACACCTTTAGCCCTTTTCTTCCTATTTCACACCCTTAGATATCCCATTAGGATTTTGTGTACTATTATAGTTTTTCACACCAGAGAAACTTTTTGGTATTTACACATGTGTGACTTCTTTATTTCACTTAACAGTATATCCTCAATATGTATCAGTTTTCCTATGAATGACTCTAATTTATCATTCTTTATGGCTGAATAGTATTCCATTTTACAGAAAAACCACATCTTCTTTATCCAGTTTCCAACAGAGGGGCAGATGGGCTGTTTCCAAATTTTAGCTATTACAAACTGTGCCGCTATAAACATTGGTGTGCATATATCTCTGTGATATGATTCTTTTAAATCTTTTGGAAAGATACCCAACAGAGGGAGGGCTGAGTCAAGCAGAACCTCTGGTCCTAGCTCTTTGAGGTATCTCCATATTGATTTCCATAGTGGTTGCACCAGTCTGCACTCCCACCAATAGTGGAGAAGAGTTCCTTTCTCCCCACAACCCCACCAACATTTATTATTGTGTGATTTCTTGATAATAGCCATTCTTTGTGGGGTGAGGTGAAATATCAGTGTTGTTTTCATCTGCATCTTTCAAATGACCAGTGATGTGGAACATTTTTTCATATATTTACTTGCTGCTTTTACTTCTTTGAGAAATGTCTGCTCATTTCAGATGCCCATTTTTGAATTGGGTCTTTATATTTGGGGGGCTGATTGTTTTGGGTTCTTTATATAATCTAGATAATAGTCCTTTGTCTGAGGAGCAGCTGATAAAAATTTTTTCCAACATTATAGGTTATCTCTTAATTCTGTTGATGGTTTCTTTTGAAGTACAGAAGCTTTTTAGTAAGATGAGATCCAAGTTGTTGATTCTTTCTGTTAGTTCCCATACTACTGAGGAATTGTTCATAAAGTCTTTTCCTATGCCAATGTCAAGAGTTCTGCCTAATTTATCTTCCAGCAAGTTTAGTGTTTCTGTTTTAATATTTAGATCTTTAATCAACTTCAGTTTTAGTTTACTGCATGGTGAAAGATAAGGGTCTAGTTTTAGTCTTTGGCAGGTTGAGATCCAGTTTTTCCAACACCATTTATTAAAGAGGCTATCTTTCCTCCACTGAGGATGGTCAGCTCCTTTGTCAAAGATGAGTTAGTTCAGTACATCTGGAGTTGTTTTTGTGTCGTCCAGTCTGTTCCACTGATCCTCAGATCTGTTTCTTTGCCAGTACCATGCTGTTTTTATCACAGTGGCTTTGTAGTATAGTTTCAGATTGGGAATTGTTATATCTACTGCCATGTGTCTGTTGCCTAGGATGGCTTTTGCTATTCTAGGTCTCTTATGGTTCTAAATGAATTTTTGGATTCTTCTTTCTAGTTCTGTGAAATATAGTGTTGGAAATTCAATTGGTATTTCATTGAATCTGTATAACAGTTTTGCTAGTATGGCCATTTTCACTATGTTGATTCTCCTACCCAGAAGCAGGAGATATCTTTCCATTTTCTTATATCCTCTTGGATCTCTTTTTTCAGAGTGCTGTAGTTTTCAGTGTAGAGTTCTTTTGCTTCTTTGGTTAGATTGATTCCTAGATACTTCACTTTTTTGGATGCTATTGTGAAAGGAATTGTTTCCCTAATTTCCCTCTCAGTGAGTCTGTTATTTGTATACAAGAAGGCTATTGATTTTTGAGTATTGATTTTTAAGTATCCAGCTACTCTGCTAAGAGTGTCAATTAAGTCTAGAAGTATTTTGTGGAACTTTTTGGGTCTTCAATGTAGATTATCATATCATCAGCAAATAATGACAGTTTAACTTCTGCTTTTCCAATCTTTGTTGCTTTAATTTCTTTCTCTTGTCTAATTGCTGTGGCTAATGTTTCCAGAACTATATTGTAGACGAGTGGTGATAGTGGGCATCCTTGTGTTGTTCCTGATTTTAACATGAAGGTTTTCAGTTTTTGGCTATTTAATATGATATTGGCTGTTGATTTTTCATAGATAGCCTTTATTAAGTTGAGATATAGACCATCTATTACAATTTTTTTCAGGGTTTTTATAATGAATTGGTGTTGAATTTTGTCAAATGCTTTTTCTGCATCTATTGAGAGGATCATGTGGTTTTTGTTCTTGATTTTGTTACTATAGTGTATTACATTTATTGATTTATGTATGTTGAACCATCCTTGCATCCCTGGAATAAATCTGACTTGGTCAGTATATATGGTCTTCTTGATGATCCTCTGTATTCTGTTTGCTAATATCTTATTGAGGATTTTTGCATCTATTTTCATTAGGGAAATTGGCCTGTAGTTCTCTTTTTTAGTTACATCTTTCCCTATTTGGGAATCAAAGTGATACTTGCTTCCAGGGATGAATTTGGAAGTATTGCTTCCCTTTCAATTTCATTGAAAAGTCTGAAGAGTAATGGCAGTAGTTCTTCTCTAAATGTCTGGTAAAATTCAGCAGTGAATCCATCAGGACCAGGGCTTTTCTTTGTTGGTAAGTTTTTTATTGCATTTTCAATTTCACTGTTGTAACTGGGGTGTTTAAAATGCTTTTATCTTCTTCGTTCAGCTTCGGTAATTCATAAGTATCTAGAAATCTGTCCATTTCTTCTGTGTTTTCCACTTTATTAGAGTACAGGTTATCATAGTAGGTATTAATGATCCTCTGGATTTCTGTTGGATCTGTTGTGACTTTGCCATTTACATTCCTGATTGCATGGATCTGAGCCTTTTCTTTCCTTTTTTTTTTTTTTTTTTTGATAAGGTTTGCTAAGGGTTCATCTATTCTATTTATTCTTTCAAAAAACCAGCTATTGGATTCGTTTATTTTTGTATTGTTTTCTTAGTTTCCATTGCATTGATTTCTGCTCTAATCTTTATAATTTCCTCTCTTGTTAGCACTTTGGGTTTTTCTTGCTCTTGTTTTTCTAGGAGTCTAAGATTCATTGTTAGTTGTTTATTTGAGCTTGCTCTGTTTTCCTAATGTGGGCATTCAGTGCTATGAATTTTCTACATAGAACTGCTTTTATTGTGTCCCATAGATTCCTGTATGTTGTATTGGCATTTTCATTTATTTGTAAAAACTTTCTGATTTCTTCTTTAATTTCCTCTGTGATCCATTGATTGTTCAGGAGAGTTTTGTTCACTTTCCATGTGTTTGTGAAGTTCCTACGGTTTCTTGCACTATTGATCTGCAGCTTTATTGCACTGTGATCTGATATATACAGGGAATAACTTCAATTCTTTTGCATTTATTGAAATCTATTCTGTGAGCTAGTATGTGATCTATCTTGGAGAATGACCCATGTGCATTTGAAAAGAATGTATATTCTGATTTTGTGGGGTGGAACACTCTATAGACGTCTAATAAGTCCATGCATTCAAAAGCTTGGTTCAATTCTAGTATTTCATTGTTGATTTTTTGCCTAGATGATCTGTATATTTGTGATAGTGGGGTATTTAGATCCCCCACTACAATTGTATTAGTGCTTATTTGGTTTTTCATGTTATTTAATATTTGTTTTATATAGTTGGGGCATTTCTATTTGGTGCATATATGCTTATGATTGTCATTTCTTCCTCTTAAATTGGTCCCTTTACAAGGATGTAGTGGCCTTCTTTGTCTCTCTTTATCAGTTTTGGTTTGAAATGTCTAACTTTGTCTAAGATTGCTACCCCTGCTTTTTTCTGGGATCCTGGCACATGCAGAATTTTTTTCCACCCTTTCACTTTCACTCTATGGGCTTCTTTTTGCACTAGGTGTGTTTCTTGTATACAACATATTGTTGGATTTTGCTTCTTAATCCATTCTGCAAACCTATTTCTCTTGATTGGTGAATTGAGGCCATTGACATTGATAGTTATAACTGATATGTATTGACTTATTATTGTCATGTTATTGTCCTTTTGTTGACTCTAATTTTTTACCCTCTCCTTTCAGTTTCTTGCCTTGCCTATTTGATTTGCTCTGTTGGGCCTCATGGTGTTGTGATCTTCATTGTATTTTTCTAGGATATTGTTTAAAATTCTTAGTAGTGCTGGTTTAGTATTCATGAAGTGTCTCAAGTGTTCTGTGTCATGGAAGTATCTTATTTCTCCATCCATTTTGAAGGAGAGTTTTGCAAGAAACATCAGTCTTGGTTGGAGGTTGTTTTCTTTTAGGACTTGAAATACCTCAATCCAGGCTCTCCTTGACCTGAGGGTTTGTGTTGAAAAGTCTGCTGTGATTCTGATGGGCTTTCCTTTGCATGTGATTTGTTTCTTTTCTCTTACTGCTTGTAGTATTTTGTTCTTCTGTTGGGTTTCTGGGATCTTGATTATTATATGTTTAGGTGTAGATTTTTTTTTATTGTGGCTAGCTGAAGTCCTATATGCATCGCTTATCTGTATGTCAAATTCTTCTCCTCTGTTTGGGAAGTTTTCTGTCATTAATTCTGTGAACAGCTTTTTTAAGTCATTTGCATTTTCTCCTGCTACTTCATGGATTCCTATCAGTCTTGTTATTCGTCTTTGAATCATCTAGGAGCTTTTGGATTGATTTCTAATGATCCCCTACTGTTTTTAAGAGATCTCTCTTTTCATGGTCACTGACTGCGATCTTATCTTCTATATCTGAGATTCTATCTTCGCAATTTTTTATTATGTTACATACACTTTCAATAGAGTTTTTAATCTCTTGGATATCTGTTTGAAACTGTTTAATGGATTCAATTTCTTTCCTATGTTGGGCGTTCATTGTTTCCATTTCTTTCTTATTCTGGGCCTCCATGGTTTCTATTATGTTCCTAAGTGCATCTATTTTTTTTTTTTTTTTGTCAGTTTCTGTTCTGGAGTCTCAAATCATGACTTTCATTTTGCTCACCATCTCTATTGTTACCTGGGAAATTATTTCTGTTTTGAATTTTTCTAGAGCTTGATTGATCAGTTTTGATACTTCCTGTGCTGTGAATTCTGAGGGTCCTGGAGGTTCACTATCAGACTGTGCATCCTCCTTTGCCCTACTGTTTGCCATTGGTGAACTGGACGTCTGTCTTTGTGGCTTGCTTAAGTGTTTTCTCATCTTTTTTTTTTTTTCTGTTTGGTTGCCCTTGAATCAATCACTGGGTCATTAAATCTTCCTGATATCATTGTGTCCCAGCCTTTGATTCTCTAATGACTTAGAGATATTCTCATTTTCATAGCTAAGACAACAACTTGTCAAATCAATCCCTATCCTTTTTCCCAATCTCAATACAATCGGGAACACAATAGGATCAATCACCACCCTTTATAGCCAGCCATGCCTCTGCAGAGTGTGTCCAAGGACTGGCACTATCAGGGGATCTGAGAGCGGGGTGGGGGGCGGTGCTCAGTGGCCACCCTCCTGGCCCTGGGTCCGGAGCAATCAAAGGTGCCTGCAGGGAAATGCACAGCCCGATTGATGGAGGGAGATCTGAAGTCTAAACTAGCAGCTTTCCAAAACTCACCCTCCTGATGCTAGGTCCAGAGCCTCATCTCAGATTTGAAACAACAAATAAGGCAATATGTTTGTTGGGGAGATTGTATATAATCTAGCACTCTCATACATTGCTAGTGGGACAACCTCAAACATGTAAATTGGTACAGCCTTGAAGAAGGGATTTGGCAGTATCTAACAAAAGTACTTATACATTTATCCTTCAACCCTGACAACCTGTTTAGGAATTTTTCCTGAAATTATACATCCAATAATTCAAAAATACACATGCATAGTTTTACTCACTACTGAATTGCTTGTAACTACAAAATTTTTTAAACAACTTCGAAATCCCTAATGTGGTGTAGGGATTACACAGATTATAGAGTACTTATCGAGCTAAATACTACTATGAATGGTGTACCAGACACCTGTAAAGAGAATGAGAAAGATCCATAAACTAATACAAAACATCTATATAATACTTCTATATGAAATATTTTAAAGCAAAGTGTAAAGTGTGCAGCATATACAAATTTTTCTTTAAGAAAAAAGTGTGTATGTATTTGCTTTTTGTGCAAACCAAACTGCAGGAAATAGAAATAAAAAACTAATTAGAGGACCAGGGGTGTAACTCAGTGGTTCTGGCACTTGCCTTGCCCTGAGTTCAATCCCCGGTACAAAAAAAAAAAAAAAAAAAAAAAAAAATAAAAAAATCAAGGATGAATACGAATGAGATTTTAAAAATGGGAAAGAATGGAACAGAATGCATGAGGATGGGAGAAAAGGAAGGCAACTCTGTAGCTATGCTATTTACATAGTTTAGTACCAAAATGATATCTCATACATTAAACATGTACTACTAAAAAATTAAAACTGTAAAAAAATTAATGATCAAAAAAGACAAAATGGAATAACCACAGAAACTAACAGGCCCAATTTATTCCAAATGAATAAGATAACTGTATTTCTGGGCATGATGGCATACCTCATATAATCCCAGCACTTAGGAGGCTGAGGCAAAAGGATCTGCTTGAATTGGAGGTTAGCCTGGGCTACATATTGAGGTCAAAGCCAGCTTTAACTATATAGCAAGACCATGTATCAAACAAGACAAGACAAAAATATTTGTATTAAATGGTACAAAATTATAATTCGAGGAACTTTGGAACACTGAATATTGATTATATACCATTAGTTAACAGACAAAAACAAATATTAAATCTAGCTTGTATGCTTTTTTTCATCAGTTTTGTAGTTTAGCAATTCTTGGACTATTTTAAATATGTTCTATAATAGAACAAATTATACATGGTAGATTATGAGAGGTTTCTTATCAGAAAAGCAAGCTACACATTAGTGTTATATTGGAATTGGAGACATTGTTATGAAATCATCATTTTAATATATATAATAATAGAGAAATAGGTATGTGCTTCTGTGTGTAAATACATTCTCTCTCTCTGTCGAGTGAGATGACCTAGAGACAATGTTCCCTAATGCAAATAAGCATCCTTAGCCTCCAAATATCTGGTTTCTAAATTTCATTATTCATTTTAAGGAACTGGGACACCTTTCAAAAGTAAGTGGTTCAAGTGTGGGTTCAAGTTGAAATTAAACATCCATTTTTTATGCTAGTAACTTTAAAAGTGATCAAATAGTGAGGAAAATGTGAAAAAAGAAGAGGAACTATTTTGAGGGGTCAATCTTAGACATGCTCCTATCAAGATAAATATAGATTAAAACTTATGAGATTTCACTTATTTTAATACATAATTGAATGCATAAATAAAAAATACTCATTCCAATAGTAAAGTATTAAATAATAATGTAGATGAATGAGGGTATCAGAAAAAACTGAGTCTCACCATGATAATAAATGTTTCAATTAAGAACTATAAAAAAAACCTTAAGTACCCAGGGCCATCATCAGAGCAGACTGGTGATTACTGCCTAGCCATAGGTGGGCACTGCTCCCCAATTTCCAGCACCCCATGCCTTCATTGGAGCAGATGAGTGAAGACTGCCCAGCTACATGAGGAGCTTGCTGCCCCCAACAGCCAGCACCCCAGGTCTTCATTGGAGCAGAACAGTGAGGACCACTGCTCCCTGACCTCCAGTGCCCTGGGCCTTCATTGAAACATACCAATGAGGACTGCCCAGCTATGCAGGTGCTTCTGCAGCATTCCTCCTCTCCCTCCCCATCTCTGTGCTCTCTGACCTCATGATTGTGCTGGTACCTGGATCCACACTGCAGAGGCACAGGTGGTCATAAAGGCCATTTTACTGAGCTCCAGAAGATATAACAGAAGTGAGCAGCTGCAATAAAGGTACATCAGACCACCATAGTTGGTAAGTTGGGGGGATCACAACCTTCCATCAGAACCTGAACTATCTTCAGAGGAAGGGCAGCTGGAACCTGCAGTAGAACTTTGCAGAGTTCAACCCTGCAGGAGGACAAGGAGCTCGACTTGGGCCTTGTGGACAGAACTCAGCCTCTCAGGGGTCTGCCATTGGCTAGCTGAGAATAACTGATTTAGTTCTATCCACATTGACTGTTATGACAGCAAAAATATATCCTAAAACAGGCTCTTCAAAAGTTGTTTTAGTTTATTTTTGTCTTATCTTTAATTTTTATTTTTAAATTTCTATTTTGTCCCATTTTGCAAATTCTTCCTTTTTTCTTTCTTTTTCCCACTCAATCTCTTGATCCACAACATTATTTTTCATCTCACTTTTTGTTCCTGTTCCTGCCCTAATTAGGATTTCTTTTTTTCTTTTTCTTTTCTTCTCTCTGTCCTTTGCTCAATTGTCATTAGTTTAAAAGGAAAGAGAGTACAATTTATACCTTCCCTATTATTGTTAAGTTGTTCTATTCTTGTCATTGTTCTTGCACTGTCTTTCCTTCTTGTCTTCAACAGTTTCCTAGAGTTTATGCGATCATCCTCTGTCCTCTGGATTCACTTGAAGCCTTCTCCTAAGCTTTTACCTCTCTATTTCTCTCCTCCCATCTCCTTCGAAGTGCCATCCTGAAGGGTGAAGTTGTTATATTGAAGAGTTTATACCCTATAAACATATTTTGGGCTTCTCCTTGATTTTGATTTAATTCACATTGTTAAAGGTGATAGATTAATAACTATCCACAAATGGTCAGTTTCTAAGCTGGGCTTCATGCTATTGTGCTGCTGACTGCATCAATTGGGCTAAAGGGTTGTGATTGATTTAATGAGTTGTCCTTTCTTATATTATAAAAATGAGAGTGTTTCTGAGTCATTAGAGACTCAAAACCTAAAAAGCAGCTATATCAGGAAAATCAAATTACTAACCCAGGAATTAAACAAAGGACAGCCCAACAACAAAAATAAAAATGAGAAAACACTTAAGCAAGGCAAAAACTATCCATTTCCAGTTCAACAATGGTGAACTCTAGGGAAAACAAGGTAGAAAAGTCTGACAATAAACCAGCAGGAAACCCTGAACTCATAGCACAGGAAGTAACAGGAGAGTGATCAGGTTCTAGAAAAATTCAAAACAAAAATAATTTCCCCGGTAACTACAGAGATGGTGAGCACAATGACAGGATTAGAGACTCTAGAACAGATACAGACACAAAAAAATTAGATGAGCTCAGGGCCATGATAGAAGCCATGAATGCCCAACATAGGAATTAAATGGAAACCATGATGAACAATATAAGAAAGAAATGGAATCCATGAAACAAATTCAAACAGATATCCAGGGGAATAAAAACTCTATTGAAAGTTTACATAACAGACTGAGCCAATGTGAAGACACAGTATCAGATATAGAACACAGGATAGGGATCTGTGACCATGAAAAGAAGGATCTCTTAAAAATAGCAAGGGAACTTGAGAAATCAATCTAACAGCTCCTGCATGATACAAAGAAAAATAATATAAAACTGAGAGGAGTACATGGAAAAGCATGAGAAAGAACAAATGACAGTGGAAAACTGTTCAAAGAATTAATGAGACAAAACTTACCAAACAAAGGGGAAGAATTTGACATACAGATAAGTGAGGCATATAGGACTCCAACTAGCCATGATCAAAAAAATTCTACACCTAGACATATAATAATCAAGATCCCAGAAATCCAACAGAAGAACAAAATACTACAAGCAGTAAGAGAAAAAAAAACAAATCACATGCAAAGAAAAGCCCATCAGAATCACAGCAGACTTTTCAACACAAACCCTTAAATAAAAAAAACCCTGGAGTGAGGTATTTCAAGTCCTAAAAGAAAACAACCTCCAACCTAGACTGATGTATCCTGCAAAACTCTCTTTCAAAATGGATGGGGATACATATTGAGTATATAAATAAATAAGTCACACATGTGTAAATACCTAATAGTTTCTCTGGTGTGAAAAACTATAATAGTACAGAAGATTGTAGTGGGAAAATTAATAGTGTGAAATAGGAAGAAAAGGGCTAAAGGTGTAGGGAAAGTGGGAAGGGTAGGGGAAAGGGAATAAGGGAAAAGAAAAAAATATGAAAAAATGAAAAAATGGAAATAAAGCATCTGTAAATGGGGAAGGGAAGAGTGAATGAAGGACAAGGGGAAAAAATGATAACCAAGACCTGTCATGTGAAGGTACAGGATCCCAGTAATGAATTTAAGTGTATTGTGTACCTAGATTGTACCAATAAACTCAATAAAAAGGAAAAAAAATTTAAATGGATGGGAAAATAAGATACTTCCATGACAAAAAACACCTGAGAAACTTCATGAACACCAAACCAGCATTACAAGGAATTCTAAATAATATTCTAGAAAAAGACAATGAAGGTAACAACACAATGAGAACCAACAGAGCAAATCAAATAGACAAGTCAAGAAACTAAAAGGAGAAGATGAAAAAGTAAAAAGAGTCAACAAAAGGTCAGTTATATGCAATAGTAAGTCAGTACATATCAGTTATAACCATCAATGTGAATGGCCTCAATTCATCAATCAAAAGAAATAGACTGGAAAAATGGATTAAGAAGCAAAATCCAATAATATGTTGTATATAGGAAACACACCTAGTGCAAAAAGAAATTCAAACAAAGTGAAAGGATGGAAGGAAAACAGCTCTCCATGTGACAGGAGCCCATAAAAAAGCATAGGTAGTTATCTTATTTGCAAACAAAGTAAATTTAAACCAAAACTTATTCACAGAGACAAAGAAGGCCACTACATTCTTGGAAAGGGAAGAATCCAAGAGGAAGAGATGACAATCATAAACATATATGCACCAAATATTAATGCCCCCAACTATATAAAACAAATATTAAGGGATATAAAAAACCAAATAAGCACTAATGCAATTGTAGTGGGGGACTTAAATACCCCACTGTCACTAATAGAAAGATCTTCTTGACAAAAAATCAACAACAAAATACTAGAATTGAACCAAGGTCTTCAACAAATGTACTTAATAGATGTCTTAGAGTGTCCCACCTCAAAAAATCAGAATATACATTATTTTCACCTGCACGAGGGTCATTCTCCAAAATAGACCACATACTAGCTCCTAAAACATGTTTTAATAAATGCAAATTAATCAGAGTTATCCCATTTATATTATCAGACCATAGTACAATCAAAGTGGAGATCAATATGTTAAGAAACTGTAAGAATTTCACAAACACATGGGAATTGACCAACACATTCCTGAACAATCAATGAGACATAGAGGAAATTAAAAAATAAATTAGTCACCTTTTAAAAATAAATGATAATGTCAATACAACATACAGAACTCTATGGTACACAATTAAAGCAGGTCTACATGGAAAATTCATAGCAGTGAATGTCCATACTAGCAAAACAGAGCAAGCTCAAATGAGCAACCTCACAGTGAATCATAAGATCCTAGAAAAAGAAGAGCAAGAAAACTCCAAAGCCAGTACAAGTGAGGAAATTATAAAGATCAGAGCAGAAATCAATGCAATGGAAACTAAGAGAATGATACAAAAAATTAATAAATTGAACAGTTGGCTTTTCAAAAATAAATAAATAAAATCAACAAACCCATAGCCATGCTTGTCTAAAAAAGGAAAGAAAAGGCTCATATCCATGCGATTAGGAACGGAAAAGGTGAAGGCACAACAGATCCCGCAAAAAATCCAGAGGATCATCAATATATACTTTGAGAAACTGTACTGTAATAAAATTAAACACAAAGAAGAAATAAATAGATTTCTTGATACTTATGAATTACCAAAGTTGAATAAAAGAGATAAAAAAATTTCTAAACACCCCAATTCAATTTGTGAAATTGATAACATAATTAAAAGTTTAACACCTAAGAAAATCCCAGGACTTGATGGATTCACTGCTGATTTCTACAAGATATTTAGAGAAGAACTACTTCCACTAATCTTTAAACTTTTCAATGAAATCAAAAAGGAAGCAATACTTCCAATTCATTCCTGAAAGCAAGTGTTACTTTGATTTCAAAACCAGGGAAAGACCCAAACAAAAAAGAAGTTAGGCCAATCACCCTGATGAACACAGATGCAAAAATCCTTAATAAGATACTAGCAAACAGAATACAGAGGGTCATCAAGAAGATCATACACCCTGACCAGGTCAGATTTATTCCAGGGATGCAAGGATGGTTCAACATACTAAGTAAATAAATGTAATGCACTATATTAACAGAGTCAAGGACAAAAGCGATATGATCCTCTTAATAGATGCAGAAAAAGCATTTGACAAAAATCAACACCCATTCATGATAAAAACCCTGCAGAAAATTGGAACACATGCTGCTTATCTCAACTTATAAAGACTATCTATGAAAAACCAACAGCTAACATCATATTAAAGTGCCCAAAACTAAAAACCTTCATGTTAAAATCAGGAATGAGACATGGGTGCTCACTATCACCACTTCTCTTCAATATAGTTCTGGAAATATTAACCATAGCAATTAGACAAGAGAAAGAAATTAAAGCAATAAAGGTAGGAAAGGAAGAAGTTAAACTGTCTTTATATGCTGATGATATGATACTCTACATTGAGTAACCTCCACCAAAACGCTTCTAGATTTAGTTGAAACTTTCAGCAGTGCAGCTGAATACAAGGTCAACACTCAAAACTCAATAACCTTCTTGTATGCAAATAACAGATGCACTGAGAATGATATTAGGGAAATAATTCCATTCGCAATAGCATACAAAAAATGAAGTATCTAGGAATCAGTGTAAGGAAGGAAGCAAAAGAACTCTACTCTGAAAACTACAGCAATTTGAAAAAGGAGATTGAAGAGGATATAAGAAAATGGAAAGATATCCCCTTCTCCTGGGTAGGAAGACTCCAAATACTGAAAATGGCCATGCTCCCAAAACTGCTATATGGATTCAATGCAAACCTGATTGAAATACCAACAGCATATTTCACAGAACTAGATAAAACAATGTAAAAATTAATTAGGAATTGGAAGAGACCTAGAATAGCAAAAGCCATCCTAGGAAACAGAGACATGACAGGAGGTACCACAATCCCCACCTTGAAACTATACTAGAAAGCCACTGTGATAAAAACAGCATGGTACTGGCAGAGAAAAAGACCTGAGGATCAGAGGAACAGACTGGAAGACACAAAAACAAACCCAGATGTACTCAGCTACCACACCTTTCACAAAGGAGCTGACCATCCCCACTGGAGGAAAGATAGCCTCTTTAATAAATGGTGTTGGAAAAATTGGATTTCAACCTGCCAAAGATTAAAACTAGACTCTTATCTTTCACCATGCACTCAACTAAAATCAAAGTGGGTTAAACATCTAAATATCAAAACAGAAACTCTAAACTTGCTGGAAGGTAAGTTAGGCAGAACTCTCAAAGACGATGGCATAGGACAAGACTTTATGAACAAATCCTCAGTAGCTTGGGAACTAGCACAAAGAATCAACCAGTGTGATCTTATCTTATTAAAAAGCTTCTGAACTACAAAAGAAACCACCAACAGAGCTAAGAGACAACCTACAATGTAGGAAAAAATTTTTATCAGCTGGTCCTCAGACAAAAGACTATTATATAGAATATATAAACATCAGGCCCTCTAATTCAAAAATGAGCATCTAAAGTGAACAGACATTTCTCAAATAAGTAAAAGCAGCAAATAAATATATGAAAAAATGTTACACAGCACTGGTAATTCAAGAGATGCAGATGAAAACAACACTGAGATTCCACTTCACCCCACAAAGAATGGCTGCTATCAACAAATAACACAATAACAAATGTTAGCAGGGTTATGGGGAGAAAGGAACCCTTCTCCATTGTTGGTGGGAGTGCAGACTGGTGCAACCACTATGGAAATCAATGTGGAGATACCTCAAAGAGCTGGGACTAGAGGTTCCAATTGAACCAGGCTTCCCTCTTCTGGGTATCTTTCCAAAAGAATTAAAATCATAACAGAGTGATGTATGCACACCCATGTTTATAGAAGCACAGTTTGTAATAGCTTAAACTTGGAAACAGCCCATTTGTCCATCAGTTGGAGGCTGGATAAAGATGTGGTTTTTCTATAAAATGGAGCACTACTCAGCAATAAGGAATGAAAAACTAGAGTCATTCATAGGAAGATGGATGCATATTGAGGCCATACTCTTAAGTGAAATAAATGAGACACATGTGTAAATACCAAATAGTTTCTTTGGTGTGAAAAACTAATTAGTGTAAATATCCAAACTGTATAACTGACAATGTTAAATAGGAAGAAAAGGGCTAAAGGTGTAGGGGAAGAGGGAAGGGCAGAGGAAAGCAAATGAGGGAAAAGAAAAAATATGAGAAAAGGAAAAAATGTATTTGTAGATAGGGAAGGGTGGAGGAGGTGAAGGGAGGGCAGGTGTACGGGGAAAAAGGAGAACGAAGATCTGTCGTGTAAAGAAACAAAATCCTAATCATGAATGTAATTGTACTATATGCTTTAAAAATACTAATAAAATCAATGAAAAAATTAAAATAATTTAAAAATAACTGTCAATAGAACTAGTAGACAGAAATATTATAATGAAAAACAGATTTTTACATAATATCAAAGTGACTTCCAATATAAATTTTTAATAAAAAATAAAAATAATGAGTTTATCGTGGACAAACTTATAGTTCCATAACCAAGTGTAATTATTTTTTCCAGTAATCAGATGAATGTTCTTTCAGATACCTATAACCTAGAACAGTATCTATTGTTATTCCTTCTGGAAAACTGTTTTTATTCCTGATCTTATGAAAACCTCCAATAAGTCTAAATTGAGGGACATTCTATGATATATAAGATCATTAAATACTGAGCAACTACTCTGGAATAAAGGAAATCTGACAACTAAATGCAGTGTATGATCCTCAATTGCATTCTGAAGCAAAGAAATATGGTATATGACTATAAAGTATATTAGTGTGGCAGTATTTAAGTAAGTTCTATAGATTAACCAGTTATTGGTCGATGCTACTTTCTCAATTCTGCGAATTTTACTGCATAATTTCTACAACTGTTCCTTATTTTATTATACACCCAGACACACACAGGGAGACATATTTCAAGGTAAAGAGGCAATAAATCAGAATGGGTATAGGGGAACAGTGACGAAGCAGATATGGAAAATCTTTATAAAGAATCTAAATGAATGATATGTAGAAATTTTTTATTAAAGATTGCAAGGATACATGATAACAAGAAATGAAGATACTAAATAAAAATTTCAAATATACATATATATGACAGAAAAAAGGATGTGACATAAACAAGAATTTATGTATCAGACTAATCAAAATAAATTAGTTTGACATGATCTTCAAACATTATGTTCTTTCTCATTTTCTTATATTTTTGAAATAATGTAATTATAAATAAAACAAAGTTACATATTATAGTTGAGAAACTGTCCTCAAAATTTTATGATTTATAAACTCCTTGGTTTTATTAATTGATAAATATCATATACTTGTTGATTGTACCACTTACATTTTCTAACAAATCTTCCCACAGAAAAAAATATACTTATTTGAAATCCAAAAGCAACTAAAAAAATTCATATTTTTAAGATCAGATTTTTCTGTTTCTATTTTATTATATCCCATACTTATTTTTATTATATTTTTATAAACATGTTAGAATTGAACACCAATAGATACGTAATATTCTTCCCAAACGAATGACTATGAATTAAGTCAAGCATGTAATTTAAAGAAATCATAAGGTTACCAGAGAAACTATCAATATGCCAAATGGGCACAATCCTACCACATTCATGACCATGTTTCTTGTTTAATAGTGCACACATATATGTAAAAACATAGCCCCCACGCATATACACAATGGACATGCAGAAATTTTTGTACTATTTTTATAACCATAAGTCTGAAAGTATTTCCAAATTAAAGTCTATATATATATATGTGTGTGTGAAAATAGCATCTTGTTTTCTTTCTTTTTTTTTCTGAGCATCATTTGTTTTCAAACGTAATTTTAAAATATTCCTGTTAAGGATTTGAATTTTGCTTAAATACCATCTCTGGCTTTTTAAAACTCTGGTTTATCCATTTATTTGTCCATTAAAATGTATGTTTAGTACTGCCAATTATGCTAAATGTTAAGTACTGGACCTAAACTGGCAATCAGGTTAGACAAATTTGCTGACCTCATTGAGATTATGTTTGTGAAGGGCTGATGTGTTATGGGAAATAAAAACTAAGCAAAAATAAAAACCAATAATTATCAGATATATTGTTAGAAAGTAAATAAATGATACAAGTAGTGATATTCACTTTAAAGCGGTACCTGATAATGAGAAAGACCTAATAACTTGATAACTTCATAAAGAAGTGACTGGAATTTGTAACAGCCATAAAGATGAACACTGAAATAATATTTAGGTTTTGAGAATAAGTCAAGATTAATATTTAGCTTAATGCTAACTAGACATTTTTTATAAATTATTGAAACATGAAAGACATAAATCATTGGCGTGATAAATAATATATATTCTCTTTGCCCTTAGTAACTAGGTATCATATTATACAAATCACTAAAATTCTCTGACTCTCTATTTTATCTGTGATAAAAGGGTATAAGTACATAATATTTATGATTTTATAATGTCATAAAAATTTAGTGGTCATGATTTTATAATATGATTAGATTACATAGGTACACTAAAATAAATTCAAGTAGATAAAAATGTTTAACAGTCTGCTATTGTTGCCTATGAGCACTCTAGATTAGACCATTCTTTGATTTTTCATAATAAAGAAAAAGCATTTCAGGACACCAAATGCAAGGTCCCAAGTTTGATCCCCGGTACCAAAAATAAATAAACAAACAAATAAATAAATAAAAATAAAATGTATAAAATCAATGCAAAGAATTAAATTTTTATGTAGTCACGAGACTTTTATGTAGTCATTTCTTTCTTATTCATTTACTTTTATTCAACATTTTAATCTTAGTCTTTTATAGATTTCTATATCAAAAACACCATAAATTGGTTGACTAAAGAACAGAAATTCATTTCTTATAGTTCTTGAGGCAAGGAAGTCCAAAATTAAGGAACTAGCAAATTCTTGTCTGCTGAGAGCCTGCTTTCTTGCTCATAACTGAGTCCTCACTTGGTGGGAAGGGTGAGGCTGTTCCTTGGGGCCTCTTATACAAGACCATCAGTCCCTTTCACAGGGGCTCTGCCCTGATAGCATGATCATTTCCACAAAGACCGTGTCTCCACATACCATGACTCTGGTGATTAGATATCAAGATATAAATGTGAGGATATAAACATTCAGACCATAGCAATGTATTATACTGGAGCATTTTACAGTTTCTAAATCAATTTGATTATGTTTTTGTATGTCAAAAGTATGTGATATGGAATCAGAATTCCTGCATTTGTATTCAGTTGACATATTTATATAACTTTAAATTCTTTATGTGTAAAAGAGTATTTACTTCAGAGGACTGTGAAATAAATGTGTTAATAATTGTTAGACATTTTAGTCAGTGGATGCATCGAATAAGCAACTTTTAAAAGTTACCCAGTTATCTCTTGAACCTGTTCTGCACCTTTCTCCTTTACTTTAATCTAGGATTTTATTTTTCTTGGATTAAAGTTCTTTCTACTAGCCTCTTGATCTCTGATATTTCTCCACATAGGGCCCTTTTCTACATAGCTACTAGAGTAGTATTTTTAAACCACTATGGGACTCTCAAGCTTTCTATTACCACATACAAGGCATCCCCTAACTATAAGCTCCTATAACTCCCCATTAAATTCTTTTATAATATGTAGACCATCCAATATGGCTTCCATTCCTGTAATATATTCTTTCCATTCCTGTTCCACCAGTAGGCACTCTTCAGATTCCTACCTAGGACTTCTCTTCTATTGATTGCCTTGTCTAACTCTTGCACCAAGTTAGTTTGCCCTCTGAATTTCTCCTACGTGTCATTTCTATTTCTATCATCTCACATTTCTATTATCTCACCACTGTATTGTGGTTGCCTGTGGGAGTGAGATAATTGTTTCAGATAAGTATCCAAGTGAATGACAACATACTCTGCGGAAGAGGAGGGAAGCACTATTTGCAGATAAATGCAAGTGTCTGGGATTAGAGACCCAAACAATTGGATAACAGTCATTAGTAAATACTCACAGTAAAATAGCTATGGTTATGACATATGTACATTCTGAAAGAAGAAATATTGTATAAGTATTTCTTTATACATTTTAATATTTTATAAATTTCAGTGCTTGTTGCAAGCTGTGATTCAATAAGATAAAAGCAAGTGCAAAGGCAGAAAAGTATTTTTTGATTTAGAATATCTAGATGACATAGACTTTCAATTGCATTCCAATTCTATTTTTCTTTCTTTCTTTTATTTTCTGACTATAATTTTAGTCCTAGAAAATGAGCACTCAAGAAGTATCACAATAAAGATTTTGACAAAATATTCAATATATTTTTTTAAATTTATTAAAAGTAATAAAGCCTCAGAGACAAGCTTAACGAAAATCAAATAGAAAAAATTATATTCAAATTACTTAAAGCAATAATAAATTACGATTTTAAAAGTATCTAGAAGAAAAAAAGACTGCTTATGGACTAAGGAACAAAAAGGAAAGTGACAACAGAGATCACAGGGGAATCAATGCATGTTAGGAGACAGTGAAGCAAAAACTTCAAAGTATTAAAGAATCAAAACACAACTTGTCAAGTTAGAATTCTGTAACTAACAGAAATATCTTTCAAAAATAAGAAGAAAATGACTTTTTAAGACTTTTCTTTAAGATCTGAAATATAAAAGAAGAGATGTTTAAGAAATGTGAGCCCTGGGCCCCATAAGAAGGAGACCCTTTCTTTCTCTCTCTCTCTCTCTCTCTCTCTCTCTCTCTCTCTCTCTCTCTCTCTCTTTCCTTTCATTCATTCTCTTTTTCTTCTTTTCTTTCTCCTTTCTTCTTCATTTTTCTCTTTTCATGTTCCTGTTTTTCTCCTATTCTGTTATTTTCTTGATTTTTCTTATTGTTAAGAGTGTGAATGCAGTTTCTAGTTTTTCTGTTGCTGTTAGTTTGTTCTGCTCATTTCTATTCATTCTCTTTTTCTTCTTTTCTTTCTCCTTTCTTCTCCATTTTTCTCTTTTCATGTTCCTGTTTTTCTCCTATTCTGTTATTTTCTTGATTTTTCTTGTTGTTAAGAGTGTGAATGCAGTTTCTAGTTTTTCTGTTGCTGTTAGTTTGTTCTGCTCATTTCTTTTCCTTCCCTCTCTTTTTTCCTCCTTTCTTCACAAGTTTCCCAAAGTTTGTGTGATCCTCCTGTGTCATCTAGCCCTACTTCTAACCTCTCCCTCTATCTCTCTATCCCCCAACTCCTTCTAAGTCTTCTTCCCAGAAGTCAAAGCTCCTATACTGATGGACTTACTAATTGTAAACATATTTCTGGTTGGTCCTTGATTTTTATATATTTTTATGCAGTTAAAGGTGTTTGAATAATAGCTACCACAATATCTTATGTTCTAAGATGTGTTTCATGCTATTGTTGATGCTGATTGTATTACTTTGTCAAGGTAATGTGATTGTTTTAGTCAGTCATCTTTACTGGAATACCAAGACTGAGATGCCTTAAAGGTCATTATAGACTCAAAATCCAAAGGCCAACCATACCAGAAAGGCAATCCAAGAAGTACCCATTCTGTAAGGGGCCTAAATACCAGTAATAAAGATACTTGCAATAAGCAATTTACAAGTAGAAAATTAAACCAAAAGCTTCAATAATAACAAAAAAATATAAATGAGAAGACACTTAAACAAGAAGCAAACCCGAACTTCCAGTTCACCAAAGGGAAATCCAGAGGTTAAGATGGAAAAATCTGAAACTCAACCACCTTAACTCCCCGAATAGGCAATGAAAGATGATCTGGAAAAAACTGAAATCAGAAATAATTTCTCAGGTAACAACAGAGATGGTGGCCATAGTGAAAGATACAATTAACAACTCTAGAGAAGACACAGATAAAAAATAGAGGAGCTCAGGAACACGATGAAATCTCAGCATAGGAAAAAATGGATTCCATAAAACAGAGTCAAACAGGAGACTAAAAACAGAGTCAAACAGGAGACTAAAAACTCCACTGAAAGTTTACACAGAAGAGTGAGCCAATGTGAGATATTGAAGACAGGGCTGCGGTGAGTGACCAAGGAAGGAAAGATTTCTTAAAAATAAGGAACCACAAGAAATCACTCCAGCAGCTGCTAGATGATGCAAAGAATAGTAACATAAGATCAAATGGATTCAGTGAAGAATCAGAAGAGAGTACAAATGACATTTAAAAAACTGTTCACAGAAGAAATGGCAGAAAACTTCCCAAGCAGGGGAAAATAATTTGAATACAGATAACAGAGGCATATAGGACTCCAACTAGCCTTGATAAAAAAAAAAAAAGCTACACTTTTGCATACAACAGTTAAGATTCCAGAAACCCAACTGAAGAACAAAATTCTATAAGCCATTAGAGAAAACAAACAAATCACATAAAATGAAACCACATCAGAATCACAGCAGACTTCTCAAAATAAATCCGCAAGGCAAGGAGAGCCTGGAGTTAAATATTTCAATCCCTAAAAGAAAACAATTCCAGCCCAGATTGATGTATACTGCAAAACTACCTTTCAAAATCAATGGAGAAATTAGATACTTGTATGACAAAGCACATCTGAAGAACTTCATGAATACCAAACCAGCACTCCTAAAAAATTTTAAACAATATCCTAGGAAAAGACAATGAGGATCACAACCTTCAAAAGTCCAACAGAATAGATCCATCAGACAAGATGAGAAATTAAATAAAAAGGGCAGGGAGGGATCAAATAATAGGTAAAGATCATGAAAAGATAACTCAGTGCATATATATTAGTGATAACCATGGATGTTAATGGTGTCAATCCACCAATCAAAATAAATAGACAGCAGAACAAATCAAGAACCAAGATTCAACAATATTCTTCCTACAAGAAATGCACTTAATTAAAAAAGAAATTCATAGACTGAAAGTTAAAGGGTGAACACTAATACTCCATGATACAGAAAACAAACAAACAAAGCAGGAGTAGCTATCCTGTTCATAGACAAAATGGATTTCAAATCAAGACTAATAAAGAGGGAAAAAGGAAGCCATTGCATCCTTGTAAAGGGAAAAATCCAAAGAAAAATACAATCATAAATATGTATGTACCATATATTAATGCACCCAACTATAAAAATAGACAGATCAACTAGACAAAAAATCGACAATGGAGTACTAGAACTCAACCAAATTCTTGAATGAGTGGACTTAACAGATGTTTACAGAATGTTCCACTTTACAAAATAAGAATACACATTCTTTTCAGCTCTACATAGTTGTTATCCAAAACAGACCACATACTTGCTCACAGAACATGTTTAAGTAAGTGCAAAGGAGTTGAATTTAACCTCTGTTTATTATCATACCATAGTGCAATGAAATTGGAGATCAATAGCAAAAAAAACCTCAAGAATTTCATAAACACATGTAAATTGAACAACACCTTCCTGAAAAACGAATGGATCATAGAGGAAATTAAAGAAGAAATTAGACAGTTTTTACAATTAAATGACAATGATAATACAACATATTGGAATTTATGGGACATAATAACAGTTGTATGAGGGAAATTCATAGCAGTGAATGCCCATTTTATGAAAACAGTGCTCAAATAAATAATGTAATATGGAACCTTAAGCTTCTAGAAAAAGAAAAAAAGACAATCCCAAAGCTCATACAAGGGAGAAAATTATAAAGATCAGAGCAGAAATCAATGCAATAGAGACTAAAAGAATGATACAAATAAAAAATGAAGACAAGAGTTGGTTCTTTGAAAGAATAAACAAAATTGACAAATCCTTATCCAACCTTATCAAAAAAGGAAGAAAAAGGTCTAAATGCATGCAATTAGGAATTAAAAGGGTTAAATTACAACAGACTCAGGAGGATCCTAAATAACCTACTTTGAGAACCTATATGCTAATAAGACAGAAAACACAAAAGAAATGGATAGATTTCTTTTTTTTTCTCATTAACTTTATTGGCACATTTTAGGTATACAGTACAATTACATTCATTATTGGGATCTTGTACCTTTACACAACAGGTCTTGGTTCTCATTTTTTTCTCTTATCCCTGCCCTCCCTTCATCTCCTCCTCCCTTCCCTATTTACAAATACTTTATTCCATTTTTTCATTTTCCCATTTTTTTTCTTTTCTCTTATTAACTTTCCCCTACCCTTCCTACTTCTCCTACACCTTTAGCCCTTTTCTTCCTATTTCACAATTTTAATTATATCATTAGGATCTTATGTGCTATTATAGTTTTTCACCAGAGAAACTATTTGGTATTTACACATGTGTGACATTCATTTCACTTAGGAGTATATCCTCAATATGTATCCATTTTCCTGTGAATGACTCTAATTTCTTATTCTTTATGGCTGAGTAATATTCCATTTTATAGAAAAACCACTTCTTCTTTATCCACTTTCCAATTGATGGGCAAATGGGCTGTTTCCAAGTTTTAGCTATTACAAACTGTGCTGCTATAAACATAGGTGTTCATATATCACTGTGATATGATTCTTTTAATTCTTTTGGAAATATACCCAGCAGAGGTATGGCTGGGTAAAATGGAACCTGTAAACCTAGTTCTTTGAGGTTTCTCCATATTGATTTCCATAGTGGTTGCACTAGTCTGCACTCCCATCAACAAAGGAGAAGGGTTAGAAATGGATAGATTTCTAGGTATATATGAATTACCAAAGTTGAACAAAAACAAAAATTCTAAACAACCCAATATTAATCAATAAAATTGGAAATTTAATTAATAACTTACCAACAAAGAAAATCCCACATCCTGTTGCCCCCCCTGCTAAATTCTACAAGACATTAGAGAAGAGCTATTGCCACTACTGTTTAAACTACTTTTAAAAATTTTATTGATACATTTTAGGAATACAATACTGTTACATTCATCATTGGGATCTTGAACCTTTACATGATGTGACTTGGTTCTTATTTTTCACTGTTCCCCAGCCCTCACTTCACCCCCTCCACCCTTGCCTGTTTACAAAGATATTGTTTCATTTTTTTCTTTTCTCATATTTTTTTTTGCCTTCTTACCTCTCTCCTATCCCTCCTACTTCCCTTACCCTTTTAGATCTTTTCTTCCTATGATACAATATAAATTATACATTTTGATACTTATTTACATTTTTAGTTTTTCATACCAGAGAAACTATTCAGTATTTACACTTGCATGTCTTATTAATTTCACTTGAGTATGGCCTCAATGTGCATCCATTTAAATAGAAATGTCTCTAGTTTCTTATTCTTTATGGCTGAGTAGTACTCAATTTTATGAAAAAACACACACACATCTTCTTTATCCAGTTTCCATTTGATAGACAGTTGGGCTGTTTCCAAGTTTTAGCCATTAAACTCTTTAATGACATTGAAAGGGAAGCAATACTCCCAAATTCAACCTGGAAGCAAGCATCACCTTGATTCCAAAATCAAAGAAAGACCCAACTAAAAAAGAGAACTATAGGCCAATCTCCCTAATGAACATAGATACAAAAATTCTTAATGAAATACTGGCAAAAAGAATGCAGAGCATCAGGATCATACACCCTCACCAAGTGGGATTCATCCCAGAGATGAACAGAGACAAGGACAAAAACCATATAATTATCTCAATAGATGCATAAAAACATTTGACAAAATCCAACATCTATTTATGATAAAAGCCCTACAGAAAGTTGGAATACAAGGTCTTTAGCTCAACTGGATAAAACCCATATATGAAAACGCAACAGCCAACATCATACTAAATGGTCAAACACTGAAATCCTTCACATTAAAATCAGGAACAAGACAGTATGTCCACACTGACACTTCTACTGTTCTATATTGTTTTGTAAACATTGGCCACAGAAATTAGATAAGAAAGAAATAAAAGAAATAATAGGAAATGAAGAAGTTAAATTGTCATTATTTGTAGATCACATGATACTCTATATAGATTACCACAAGAACTACACCAAAAGTCTTCTACTTAATAACCAAATTCAAGAGAATGGCTGGATACAAGGTCAATACCAAAACCAATACCTTTCCTGTACCCAAACAACAGACTCTCTGAAAGAAGAACTAGAAAAGCAAATACTTTCACAGTAGCACCCCAAAAATGAAATTCCTAAGAACCAGTTTAATGAAGGAAATAAAAGACCTCTACTCTAAAAACTGCAGCACTCAAAAAAGAGATTGAAAAGGACATCAGTAAATGGAAAGATATCCCAGATTCTTGGGAAGAACCAATATAGTGAAAATGGCCATACTTCCAAAACTGCTATATAGATTCAATGCATTCACAACCAACTATATATTTCACAGAATTAGAGAAAAAAATCCAAACATTTATTTGGAACCAGAAGAGAACTAGAGAAGCAAAAGCAATTTAAGGCGACAAAAACAAGTAGGGGGTATCATAATCCCCAACTTGGAACTATATTACAAAGATACTGTAATATAAACAGCATGGTATTGGCAAAGAAACAGACCTGAGGATCAGTGGAACAGATTAGAAGATGCAGCAACAACTGCAGACAAATTCTGCCACCTCATCTTCAACAAAGGAGCCAAACATTCTCACTGGAGGAAGTATACTCTCTTTAATAAATGGTGCAGGAAAAACTGAGTTTCAACTTGCCAAAGATTAAAACTAGACTTATATCTCTCACCATATACTAAACTAAAATCAAAATGGATCAAATGTCTAAATATTTAAAACAAAAACAATAAGCTGGCTGGAAGCAAAGTTAGGTATAACTCTTGAAGACATTGGTGTAGCAAAGATTTCATGAACAAAACCTCAGTAACAAAGGAGCTAACAAAAAGAATCAACAAGTGTCATGTCTTCTTATTAAAAAAGCTTCTGTACAGCAAGAGAAATGACCAATAATGTTAAGAGACAAACCACAATGTGTGAAAAAATTTTACCAGCGGCTCCTCAGACAAAGGTCTACTATCTGGAATATATAAAGAACTTAAAAAAATCAGACCCCCCCCCAAATTTAAAGACCGAATCCAAAAATCGAAGTCTAAAATGAACTGACATTTCTTAGAAAAGAAGTAGAAACAGCAAAAACCATATGAAAAAATGTTCAGTATCACTGATCATTTGAGAGATGCAAATGAAAACAATGCTGAGGTTCTATCTCACTCCAGGAAGAATGGCTTCTATCAAGAAATAAACCAATAACAGATGCTGGTAGGGATGTGGGGAGAAGGGACCCTTCTCTGCTGTTGGTAGGAGTTTAGACTGGTGCAACCACTGTGGTAATCAGTATGGAAATACCTCAAAGAACTAGGACTAGAGGTTCTGTTTGACCCAGCTATTCCTCTGCTGGGTAGCTTCCCAAAGGAATGAAAAGAATCATACCACAGCAGTATATGTGCCTCCATGTTCATAGAAGCACAGTTTGTAATAGCTGTTTGGAAACAGCTAAATTGCCCATCAGCTGGAGACTGGATAAAGATGTGTGTGTGTGTGTGTGTGTGTGTGTGTGTGTGTGTGTGTGTGTGTGTGTTTATAAAATGAAGTACTATTCAGCCATAAAGAATGATAAATTAGAGACATTTATAGCTTAGTGGTTGCACACTGAGGCTATACTCAAGTGAAATAAATAGGACTGACATGTAAAAATACTGAATAGTTTCTCTGGTGTGAAAAACTGAAAGTGTAAATGAGAACAAAAATGTAGAATAATGTGAAACAGGAAGAAAGGTCCAAAGGGGGAAGGGAAGAGGAATGGGGTTAGGAAAAGGAAAGAAGAGAAAGGAAAAAAATATGAGCACAGGAAAAAACCAACTGAAACAAAGCCTTTGTAAATAGGGAGGGGCAGAGGGCAGGAGAATGAACCAAGCTATATCATGTAAAGGTACAAATTCCCAATGATGAATGTCATCATATTGTATACCTAAAATGTACAGATAACTTGATGGATTATTTAAAAAAGAAATGTGAAAATCCAGATAAAATGTAAATGAAAGCATATAGAGGACTGAAGATCAGTAGAAATAAAAAAATAAGAAGATATTAAAATTTTAAAGTATTTACTCTATTTTAAACTATATTTAGGATAAAAATGGTCCTCCATTTACAATAGTTTGAGCCACAATTTTTTCAACATTATGATGGATTCATAACCCTGTCGTAAGTTGAGGAACATTTGAAATTGCATTAGCTTGACTTGTGATTTATCAATTTTATGATAGATTCATGAGACTATTAAATACATTTTTACTTTAAATATTGACTTGCCTATGTAATTATCAGGACATAATTGACTCGTTAGTTGATAAGTATCTGCATATTGTTTAAACTAAAAATTGGCGATGAAATCATATAACATTGTAACACACATAAAAGTAAAATGTATGTTACCACACACAGTCAGTATACTCCTGCGAAGTCATGGTTCGGTGTTTGCAGACTCAGTCATTCATGAATTTTTCATTGGAATCTAATAATTATTCATGGAAACTGCCGCAATTTTGTGGAAACCACAAATATACCCATAATCGTTTCTTTGGCAGGTTTGCAAGTGGTCAATCTGAGAGTTTATTTGGTTCTCCTTGCTGTTGATTGGCTGCTGCCCTGTGACAAGGCAGATGTACCAGCATTCCAGCATCATAATGGGTTGTTACACCATAAGTAGCTCTCTGGAGTGTTCTCAGTTTTGTTCTTTTTTTTTCTTTTCATTGAGTTTATTGGTACAATCTAGGTATACAATACAGTTACATTCATTACTGGAATCCTGTACCTTCACATGACAGGTCTTGGTTCTCATTTTTTCCCTTTGTCTCTGACCTCCCTTCACCCCCTCCTCCCCTCCCCATTTACAAATGATTTATTTCCATTTTTTCATTTTCTCATATTTTTATTCTTTTCCCTTATTCCCTTTCCCCTACCCTTCCCACTTTCCCTTTACCTTTAGCCCTTTTTCCTTTCCTTTCTTTCTTTTTGGTGGGGGGAGTAGCAGGGATCGAACTTGGATCCTTGTACTTGTGATGCAGGCGGCAGAACCACTGAGCTAAATCCCTGGCCCAGTTTTGTTTTTCTTAAAGCCCTAAGATACTTAAGATGCCACCAAAATTCCTGCACTCTCTAAGGCTTCAGTATTTTATTAAATTAAATAAATTAATATAAATTAAATAAGTTAATACAATATTTTAGTAAATTAAATTACAAAAGTGTGGGAGACATATTTAGGGTTTAAGCTATAAAATTAGACACTTTTTTACCTATCTGAAATTTACAGTTTTTCACAATTTGTGGGTGCACTAAGAACATAACACCCACTAATTTTGTGGGTTCACTATACTATTGTAAGATTCTCTTACTGTAAGAGTTATAATAGTACTTGAATATTGACTGTAATAAGTTGAAGATTTATATCATAAACCTTCAAACAATTGCCAAAACAAACAAATAAACATAGTTTAAAACTGAAGTGTGGAATAACATGGATTAAAATATTGTGTTGATCTGAAGTGAGGAAGAATAAATAAGAATATATGGAACAAAATGTAAAAAAGCAATTACTTTTAATCTAAATGCTAATAATATCAATAATCACATGAAATATAAATGATCTAAACAGCCTATTTGAAAAGATCAAATATTTTCTGATTGATAAGGAGTGAAAAATAATTATATGTCATCTACAACTCATTTTTAAATATAAAGACACATGCTGGTTAAAAATAAAAACATAGAAAACAATATGCTTATACTTATATAAGAAATCTTGTGGCTGTATTAATACCAAAGTAAATACTGTGTGAGCTATTGTCAGAGATAAAGAACACCATTTCATAACTATAAAGGGATCAATTCATGCAGAGAACATTATAACTCTAAATATTTACTCAATTAATAGCAGATCCTTTAAATATATGAAGCAAACACTAATAGAGTTAAAAGAAAACAACTGCTATGTTAATCGAAGATTGCAATTCTTTTCTCTCAAAAGTTTATAGTGCAAATAGGCAATAAAGAAAAAGAAGACTCAAACCAACTCTACTCTCAACTGGGTTTGAAATTACATTTATACATTTAACCAACAATAGACATAAATAAGATATAATAGTTTTACTTTTTGATGGTGTAGAATAGAAATACATTGAGTAGAAACCTTACCAACCATTGAATCTTTATTTCTAAGCATAATTTTTCACTTAAAATAGCCAGTCATTTTAATAAATGTAAATGCCTGATTTACAATAGGCAGTGAAAATACCAGCTTACTGTGGTAAGTAATATACCAAAAAAACAAGAAATGGTCAAAAATCAAAAGGATAGAGAAGGCATGGAATCATGTACTTCAAGCCCTGAAAGAAAAAAATACTACCCAACTAGATTTCTTAATCCTGCAAAACCATCCTTTAGAATAGAGAGAGAAATAAAGAACTCCCAAAATAAGCATAAACTAAGGAAATACACAACAGGTGAGCATTGCAGAAGATATTTAAATTCTAAACACAGAAGATAAACACAACCATGAAAGAAAGCATGGGAAAGAATAAATCTCATTGGAGCTATAGGTTAACCAATTGGAATCAGAAACAAATCAAGTATTGATGAACATCACAATGACAAGAGTTATACCATGGTCAACTTTTAGTTAAAGAAATTAAGAAATCAAATATTTAACTCTCCTAAATGGAATTTCAAAGTTTAGTGCATCAGCCAAAGAATTATCACAAAGGAGAACAATAGAATATATTTCATAAATAATAAAGATTAACTTAGATAATATTATATAAAGTGTTAATTCTTTGCCTAATACATGCTAAATACTTAATAAGATGTTGCTACAGTTATTATTATAATTTCTTATTAACATTTTCAAGAAAGGTAATATGAAATCTTTGACAAGTACTCATCTACACAAATTCCAAAGTTTCAAATATTCTTATATATAGTTCCTTTTATTTTCTGCACAATATCCTCTCTGGCCACTTTGGAACATTTTATGCAATCATAACCAACTGCTTAGAAGTTCCCATACAAACCATTCTATTTTTCTGTTTTACCTACATAAGCTTCACCTCTTTGGCAATTCACAGCCTCAGCCCAAGGGATGAGTACTATTCTTCAATGCTTGCTGGATTCTGAATCTATCACTATCATAGTTTTCACAGTGTACAGGAATTTTCTTTTTATTAAATCACTTTCTGAACTAAGCTCTGAGTTCCTTGAGATATAGAGAGCTATCCCTTATATCTTTGTTTCCTAAGTAGTTGGCAGTGAGTACATATTTATTAAACACAACTGAGGAGTTAAGTTGTATCTTCTTTCATCTTCATTGCCCTCCTGCTCCAAACTCTTCATAAAAATCTCTTTCAGTTCTTCATTCTCCATTCTCTGGGGATTAATGATCATCTTTTAAGAAATGATAACTGGACCATGATTGATTTCTTAGTGTTTTTGGAAAGTAAGCATTTCCTTGGATAACTTGAGCCCCTGTTCATTCTGACAGCCAGTACCAAGGAGTTAAAAATTGAACTGTGTAAATAAACTAACTACAGAAAGACTTCTGTTCTTTGAGTGTTCTGATAGTTCGGTTACCATGGAAACAGCTTTCTTCCCAAAATTAGTTAATTAAGGCTTTTCTTTTACTTCTTTAAATAATTTGAAGAACAGCATATTTCACAAGTTATTACTTCATGAGAAATTATCATATTGGTTTATGTAAAACTTTACCAACCAGAAGAACAGCAGCATAATGCAGCCCATCTTAAGATTCAATTATTGTACCAAGCAATGCATTTGATTAGAAAAACAAATATCTTGCTAGAATATTTTCTATATGAAGTAGTAACTCAAGTAATTTTCTAAATCAAAGTTATTGTAATAATTTTTAGCCATATTTAGGTTATAATCTGTTTTGGGGGTGTGAGACAGGGTCTCACTATGTCATTGAGACTGACCTAAAACTCATATGTAGCCCAGGCTGATCTCGAACTCATAGTGTTCCTCCTGCCTCAGCCTCCAAATGCTGGGATTACAGGCATGTGCCACCACACTCGGCTTTAGGTTATAATCTCAATTTATATATATATTAGATATAAGGCCCATCTTCTCAAAGGGAAACAATCAGTTTTCCCTGATATTGTCCTGGGAGATGATTTCTTTGTCACTTGGAGCATAAAAGATACATAAATATATTTTGTAGATAAAATCATGTTTTCAGTGGGTGGGAAGATTTTCTCCATGAAATCTCAGAGGGCTATAAGAGCAGCCATAGAAATGTGTTACAGATTCTCACCAAGTTTGATCAAGGCAAACTGATGATAATAGATTTACTCACATTCATAGCTTATTTCTACAGAGCAAACTCTTGAATATTATGATGTATACCTGGTTTCCCACCAAAGGAACTTGAAATATTTATTTCTGTGGTTCTTCAAGACAGAGATCAGTAGTGACTTACTTACAACCATTTAAAACATGATTATTCAACACTGAAGAAAGTCAGCCTGCTACTGACAAACCTGAGAATTTGACAAAGTGGGCTGTTTTATATTTTCCATAAATTGAATAATTAATGTCTAGTCATTTTTTAAAATTTAAATTTCTTCTTGGAAAGTGCCTGAAACTCAGTCAACAAACTGAAGTCCAAATGACTTAAAATGTCTAGACAAATTTTCCTTAAAAAGAATCAAGATATTTAAACTGAAGAATTCAAGCAGAGAGAAGTGGCTGCAAGTGATATTCCCTGATATAAAGTTGATAATTCTAACTGTAATATACTGGGGATTATTTTACAATTCCAAATTCACATTATTACAAAAGAAGTTTGGATTCTCATAGAAATGTAGCAGCCTACCTGCTCAATTATTCTGCTTACATTCAAGAGATATAAAGTAAAGGGACTATTTGGTGTTAACAAGAAAGACAGTTGTCCTGTTCTGACCAATAATTCAATTCATGAATGTAATTTGTAAATCTAGATAGTTACCATTTCTACCCCCTCAAATATTATTTTTTCAGCCTTCAAAAATTTCCTCTATTATTTTGAGATGTATAGTTGTAGACTACAACTGCCCTTTGGTGTTGTGAAACATCATTAGAACTACTTCTCTCATTCTATGTACCGTTCTACTGTCCCTTCTCCTCTTCCTAGCATCTAGTGACCCTCCTTCTATTTTCTGTTTTTATTTTATCAAACTTTTGCTCCCACAAATGAAAACATGCAATATTTATTTTGTTATTTTACTTAATGTAATTTCCTCCCATGTATCCATGCTACTACAAATGAGATTTCATCATTTTTATTTTGCGACTGAATGGTATTCCATTGTATGTATGTACTACGTATTTTATCCATTCTTCTGTGAACATATTGGTTGGAGATCTTATAGTAGATATTTTAGAATGTATAGGATGCTTTTCACTTCAGTTCTGAAATCTAAAAGAATCTCCTCTCTCTGGAGGAGAAAATATACCTCATCTATTTTCTCTAGGTAACTAACTAGAGGGTTTCAGAATTGAAATAGCTTTCTATGCACTTAGGCCTGGAAGATCATATGAAACAGGATCATATGAAATAGCAGGAAGGTCTTATATTGCCTCTGTTAGTAGATTTTCTACTGTCCTTTATTATTATATTTCAGATAGAATTTTGAATGTGATTCAAATTATTAAAAAAGAAATTACAATCAATAACTAAATACTTTCTAAGAATACATTTATCTAAACTCTTACAATATCGTTCAAATCATTAAAAACACATTGATTTCCTACTTAGTGTCATGTGCTTGCTTAAGAGTTAGGAAACAAACATGAATAAAACTTAAGGGATCCATAGACTGAAAGGAACAAAAGAATTACAGCAAGATGCAGTGATAGAGGCTTCTCTGGAAGGCCAAAGGCCAAATGTCATGTCATCCAGAAGAGTCAGTCAAGGTTAGGGTGTTGCTTTGTCAGGTATTTTAAAAACAGAGGATAATGCACAAAATTTATAGATGCTTGTGATACTAGAGTAAAGCATTGGTTGAAATCTATTATTCTTTCATTTTTCTTCTTTACACTTCCAGGTTTAGAGTGAAAATTGCTTTGGAGGATATGAAATGAACATAAAACTGCTTTATAATTATTAAATCATTCTGCAAATATATGGTAGAATAAGTAATTACAAATACTATTTGTTGTACATTTGAGTAAGAATGCTAAGACAATTGTGTCAGTCTTTCCACATTTTCTCTGGAAATGGACTATAGTTACCAAAATTAATGGACTCAGTCAGGAAAACTGATACGTGTAATATAAATGTGGAGGCATTTCTCGGAGTCCTCTGCTTTAAGTACTTTTTCCCAAATCATAACAGCTGTTCTTGTTGTTTCTCACCTGGGAGACTACTGCCCCTAATCAATATCTGGCTTATAAAATGCCAGTCAATTAAACAGGAATTTTGATTCTCAGGTAACACAATGTCATATATCATCTCAAATTTTATGTTTTTAGTTGCGTGGTCTACCTTATTATTTTTAGAGATTTACACATTCCTCCCATAACTAAAATGATTGGTGAAACCATTTTTTGGATTCTTTCAAGTATCTGACTCATTGTTCTGAAATTTCTATTTTAAAATTACACTCGTGTGTGTGTGTATAATTTTCTCATTGAGTTTATTGGTACTTTTTAAGTATACAGTAGAGTTATATTTATCATTTGGCTCTTGTACTTTTACATGGTAGATCTTGGTTCTCATTTTTTCCCCAAACCCCTGCTCCTCCCCTCCCCTACTTACAAAGACTTTGTTTCCATTTGTTACTTTTATGATACTTTTTCTATTCCCTTATTTTCTTTGCCCTACCCTTCCCACTTCGCCTGCACCTTTAGCCCTTTTCTTCCTATTTCACTATGTCAGTTACACAATTTGGATCTTATTTACATTTTCAGGTTTTCACACCAGAGAAACTATTTGGAATTTACACATGTATGTCTTACTTCACTTAAGAGTATGGCCTCAATATGCATCCATCTTCCTATAAATGACTCTAGTTTCTCATTCTTTATGGCTGAGTAGTACTCCATTTTAAAAAAACAATCTTCCTTATCCATTCTCCAACTGATGAATAATTGGGCTATTTCCAAGTTTTAGCTATTACAAACTGTGCTGCTATAAACGTGGGTGTGCATATGTCACTTTGGTATGATTCTTTTAATTCTTTGGAAAGATACAAAGCAGAGGGACACTGGATCAAATGAAACCTCTAGTCCTACTTCTATCTCCATAGTGATTTCCACAGTGGTTGCACCAGTCTGCACTCCCACCAACAATGGAGAAGGGTTCCTTTCTCCCCACAACCCTGCCAACATTTGTTATTGCTTGATTTCTTGATAGCAGCCATTCTTTCTTGGGTGAGGTGGAATCTCAGTGTTGTTTTCTTCTGCATCTCTCAAAATACCAGTGATGTAGAACACTTTTTCATATATTTATTTGCAGCTTTTACTTCTTTGTCTGAGAAATATCTGCTCATTTCAGATGCCCATTTTTGAATTGGGTCTTTATATTTGGGGCCCTGAATTTTTTGAGTTCTTTATATATTCTAGATAATAGTCCTTTGAGGAGCAGCTGGTAAAAAATTTTCCCACATTGTAGGTTGTCTTTTAGCTCTATTGTTGGTTTCTTTTGCAGTGCAAAAGCTTTTTAATAAGACAAGATCACACTGGTTGAATCTTTGTGCTAGTTCCCATGCTACTGAGGATTTATTCATAAAGTCTTCCTATGCCAATGTCTTTGAGAGTTCTGCCTATCTTCCAGAAAATTTAGTGACTCTTTTTTTAATATTTAGATCTTTAATCCACTTCAATTTTAGTTTAGTGAATGGTGAAAAATAAGGGTCTAATTTTAATCTGTGGCAGGCTGAAATCCAGTTTTTCCAACACCATTTATTAAAGAGACTATCTTGCCTCCAGTGAGGATGGTCAGCTCCTTTATCAAAGATGAGGTAACTGAGTACATCTGGAGTTGTTTTTGTATCTTCCAGTCTGTTCCACTGATCCTTTGGTCTTTTTCTTTGCCACTACCATGCTGTTTTTATCGCAGTGGCTTTGTAGTATAGTTTCAAATTGGGAAATGTTATACCTACTGCCATGTCTCTGTTGCCTAGGATGGCTTTTGCTATTCTAGGTCTCTTCTGGTTCCAAATTAATTTTTGGATAATTTTTTAGTTCTGTGAAATATAGTGTTGGAATTTCAATCAGCATTGCATTGAATCTGTATAGCAGTTTTGATAGTATGGGCATTTTCACTATTTTGATTCTTTCTACCAAGGAACAGGGGATATCTTTCCATTTTCTTATATCCTCTTTGATCTCTTTTTTTCACAGTGCTGTAGTTTTCAGTGTAGAGGTCTAGTTTTCATCTTTTGTAGGTTGAAATCCAGTTTTTCCAACATGATTTATTAAAGAGGCTATCTTGCCTCCTGTGAGGATGCTTGGCTCCTTTGTCAAACATGAAGTAGCTGAGTACATCTAGAGTATCTTCCAATCGATTCCACTGATCCTCAGGTCTTTTTCTTTGCCAGTACCATGCTGTTTTTACCACAGTGGTTTTGTAGTAGTTTCAAGTTGGGGATTGTGATACCCCTTGTCATGTCTCTGTTGCCTATAATTGCTTTTGCTATTCTAGGTCTCTTCTGATTCCAAATAAACTTTTCTATTGTTTTATCTAGTTCTGTGAAATATACTATTGATATTTCAATCAGGTTTGCATTGAACTCATATAGTAGTTTTGGTAGTATGGCTGTTTTCACTATGCAGATTCTTCCTACCCAGAAGAAGGGGATATCTTTCCATTTTTTAATATCCTCTTTGATCTCTTTTTTCAGAGTGCTGCAGTTTTCAGAGCAGAGGTCTTTTGCTTGCTTCATTACATTGATTCCTAGATACTTAATTTTTTGGATGCTATTGTGAATGGAATTATTTCCCTAATTTCACTCTCAGTGCATCTGTTATTTTTGTGCAAGGTTATTGATTTTTGAGTGTTGACCTTTTATCCAGCTACTCTGCTAAAAGTGTCAACTAAGTCTAGAAGTCTTTTGGTAGAGTTTTTTAAGTCTTCTATGTAGAGTATCATATCATCAGCGAATAATGACAGTTTAACTTCTTCTTTTTCTACCTTTATTGCTTTAATTTCTTTGTCATGTCTAATTGTTGTGGCTAATGTTTCCAGAACTATATTGAATAGGAGTGGTGATAGTGGGCATCCTTGTCTTGTTCCTGATTTTAGAGTGAAGGTTTTCAGTTTTTAGCCCTTTAATATGATGTTGGCTGTTGGTTTTTCATAGATAGTCTTTATCAAGTTGAGATAAGCAGCATGTGTTCCAATTTTCTGCAGGGTTTTTGTCATGAATGGGTGTTGATTTTTGTCAAATGCTTTTTCTGCATCTATTGAGAGGATCAGATTGCTTTTGTCTTTGACTCTGTTAATATAGTGTATTACATTTATCGACTTATGTATGTTGAATCATCCTTGCATCTCTGTGATAAATCCAACTTGGTCAGGGTGTACAATCTTCTTGATGACCCTCTGTATTCTGTTTGCCAGCATGTTACTGAGGATTTTTACATCTATGTTCATTAGGGAGATTGGCCTGTAGTTCTCCTTCTTAGTTGACTCTTTCCCTGGTTTTGGAATTTAAAAAAAAAAGTTGGCTAAGATCTGGGGACAATCTCAGTTCATGACCAAGATTGAGTAACTAGTTCAGAACACAAAGCAATCCCATGGATGAAGCCTGAAGAATAACTTTAATTTTTTCTCCTAAAATGCTATCATTGAAGGGGTAAAACATTTTTTGAACTATTTTAATATGCTAGTTTACAAAAGGTTCATAAGTTACACTTTCTATGAAGAAAAACTGAAGAGGAGAGAAAATTACATGAAAGGAGACTATGGAGCCAGAAACTAAGGACACTGGAAATGTTATCAGTTAAAATGCATAACTTTCCCCTCACTCCCTAGGTTTACATTCATTTAATGTAGCTTCACCTGTTGAAGTCAGCTCAGGTTTCCTTGTGGAGCATATCATATGTCTTTCAGGCCAAACTGTACCATAGCAGATAATGAAATAATCGTATATCTCCAAACAGCTAGTAAATTAACAAAATATTTTTCTGTAATAAACCTAAGCTTGCTAGTACAACTATGCAGTAATTGATGCCATGAATCATGAATGAATACTCTGTCAAAGACTTTGTCAATAGTCAGTAACTCAGCCTTCTTTCTGATTATTTTCACCTTGATGCTGGATCTGACCAGAGATAGGTATAGCGCCATCAAATCTTACAGATCAATCATGGTATAACTGCAAGAGAACTAGACAGTAGAGGCATACTCAAGGTATAATAGAAGCTTTCTTATACTAGATGAAAAGTTAGCTGGTCAGTGTATCCAAACTCATTCTAGCTGCTATATCCACACAATCCCCAATCACCATGGTGTAACAGGAAACAAATACTTTTATGAGAAATCACCTTCACATGGTGATGCAGGGATAATGGGTTCTTTTTTTCTTGTTTATAGTTTCTCCCATCCTATGGCCCTAACACATTCAACATGCAACTCCCAAGATTATTCTATGGGTTGTCTCCATCCCAGTGTCAAGGAAAAAGATCACACAGACTATTGGGTGGGAGCCTTTTAATGACCAAATTTGGAGATGATGCTTATTTTTTCTGAGTTTCTTCCATCGATGAAAAACCAATCATATGACCATGCCTAAATCCAAGGAAAATTGGAAATATAGTCAAGCTACTGGAAGGAGAAAGCTATTGCAAGGAGAAAGAAAGTGGTATGGTAGACAATGATAAAATGAACACGATTTAAAAGTGAAATGAAATGTATAGAAAATCTTCATTATTCATGGATTACATAAATTTGACTACTCACTAAAAAATTTGTGTATACTCAAAATCAACATTTGTATCACTTTAACCGTCATCTGTGGATATGCACAAAGCATTAAAATATTTGAGGCATGTCTCCAGCTGAGGTTAAACAGGTGATATTACTTCTTATTTTAGCCTTCATACTATAAAAGTGTCCTTTTCACAGTCAGCCAGTTTAGTGCCATGTTTTTCACATATTTTTGCTTTTTCATTGGTGACTTAACTGTTCAATCCTCAAGCCTGGGATGGGAGTACTAATGTTCCTAACTACAAAAAGGCTGCAATGTGCCTTACAGAGAAAATACATGTATTAGATAAGCTTTGTTTAAGCAGGAATTATAGTGATATTGTGTATGACTTCAATATCAGAGAATCATATATATGTAGGTATATAAGTGTGCATACATTCAGTCTTATTGCCTATTTTTAAAATAAATCTTCATGAAAAATCAGTAGCACACCACATGATTCATCCCAGAATTGTGCAGAGCCATATTGGTAGAGTTGTACAGCCATGTAACCACACTCATTTCTACAAAATTTTTATCACCCTTGAAAGAAAACTCATACCACTGCAACTCAGCCCACACTTTCCTCCTCCACACTTTTCCCCATTCGGTTCTAAGTAGCCACTAATTTGCTTTGTCTTTATAGATTTGCCTATTCCAACATTCTATATAAACAAAAACTTTCAGTGCATGATTGGTTGACTGGATTATTTTAATCAACATAATATCTTCAAATATTTTACTTCTTTTATTAATTAAATTCCCTTGTGTGTATATACCTCATTTAATTTTTCTATCTTTTGTATAGTGGAGAAAATTTCACTTTGGGGCTATTATGAATGTTGCTTCTATGCCTATTCATGTATGTTTTTATTAAGACATATATGTTTTAATTCCCCCCAGATATAACCCTAGGAACAGAATATTGGAGTCATAATTACATGTTTAACTTTTTGAAAGCTAGTGGACTGTTTTCCATAAAAAAGCTGCACCATTTAAATTTCCCATTCCATAGTGTATGAGGACTCCAACTTTTCCACACATGTATAAATACTTATCATTAGTCTTCTTATGGGATTATAGTCATTCTAGTAGATATGATGTAGTATCTTATTGTGGTTTTGATTTGCACTTTTCTAATGACTGATATTCAGCTACTTTTCACATACATATTTTACATTTGGTACCATCTTTTGAAACTTCACCTTTTAGATCCTTTACTTGTTTTAATTATTATAAGCTTTACTTAGATTATCTTTATACAAGTCCCTTACCATATATATGATTTACAAATTTTTTTCTCACATTTGTGGGTTGTCTTTTCATCTTCTTCATCAGTTGTAATCTCTATCCTTTAACAAGGTATTGAAAAGAACTGTGGAGAGTAGACCTGATTGTGCCTGATCTTCAGGGGAAAGCATTCACCTTTTTGCTACTTACTTTACTTATTTAGTGTAAAGTCAAATGTGGAATTTTCACAGAAGCCTTTCATTAGAGTTATCATCAGAGTAATAGAGGGCTTATAGAGTGAACTGAAAAATGTTTCTCCTTTTTTTAATTTTTGGAAGAATTTATATAAAAGTGTTGTTAATTGTGGGTACTAGTTATGTGATATATCTTTTCCATTCTTTTACTTTCAACCTGTTTGTATCTTTGACATGAAGTGAGTTGCTACAGATAACACAAGGTCGGATCTTTTTTTTTTCAACTTTAATTGGTTTATTGGTACATTTTAGGGATACAGTACAGTTACATTCATTGTTCGGAACTTGTACCTCCACATGACAAGTCTTGATTCTCATTTTTTCCCCTTACCCCTGCCCTCCCGTCACCCCCTCCTCCCTCCCCATATACAAATACTTTATTTCCATCTTTTCATTATCTTACATTTTTTTCTTTTCCCTTATTACCCTTCCTCTACTCATCCCACCTTCCCTACACCTTTAGCTCCTTTCTTCCCTTTTCGAAATGTCAAGGTTGGATCTTGATTGTTGCTCAAATCTGATCATTTTGACTGGAGTACTTCATGTGGTCACATCTAATGCTATTGATAATATAGTCCATTTATGTCTGATGCCTTACTTTTTAAAATATGTCTAGTTTGCTAGTTTCCTTGAATTAAAGAATTATTTATATTATAAAAATTTTAAAAGCTTTAAATGTCTTTTCCACCATATTTTTCTTCTTTTTAAATTAGTATATATTTTCAGTACATGATAAAAATAATAATCATGGGGAATTGGTACAATTGAAACATTTTAATTCCCAATCCCCTTTCCTCTCTCCCATCTCCTTCCATCCCCAGATACCTTTCTGATCTCCATAAAGTCTATCTCCCTGTTTCCAATCATCTATTTTTTATTTTGCTCCTAAATAATTTATACTTTGGGTTTCACATAGAAAAGAAAGCATATAATGTTTAACATGTGTCTGAATTATTTCACTTAGTTTTATGGTCTCAAAGTGCATACATTTTTCCTATGAATGACTCACATATATCGTTCTTTATAGCTGATTAGTGCTCCGTTGTACATATACACCACATTTACTTTATTCATTTACCTGTTAATTTGCACATGAGTTGCTGCCAACATTTTGGTATTATGAACTGTGTTGCTATAAACATTGATATACATGTATAGTACATAATGTTTTTAACTCTCTTGGGAAGATACCCAGAGAGGTATAGCTGGATCAAATGAAATCTCTATTTTTAGTTTTGTGAGGAATATGTGTGATGATTTCCATGGTGATTTCACTAGTTTACATTCCCACCAATAATTTAGAAGAGTTCCTTTAAACCCAAGACCTTACCAGCATAATGACAGTAATCCCTACTGGAATACTATAATATCTTGATGTTACTTTGATTTGCATTTCTCTAGTGGCCAAATATGCTGATCACTTTTTCATGTAAGATTTAGTGATTTGCATTTCCTTTTTTGAGAGGTGTCTATTTATTTCAATTGCCTCTTTTTAACTGAGTCTTTCATTTTGGGTGGTTTTTTTTTCATATAGTCTAGATATTAGTTCTCTGTCTAAGGAGTATCTGACAAAAAAAATCTCAATTTTATAGGTTGTCTCTTCACTTTGTTGGGTGTTTCCTTTACTGTACAGACACTTTGTAAAGTTTATCTGTCCCATTGTTTGATTGTTGGTATTATCTTGTGCAATTGGGTTCTGGTCAAAAAGTCTTTGATTATGCTAGGTCTTCAACAGTTTTATCATTTTTATTTACCAAGCAGATTTGTGTTTCTTTTTGTATGTGTTTCTTATCCATTTTGTTTTTATTTTAGTGCAGGGTGAGAGATGGAATTAGATTGGTTTATCTGCAGATGTGTAACCAGTTTGCCAAGTACCATTGGTTAAGAGGCTATCTTTGCTCCAGCATATATTTTTGCATCTTTGGAGATCAGATGACTGAAGGTGCCTAGGGTGGCTTCTTCAACCTCACTTCTGTTTCATTGATCAACTTGTCAGTTTCTGTGCCAGGACCATACAATTTTTATTACTGTAGCTTTGTAATATAACCTGAAATCCAGTATGTGATGTTTCCTGCTGTGCTCTAGTTGCCCAAGATTAGTTTTGCTATTTTGGGTCTCTTCTGGTTCCATATAAACTTTAGGATTTTTTTCCTTGTTATGTGAAAAATTATGTCAAGATCTTTATTGGAATTGCACTAAAATCTATATTTCATTTTTATAATATGGCCATTAGACAATATTTGTGCTGCTTATCCACAAACAGGGGCATATTTCCATGCTTTGGTGTCCTCTTTGATCTCCTTTTCAGAGTACTTTGTTTCTGTTATACAGGTTTTTATCTCCTTAGTGAGGTAAATTGCTAGATGTTTAATTTTTAAAGGTATTTTGGGATTGTTTTGCTGATTTCTATCTTTTTTGGGTTCATTGTTGGTTTACAGAAATGCTATTCATTTATATGTACTGATTTTGTATCTGCTACTTCACTGTTGCCATGATTTAGGTATTTGGGACTTGTTCATTATTTCTAGGAGTCTTCTGGTGGAACTTTGGGATCTTCGGTTTAAAGAACCATGTGATCTGCAGGAATATTTGGACTTCATTCTTTCCCATTTCTATATATATCCTTTTTATGTCTTTCTCTTGTCTGATTCTGCCAGATAAACTTTTAAGCACTATATGAAACAGTGTCGAGGACACGTTTGTTTTGTTCCTGGTTGCAGAACAAACACATTCAGTTTTTCCTTATTTAATGTAATGTTGGCAGTGAGTTTATTATAAATGATGTTTATTGGTTTGAAGTGAAGTCCTTCTTATAATTTCTTTTTTATTGAGTTTATTGGTACATTTTAGGTATACAGTACAATTACATTCACTATTGGGATCCTTTACCTTGACATGAAAGCACTTGGTTCTCATTTTTTCCCCTTGTTCCTGCCCTTCCTTCACCCCCTCCTCCCCTCCCCACTTAAAAACACTTTATTTCCATTTTTTCATTTTCTCATATTTTTTTCTTTTCCCTTATTACATTTCCCCTACCCTTCCCACTTTCCCTACACCTTTAGCCCTTTTCTTCCCATTTCACAATGTCAGTTATCTCATTAGGATGTTAGGTACTATTATAGTTTTTCACACCAGAGAAACTATTTGGTATTAACACATGTAACACTTATTTCACTTAGGAGTATATCCTCAATGTGTATTCATTTTCCTATGAATGAATCTAATTTCTCATCCTTTATGGCTGAGTAATATTTCATTTCATAGAAAAACCACATCTTGTTTATACAGTTTCCAACAGATGGGCAAACGGGTTGTTTCCAAGTTTTAACTATTACAAACTGTGCCGCTATAAACATAGGTGCACACACATATATCATGGTGGTATGCGTCTTTTAATTCTTTTGGAAAGATACCCAAAAGAGGAATGACTGGGTAAAATGGAACCTCTAGTCCCAGCTCTTTGAGGTATCTCCATATTGACTTCCATAGTGGTTGCACCAGTCTGCACTCCCACCAACAATAGAAAAGGGTTCCTTTCTCCCCACAAGCCCGCCAACATTTGTTATTGGTTGACTTCTTGATAGCATCTTTTCTTTGTGGGATGAGGTTGAATCTCAATTTTGTTTTTATCTGCATCTCTCAAATGACCAGTGATGTGGAACACTTTTTCATGTATTTACTTGATGCTTTTACTTCTTTGTCTGAGAAATATCTGTTCATTTCAGATGCCCATTTTTGAATCAGGTCTTTATATTTGGAGGGCTGATTGCTTTGAGTTCTTTATATATTCTAGATAATAGTCTTTTGTCTAAGGAGCAGCTGGTAAAATTTTTTTCCCACTGTTGGGGCATGAGAGGACAGGCGACTGAAGTGCTGACCCAAAGAATGATGGCTCTCACTGGGGCAGAGGAGTCCTGAAGGTGACATGCTGCAGCCAAATCCCTTGACCTACAAAAAAAAAAAACCCTGAACTCTGTGTTTGCTATTGTTCCCAGTTTACACTCCCTCTGGTCATAAACAGATGTTGTCTTATCTTGATGTTATATTCTTTGCTTAAACAGTGTATATCTGCCTGTTGCTTCTTGTGACTGATTGTTTATCTTACCCATGCCTCCTTGTGAGTGAGATTTATTACCAATTGCTGAGATGATGCCTGTGGTGTAGCCTCGAAACTAGTATATAACATCTGGTATTAGAAATAAACTTTACCATTAGCCATCAGCTTTTGGCCATTCATGTGTCCATGGTCATCTCCCCGAGTTCCCTCCCCTAGAAGGAGACCTCAACACCCCATATTGTAGGTTGTCTCTTAGTTCTTTTGATGGTTTCCTTTGCAGAGCAGAAACATTTTTTAAAATGAGATCCCACTTGTTGATTCTTTCTGCTAGTTCCTGTGCTACTGAGGATTTGTTCATAAAGTTTTTTCCTATGCCAATGTCTTCCAGAGTTCTGCCTAACTTATCTTCCAGCAAGTTTAGTGTTTCTGTTTTAATATTTAGATCTTTAATCCACTTGGATTTTAATTTAGTGCGTGGTAAGGGAAGAGGGTCTAGTTTTAATCTTTGGCAGGTTGAGATTCAGTTTTTCCAACACCATTTATTAAAGAGGCTATCTTTCTTCCAGTGGGGATGGTCAGCTCCTTTGTCAAAGATGAGGTAGCTGAGTACATCTCAAGTTGTTTTTTTGTGTCTTCCAAACTGTTCCACTGATTCTAAGATCTGTTTCTTTGCCAGTACCATGCTGTTTTAATCACAGTGGCTTTGTAGTATAGTTTCAAATTGGGAAATGTTATATCCACTGCTGTGTCTCTGTTGCCTGGAATGGCTTTTGCTATTCTAGGTCTCTTCTGATTCCACATGAGTTTTTGGATTCTTCTTTCTAGTTCTGTGAAATATAGTGTTGGAATTTCAATCGACATTGCATTGAATCTGTACAGCAATTTTGGTAGTATGGCCATTTTCACGATGTTGATTATCCGACCCAGGAGCAGGAGATATCTTTCCATTTTCTTATATCCTCTTGGATCTCTTCTTTTCAGAGTGCTGTAGTTTTCAGTATAGAGGTCTTTTTGCTTCTTTTGTTAGATTGATTGCTAGATACTTCATTTTTTTACATGCTATTGTGAAAGGAATTGTTTCCCTAATTTCTCTCTCAGTGAGTCTGTGATTTGTGTACAAGAAGGCTATTGATTTTTGGGTATTGATTCTCTCTATATATGCAGAAAAAGCATTTGACAAAATTCAAAACCCATTCATGATAAAAAACATGCAAAAATTAGAATAGATGGTGTATATCTCAATTTAATAAAGGCTATCTATGAAAATCCAACAGCCAGCATCATATTAAGTGGCCAAAAACTGAAAACCTTCACGTTAAAATCAGGAACAAGACAAGGATGCCCACTATCACAGCTCCTCTTCAATATAGTTCTGGAAACATTAGCCATAGCAATTAGACAAGAGAAAGAAATTAAGCAGTAAAGATAGGAAAGGAAGAAGTTAAAACTGTCATTATTTGCTGATGATATGATACTCTACATTGAAGACCCTAAAAACTCTACCAAAAGACTTCGAGACTTAATTGACACTTTTAGCTGAATACCTTCTTATAATTTTCTTTGAGTTTATTTTTATCATGAAAGATCTTGGATTTTATCAAAAGCTTTTTATGCATCAGTTGTGATGATCATGTAACTTTTGTCAATCCATTTATGGGATGCACTACATTTATAAATTTACATGTGTTAAGCCATCTTTGCATGCCTGAAATGAAGCCAACCTGGTCATGATGTATGATCTTTGCATAGAAAAATTGGGGCAGTATTGACATTATCTTTTGTGACATTATCTTTTGTGATATTCTGATAGAATTTTGTGTTGAATACATAAGATTGCTGGACTTTTCTTAGTTGGTAAAATTTTATTATGCCTATACTTCATTGCCTCTTATGGTCTATTCAGGGTTTTTATATCTTGTTGGTTTAATTTTGATAATTCATAATTGTCTAGGAATTTTTCCATTTTTTCTAGATTTTCCAATTTTTTAGAACATAAGTTTCTGAAATAGTTTTCTTCCTCTGATGTCCCTTGTGATTTCACCTTTTTCATTTATAATTGCCCTGATATGGGTTTATTCTTTCCTTCTTTGATAAGTTTGGCTCAGGGTTTATCAATCTTGTTTATTCCTTAAAAGAAACAGCTTTTTTCTTTTGTTTTTTTGTTGTTTTTTTTTTGGTACCTGGGGTTGAACTCGGAAGCAGGCCACCGAACCACTGAGCTAAATCCCTGGCTAATGTAAAAATTTGATTCATTGACTCTCTACTTTTATATCTCAGTTTCATTAATTTCTACTCTGTTCTTTCTAATTTCTTTTCTTCTACAAATTTGGGGTTTGAATTTCTCTTGTTTTTCTAAAAGCTTGAAATGCATTATTGGGTTTATTTATTTTGGGTGACAATTCTTTTACTGTATATGTTCACAGGTGTAAACTTCTCTCAGAACTACTTTCATTGTGCACTGCTGGTTTTGTTATATTGTGTTTCCATTGTCATTTGATTCTAGAAACTTTTAAGTCATCTTCTGATTTTTCTCTTTATTTCTACAATTCTGAGGTTGAATTTGCCACTGATAATAATGGAAAAACTTCAATGAATTAACTAAATATCAAAAATTAATGAAACTTCCCAGTAATAATAATAAAAATTAATTATCTCTTCACATGTCTTAATTACTTTTTCATTTGGCTTGGATAAAATATGTGCCTCTTACAAGTTAAAGGAAGAGAGGTTTATTTTAGTGGTTTCAGTCCATTGTCAGCTGGTTCCAAGTCAGGGAAGCATGACAGGAGGGTATAGCAGAGGAGAAACAGTTCATGGTATGGCTGGCAGAAGACAGAAGCTTGAGGTGGGGTGGAGTTACACCTTTCCAGGCCATGGTCACAGTGATGCACCTCTTCCCACAAGGCTTCACCTCGCAACATCATATCCAGCTATGAACCCATAAATGGACTAATCCAGTATACCTATGATCCATTATTACACACTCATGATACAGTCAACCACTAAAAGCCCAACCTATGAGTGCATGAGGGTTTGGGGAGACATCTAGGCATAAGATATAACACATGACAATTTATTTATAGGGACATCATCATATTGGATTAGAAATCTGCATTACTCCAGTATGAACTCATCTTAACTAATTACATTTAAAATAACCTTATTACCAAATAAAGCCACATTCTGAGGTTCTGGAGTTTTAACACTTTGGCAGTTACACCTTCTCAGCCTACAAGTCCATCATAGCAGTGCATTAGTCAAGGTCCTTCCATTGACCTCAGTTATTGTGTTCAAGTTTCAACTCTCTCTTTCTTCCAAATTTATAGCTTTGCCCTTGGAGTCATTCTTCCTTCATTTGTCTCATTCTTTCCCTATCAGTCCATGCTATTGTGTTTCTGTGGTATAAAACTCATAATATCTTTGTCATCCCATGATTGACAAGGGTATTCATAGAAGTAGATAAACAGGATCTCTACAAATTATTCCTGGTTAACCATATCTGTATTCTGCCTTTTCCTAATATGGAAGATGTAATCTGTAAGTCGGACACCTACTTAATCTCTCTAACAAATATTTGTCCAGATATATCATAGGCTTTTTTTCACATCATGCCATCTGGAGAGGCTGAGAAATTTACAAATGATTCTTTTTTCCTTGGTGTTTCCTTTTTAAATTTGCTCTTTCCTCTTACATTTAAGTGTAATAAGAAGGTGAAAACACTCTGTATACTCTACACTTTGGTTGACAGTCTCTCAGCTAATATTCAGTTTTATCATTTATGAGTTCTGTTTCCTACAAATAGCTGAACATTATAACAAAGATAACCTTTTCCTAATGTTCCACATTTATGTCTGTTATCTCAGAAGAGCATCTTTGACATTTATATTTGTTGAAAAATTGGCTTGTATTTTTTGTTCTCTCTAAGACAAAAAAAGCCTTCTCTGCATTTTTTTAATCTCTTATTTCTAAGCCCTCACTAGATACATGTTGAACCTCCATATTTTTACTAATAAGCTTTTCAAGGCAGCCTAGGACTATCCAAGTGTTTCAAAATTCTTCTAACCTCTCTTCATTTTACACTTTCAAAGTCACTTCCACAATAATGGAATATGATAAGAGATACTGTTATAGCTTTTATCTAGATGTTCTTCCAAAGCCTCTTTCACTCATAGGTGGGCCTTTTCAGAGGTGGCTGAATCTAGTGTGTGTGATACTAAGATTAATGGTATGTGGTTACTAAATTAGTTCACTGAATAAAATTAGCAGAGTTCTGGGCGTTGCTGAATGATTTACTGAAGACAGAAGCCCTACACTAGATGTGGTGCTACCACCAAAAAGACTTGTAGCCTGGATGGGATAAAAGGAAAAGGCAGGTTTGCTGTTTGAGGCATTGCTGCTTCCAACCTGCTCTACCATGAACTATTTCTCCTATGTGATGCCCCTTTTCCATGCCACCTTGTCTCAGATCCTGCCAACTATGGACTGAAACCTTTACAAACTGTGAGCTGATACAAACCTCTTTCTTTAACTTTGAGTGTTGGCTATTTTGTCTCAGCAATGTGAAAACTAAGATAGATATACTCCTCTTTCACATATCAAAGTCTGCTTGTTTTCTATGACTTCCTTAACAAAGTACCACAAAATGGGTGGTGTTAAACAGCATAATGTTTTTCTATCACCGTTCTAGAGGTCATAAGTATGAAATCCAGGTGTCAACAAGGTCCTGCTCTTTCTGAGAGCTCTAAGAGACATTCTGGCCAGTGCCCTATAGCTTTCTCTCAGCTTAGCTGCTGGCAATCTTAGATGTTCCTTGGCTTGCATTTGTATCACTTCACTCTCCACCTCTACTGTCCTCTCTGTGTCTTTCTCTCTATCTCTCTCTCTTTGCATCTCTTGCTTTAATATGAAGACACCAGACATAACAGTTTAAGGCTCAGCCTAATTATCTCATTTTAACTTGATTATATTCCCAGAAAGGTCGTCTTCACAAGTACCAGGGATTAGAACTTCAACATATCTTTTTGGGGGACACAAAAGTCATAAAAGCAAGAGAGTCTAGATAATATAATCTATAGGTATCAACATCTCTTGGAACAAAATAACAAGAGAAAGGTAGAGTAGACCTGGGAGAGTTCAGGGAAAAGGAGACAAATCAGACAACACTTCTTCAGGGGTAGCTGACATGTGGTAAGCACTGTAACCAAAACAAGTGGAGTCCAAAAATAGTAATTTGGCTGCATGTCTTCTTCAAAATTATGCAGGACATGGGATATCATGATCAATGATTTGAAAATTATCTTCACCTTTAAAGTGTTACCTCTCTAGTGGAATGTATCAGTGGCTATTGTCATATGCATTATAATTACTAAATACATTTCCAAAATTCATTTTCAGCAAATTATAGTGTAGTTTTTCATAGTTCTTTTTTTGCATAGCAAAATAATGAGCTGACTATTTTATTTGAATGTTTTTGTCTGAGAAATTATTCTCACTTCTATTATAGATTGATATTCATGTACTGATTTACATAAAATGTTTACTTTTCTACTGTGAACAACTAAAGGCCATATTAGATCTTTAACCTGATTTCTACCCTGTAGGTCACTGCCAGAACAGCCAGTTTATCTACTGAAGAAATATATTGGATCTGACCCCACAAGTGCAAGTGGCAAAGCAAAAAATATATAATGGGTTTGCATCTAAGCTAAAGGCTTCTCAGTGTTAAACAGTTAGCAATAAGAGGCAACCAGTAGGTTAAATGAAAATATTTGTAAGTTGTGTACCTGAAAAAGGGCTAATGTTCAAATTTATAAGGAACTCAAAACAACTCAGTGGTAAGAAAACAAATAACCTGACTTAAAAATAGACAAGAACTGATAAAAAGAAGATATATAAATGGTCAATAAACATTATAGTTTATATCTAGATGTTCTCTTAAAACCTCATGCACTCACAGATGGGGATAAGTACACTGATGAGTTTCTAGGTAAATATGGTTTGGGAGACGAAACCTGGTTGAAGGAGGTGGGTCACTGGAGGTGGGTCACTGAAGAACAACCCCCCAGGCACTCCCTCTCTGAATCTTGCTCTGTTTCCTGTTGCCATGTCATGACCTCTTTCTTCTCCACATGCCACTCTGCCATGCCACTATGTCTTGAACCCAGCTGACTATGGACTACTTCTACAAACTCTGAAGGAGAATAAAGTATTCCTTTAACTCATGGGTGCCAAGTATTTTGAACCAGCAATAAGAAAATAATTAAGATTCAGCAGAAGGAAGGTGGAAAGCAGTGGTCCAAGAAAGCCTCTCTGAGATCCGTTCTCCCTCCAGCCTGCCTGGGCCAAATCGGTGAGGACTAGTGAGCCCTGTGGATTCCCCTACAACATCCCCATACCCCCCCCAGGTCTCAGGCCTCCTGATTGTGCCAGTCCTTGGATCCACTCTGCAGAGGCATAGGTGATCATAAAGGGCATTTTTCTGAGTTCCCAATGTTGAACATCTTTAAAGAAAGGGCAGAGGGAACCTGTGGTATAACTGTGTGAAGTTCAACCCTGAAGGAGGTCAGGGAACTCAATTTGGGCCTTGCAGCCCAAAATCAGGCTGAATCTCAGGGGTCTTCCATTGGCTAGCTGAGATCAAAGGACTTAGTTCTGCACATGGCCGCACATGTTGTATATTATGACAGCAGAGATAGAGTCTAAAAGAAGCCCTTCAAATTCTTTTTTTCTTTCTTTTCCTCATTCCATTCTGAAAATTCTTTTTTCTGTCCTCTTTTTACAACTCAGTATCTTGCTCCACCATATTATTCCTCATCTCGCATTCTGTTCCTGCTCCTGCCCTAACTCAGATTTCTTCTTTTATATTTTTTTTCCTTTTTCTTTATGTTCTTTGCTTCTTTTATTTTACCTCACTCAAGGACCAATACTTTCAAAGAAAGTGAGCCCATATTACTGTTAAGTGGATATATTCTTGTCCTTATTCTGGCACTCTGTCTTTCCCTTTTGAATTTAACAGTTTTGTAAGGATTCTGTGGTCATTCTAGGTCCTCTAACTTCACTTGAAACCTTCTCCAATTCTTTTACTTATCTACTCCTCTCGTTCTAACTCTGTCTAACTGCACATCCTAAATGGTAAAGATGCTATATTGAAGAGTTTCTTCACTGCAAACATATTTTGGGCTGCTTCTTGATTTTAATTTAATTCACATGGTTTAAAAGTGATAGATAAATGACCACCATGAATGGTCAATGTGCAAATTGTGCTTGATCCTATTGTGTTGCTGATTGTATCAATTGTGATAAAGCAATTCAATTGATTTAATGAGTTACCTTCTCATATTAAGAAAATGAGAATGTCTAGGAGTCATTAGAGACTCAAAAGCTAAAGTGCAACTATATTAGGAAGATTTAAGTAATAACCAAGGAATTAAACCAAAGACAATCCAACAACAAAAATAAAAATGAGAAAACACTTAAGCAAGACACAAAGACAGACTTCCAGTTTATTAATGGAAAACAGTAGAGCAAATGAAGATGAAAAGTCTGAGAGAGAACCACCAGGACACACTGAACTCATAGCAAAGGAAGTAACAAAACAGATAAATCAGGCTCTAGAAAAATTTAAAATAGAAATAATTTCACAGATAACCATAGAAATGGTGAACAAAATGAAAGTCATGATTAGAGACTCTAGAACAGAAACTGAGAGAAAAATAGATGAGCTCAGGACCATGATAGAAGCCATGAAGGCCCAGCATAAGAAAGAAATGGAAAAAATGAATGCATAGGAAAGAAATAGAATCCATAAAACATATTCAAACAGATATCCAGGAGATTAAAAACTCTATTGAAAGTGTTCACAGCAGAATAAAAGAATGCAAAGATAGAATCTCAGATAAAGAAGATAGGATTGCAATTAGTCACCATGAAAAGAGAGGTCTCTTAAAATCAGTAAGGGATAATGAGAAATACATCCAACAACTCCTAGATGATGCAAAGAAGAATAACAAAAGACTGATAGGAATCCATGAAGTAGCAGGAGAAAATGCAAATGACTTAAAAAAGCTGCTCACAGAATTAATGACAGAAAACTTCCCAAGCAGAGCAAAAGAATTTGACATACAGATAAGTGAGGCATGTAGGACTCCAACTAGCCGCAATAAAAAAAAATCTACACCTAAACATATAGTAATCAAGACCCCAGAAATCCAACAGAAGAACAAAATACTATGAGCAGTAAAAGAAACAAATCACATATAAAGGAAACCTATCAGAATCACAGCAGACTTTTCAACATAAACCCTCAGGTCAAAGAGAGCCTAGAGTGAGGTATTTCAAATCCTAAAAGAAAACAACCTCCAACCTAGACTGATGTATCCTGAAAAACTCTCTTTCAGAATAGATGGGGAAATAAGATACTTCCATGAAAAAGAACACTTGAGAAACTTCATGAATACCAAACCAGCACTGCATGGAATTCTAAATAGTATCCTAGAAAAAGACAATTAAGGTCACAACACCATGAGTCCCAACAGAGCAAATCAAATAGGCAAGGCAAGAAAATAAAAGGAGAGGGGGAAAAAGAAAAGAGCCAACAAAAGGACAATAACATGACAATGATAAGTCAGTACATATCAGATATAACCATCAATGTCAATGGCTTCAATACACCAATCAAGAGAAATAGACAGGCAGAATGGATTAAGAAGCAAAATCCAACAATATTTTGTATACAAGAAACACACCTAGTGTAAAAAGAAACCCATAGACTGAAAGTGAAATGATGGAAAACAGTTCTCCATGTGACAGGAGCCCAGCAAAAAGCAGAGGTAGAAATCTTATTTGCAGACAAAGTAAATTTCAAACAAAAACCGATTGAGACAAAGACCACTATATCATGGTAAAGGGAACAATGCAAGAGGAAGAGATGACAATTATAAACATATATTTACCAAATATTAATGTCCCAACTATATAAAACAAATATTAAGTAACATGAAAAAACAGATGAGCACTATACAATAATACAATTGTAGAGGGGGATCTAAATACCCCAATATCACAAATAGACAAATCATCAAGGCAAAAAATCAACAATGAAATATTAGAACTGAGCCAAGCTTTTGAACATATGGACTTAATATAGATATCTATAGTGTTCCACCCCACAAAATCAGAGTATACATTCTTTTTGGCTGCACATGGGTCATTCTCCAAGACAGACCACACACTAGCTCATAGAACAGGTTTAAGATGGAGATCAATAGCATAAGAAACTGTAGGAACTTCACAAATACATGGAAATTGAACAACGCTCTCCTGAACAATCAATGGGTCACAGAGGAAATTAAAGAAGAAATTAAGCAGTTTTTAGGATAAATGATAATGCCAATACAACATACAGGAATCTATGGGACACAATGAAAGCAGTTCTATGTGGAAAATTCATAGCATTGAATAGCCACACTAGGAAAACAGAACAAGCTCAAATAAACAACCTAATGATGAATGTTAAGCTCCTAGAAAAACAAGAGCAAGAAAAACCCAAAGCTCTTACAACAGACAAAATTATAAAGATTAGAGCAGAAATCAATGCAATGGAAACTAAGAAAATGATACAAATAATGAATGAATTGGAGAGTTAGTTTTTTGAAAGAATAAATGAAATTGATCAACCCTTAGCTAACCTTATCAAAAAAAAAGGAAAGAAGAGTCTCAGACCATGCCATGAGGAATGAAAAAGGTGAAATTACAACAGATTCAACAGAAATTAAGAGGAACATCAATACCTACTTTGAGAACCTGTACTCATAAAACAGAAAACACAAAAGAAATGGACAGATTTCTAGATGCTTCTGAATTACCAAAGTTGAGCAAATATAAAAACATTGTAAACACCCAATTACAATCAGTGAAATTGAAAATACAATTAAAAGTTAACCGGAAAAGAAAAGCACAGGTCCTGATTGAATCACTCCTGAATTTTACAAGGCCTTTAGAGAAAAACTACTGCCACTGCTCTTTAAACTTTTCAATGAAATTAAAAGGAAAGGAGTACTTCCAAATTCATTCCTGGAAACAAGTATCACTTTGATTCCCAAACCAGGGAAAGACCCAACTAAAAAAGAGAACTACAGGCTAATCTCCTTAATGAATATAGATGTAAAAATCCTGAATAAGATACTAGCAAACAGAACACAGAGGGTTATCAAGAAGATCATACATCCTTACCAAGTTTGATTTATTCCAAGGATGCAAGAATGGTTCAACATACATAAGTCAATAAATGTAATGCACGAAATTAATGAAATCAAGGACAAAAATAATATGATCCTCTCGATAGATGCAGAAAAAGCATTTGACAAAATTCAACATGCATTCATGATTTTAAAAAAAAACCCTACAGAAAATTGGAATAGATGTTCTTTATCTTACCTTGATAAAGGCTACCTATGAAAAACCAACAGCCAATATCATATTAAATGGCCCAAAACTGAAAACCTTCACATTAAAATCAGGAACAAGACAAGGATGTCCACTATCACCACTCCTCTTAATATAGTTCTGGAAACATGAGCCACAAAAATTAGAGAAGAGAAAGAAATTAAAGCAATAAAGATATGAAAGGAAGAAGGTAAACTGTCATTATTTCCTGACCATATGGTACTCTACATTGAAGACCCAAAAACTCCACCAAAAGACTTCTTGCCTTAATTGACACTTTTAGCAGAGTAGCTGGATACAAGGTCACACTCAAAAATCAATAACCTAATAAGATTTCTGACATGGTGAAATGGGAAGAAAGGGGATAAAGGTGTAGGGAAGGTGGGATGGATAGGGGAAGGGTAATAAGGGAAAAGAAAAAAAATGTGAGATAAAGAAAAGATGGAAATAAAGTGCTTGTAGATGGGAGGGGAGGAGAGGGTGAAGGGAGGGCAGGGACAAGGGGAAAAAATGAGAACCAAGACCATCATGTAGAGGTACAAGATCCCAACAATGAAAGTAACTGTACTGTATCTCTAAAATGTACCAATAAACTCAATTAAAGCTAAAAAAAAATCAATAGCCTTCTTGTATACAAATAACAGACTCACTGAGAGAGAAATTAGGAAAACAATTCCTTTCACAATAGCACCAAAAAAAATGAAGTATCTAGGAACCAATCCAACAAAAGAAACAAAAGACCTCTACACTGAAAACTACAGCACCCTGAAAAAAAGAGATCAAAGAGGATATAAGAAAATGGAAAGATATCTCCTGCTCCTGGGTAGGAAGAATCAACATAGTGAAAATGGCCATACTACCAAAACTGTTACACAGATTCAATGCAATGCCAATTGAAATTCCAACATTTTATTTCAAAGAACTAGAGCAAATAATCCAAAATTTCATTTGGAACCAGAAGAGACCTAGAATAGCAAAAGCCATCCTAGGAAACAGAGACATGGCAGCAGGTATAACAATTTCCAATTTGAAACGTGATAAAAAAACAGTATGGTACTGGCAAAGAAAAAGACCTGAAGGTCAGTGGAATAGATTGGAACACACAGAAACAACTGCAGATGTACTCAGCTACCACATCTTTGACAAAGGAGCCAACCATCTTCACTGGAGGAAAGATAGCCTCTTTAATAAATGGTGTTGGAAAAACTGGATTTCAATCTGCCAAAGATTAAAAACTAGACCCTTATCTTTCATGATGCACTAAACTAAAATCCAATGGGATTAAAGATCTCAATATTTAAAAAGAGACACTAAATTTGCTGGAAGATAAGTCAGGCAGAATCCTTGAAGACATTAGCATAGGAAAAGACTTTATGAGCAAATCCTCAGTAGCTTGGGAACTAGCAGAAAGAATCAACAACTGGGATCTCATCTTATTAAGAATCTTCTTCACTGCAAAAGAAGCCATCAACAGAACTAAAAGACAACCTGCAATGTGGGGAAAAAAATTTACCAGCTGCTCCTTAGACAAAGGACTATTATTTCGAGTATATAAAGAACTCAAAAAAAAATCAGACCCCCAAAATATAAATACCCAATTCAAAAATGGGCATCTGAAATAAACAGACATTTCTCAGACAAAGAAGTAAAAGCAGCAAGTAAATATATGGAAAAATGTTCCACATCACTGTCATTCGAGAGATGCAGACGAAAACACTGAGATTCCACCTCACCCCATAAAGAATGGCTGCTATGAAGAAATCAAACAAGGGGCCAGGGATTTAGCTCAGTGATTCAGTGGCCTGCATTGCAAGTGCAAGGACCCGAGTTTAATCCCCAGTACCAAAAACAAACAAACAAAAAAATCAAACAATAACAAATGTTTGTGGGTGTATGGGGAGAAAGGAACACTTCTGCATTGTTGGTGGGAGAGCAGACTGGTGCAACCACTATGAAAATCAATATGGAGACACCTCAAAGAGCTGGGACTAGAGGTTCCATATGACCCAGCCATCCCTCTGCTGGGTATCTTTCCAAAAGAATTGAAAGAAACATATCACAGTGATATATGCACACCCATGTTTATAGCAGAACAGTTTGTAATAGCTAAAACTTGGAAACAGCCCATATGCCCATCTACTGGAGACTGGATAAAGAGGATGCAGTTTTTCTATAAAACAGAATACTATTCAGCCATAAAGAATAAGAAATTAGATTCATTCATAAGAAAATGAGTACATATAGAGGATATACTCCTAAGTGAAATAAATAAGTCACAAATGTGTAAAAACCATATAGTTTCTCTGGTGTGAATAAACTATAATAATACATAAGATCATAATGAGAAAATTGACAATGTGAAAAAGGAAGAATAAGGTTGAAGGTGTAGGGGAAGTGAGATGGATAGGGGAAAGAAAATAAGGGAAAAGAAAAATATAAGAAAATGAAAAAATGGAAATAAACTGTTTGTAAATGGGGAGGGTATGAGGGGGTGAAGGGAGGGCAGGGACAAGGGGAAAAAATGAGAACCAAGACCTGTCATGTAAAGGTACTAGATCCCAATGATGAATGTAACTTTATGGTATACCTAAAAAGTACCAATAAACTCAATGCGAGGAAAAAAAAAAAGAAAATAATTAAAACAACAGATATATAAAAAAAGTTCAACATCATTAATGATAGGTGAAATGCAGATTAAAACTACCATATAACCTTACATCTTCTGGAATAGTTACTCTCTAAGACACGAAAGATAACAAGTGTTTGTAAAAATGTGGAGGAGCAAAAGAAGCCTTGCACACTATTGTCACAAATGTGAAATAGCGCAGCCATTGTGTAAAACTGCATAGAACTTCCCCCAAAACTAAAAATAGAACTTCCATGTCACCCAGTGATCCGATTTCTGAAAGATATGAAACCTATATATCAAAAAGATGTCTGCACTCTCTATGCATTTTCACTGTATTGTCACTTGACAATAGCCAAGTTATGGAATCAACTTAAGTATATCTATCAACAGAAGAATGGTTAAAAAGGTGATATATAAACATATAGGGTTAAAACTTGATTTGTAGGGACAGGAATTAAATTCAGTGGCTCTATGCCTGCCTTGCAAGCACAAGGTCCTGAGTTCAATCTCTGGTATAAATATCATGTATATGTACATATATAATATATATATGTACTATTTATCAAAAACTGGAAATTCTCTCATTTTGCCACCATGCACAGTATTAGAGAACAATATGCTACGTGAAATAAGACAAGCACATAAAAGATAAATATTGAATAATCTTACTTATACATTCAATTTAAAACAATTGACCTCATAGAAGCAGAGACTAGAATGGTGGTCTTGGAGGTGAAAAGAATCTGAAAGATAATAATCAAAAGGTATAAATTTTGGGTTGGGGATTTAGCTCAGTGGTTCAGTGGCCTGCCTTGCAAGTACAAGGACCCGAGTTCAATCCCCAGTACCAAAAAGAAAAAAAAAAGAGAGAGAGGTATAAATTTTAAGGAGGAATAAAAGTTTCTGAGATCTGTTGCAAAGCAATAGTGAATATAATTAATGATGTATTACAAATTTAAAATTTTTTCCATTGTTTATTGGTACATTTCAAGCAAACAATACAGTTACATTCATCATTGTGATCTTGTACCTTTACATGACACATGACATGTCTTAGTTCTTATTTTTCCCCATACCCCTACTCTCCCTTCATCCCCTTCACCCTTCCTATTTACAGACTTTGTTTCCATTTTTTCCTTTTTTCACATTTTTTCTTTTCCCTTATTTCTTTTCCCCTCCCCTTTCCATTTCCCCTGTAGCCATTTTCTTCCTATTTCACACTATCAATTATACCAGTTGAACCTTATCTACACTTTTAGTTTTTCACACCAGAGAAACCATTTGATATTTACTCATGTGTCCTATTTATTTCACTTGAGTATAGCCTCAATGTGCATCCATTTAGCTATAAATGTCTTGCATTTCTCATTCTTTATGGTTGAGTAGTAAAATTGCTAACAGTACGACCCCCCCCCGGTTCTCAAAACTCCTGATCGGGCCAGTCCTTAGACCAACTCTGCAGAGGCAACACTTTTAGTTTTTCACCAGAGAAACCATTTGATATTTACTCATGTGTCCTATTTATTTCACTTGAGTATAGCCTCAATGTGCATCCATTTAGCTATAAATGTCTTGCATTTCTCATTCTTTATGGTTGAGTAGTAAAATTGCTAACAGTACGACCCCCCCCCGGTTCTCAAAACTCCTGATCGGGCCAGTCCTTAGACCAACTCTGCAGAGGCATAGGTTCCCATGAAGGGTAGTTTTCTGAGCTCCGAACTTTGAACATCTTTAAAGAAAGGGCAGGGGAAACCTGTAATAGAACGGAGTGGAGTTCAACCCTGAGGGTAAGGAAACTAAAGTTAGGCCTTGTAGATTGTGTTCAGTCTCAGTCGTGAGGAACAGCCATTGGCTAGCTAAGACCAGGGGATTGGGTTCCGCATATGACTGTGCATGTGGTATAATATGAGATCAGAGAGAGCCTGAAAGAGGACCTTCAAATTCTTTTTCTTTCCCTCTCTCTTTTCTCTTTTTTCCTCTTTCCACCCTAAAATTTCTTTCTTTTTTCTGTCCTCTCTCTCCAACTCAGTCTCTTGCTCCACCATAGTGTCCCTCATCTCCCTTTTTATTCCAGTTCCTGAAGAACTCAGACTTCTTTTTTTATTTTTTGTTTTTAGGACGGGTTTCTCTTTATGTTCTTTTCTCCAGTCATTTTACCTCACTCATGGCTCTGTACCTTCAAGGGAAGGCAAGCGCCTGTTACTGTTAAGGGGATATATTCCTGTCCTTATTCCTGCACTCTCTCTATCCCCCCTGAACTTAATAGCTTTGTAAAGATAGTAAGGTAATTCTACAACCTCTGGATTCACTTCAAACCTGCTCTAATTCTTTCACTTATCTAATCCTCTTGTTCTAAGTCGAACCCCCCATCCTAAATGGTAAAGATGCCATATTGAAAAGAATATTCACTGCAAACATACTATGAGCTGCTTCTTGAAATTAATCTAATTCACATGAGTTAAAGGTGATACATTAATGACTACCATAAGTGGTCAGTTGGCAAGCTGTGCCTGATCCTATTGGGCTGCTGAATGTATCAATTGGGACAAAGAGTGGTGATTGATTTAAAGAGTTGTTTTCTCTGATATTATGAAAACGAGAATGTCTATGAGTCATTAGAAACTCAAAAGCTAAAACGCAACTATATTAGGAAGATTTAAGTAATACCCAGAAATTAAAGAAGGACAACCCAACAATAAAAATAAAAATGAGAAAACACTTAAGCAAGACACAAAAACAAATATCCAGTTCACCAATAGCAAATAGTAGGACAAATGAGGATGAAAAGTCTGATAGTGAACCAACAGGACTCCCTGGACCCATAGCACAGGAGGTAACAAAATTGATCAATCAGGCTCTAGAAAAATTCAAATCAGAAATAATTTCCCAGCTAGCCAGAGAGATGATGAGCAAAATAGAAGTCATGATTCGAGACTCTAGAGCAGAAACTGAGAAAAAAATAGATGAGCTCAAGACTGTGATAGAAGCCATGAAGACTCAGCATAAGAAAGACATGGAAACAATGAATGCCCAACAGAGGAAAGAAATGGAATCCATAAAACAGATTCAAACAGATATCCAGGAGATTAAAAACTCTATTGAAAGTGTACGAAACAGAATAAAAGATTGCGAAGATAGAATTTCAGATATAGAAGATAGGATAGCAGTCAGTGACCGTGAAAAAAGAGGTCTATTAAAAACAGTAAGGGATCATGAGAAATCAATCCAACAACTCCTAGACGATACAAAGAAAAATAACATAAGACTGATAGGAATTCATGAAAAAACAGGAGAAAACACAAATGATATAAAAAAGCTCTTCACAGAATTAATGACAGAAAACTTCCCAAACAGAAGGGAAGAATTAGACATACAGATAAGTGAGGCATATAGAACCCCAACTAGCCACGATCAAAAAAAATCTACACCTAGACATATAATAATCAAGATTCCAGAAATCCAACAGAAAAACAAAATACTACAAGCAGTAAGAGAAAAGAAACAAATCACATGCAAAGGGAAGCCCATTAGAATCACAGCAGACTTTTCAACACAAACCCTTAGGTCAAGGAGAGCCTGGAGTGAGGTATTCCAAGTCCTAAAAGAAAAGAATCTCCAACCTAGACTTTTGTATCCTGCAAAACTCTCTTTCAAAATAGATGGGGAAATAAAATACTTCCACGACAAAGAGCACCTGAGAAATTTCATGAACACCAAACCAGCACTGCAAGGAATTCTAAACAATATCCTAGAAAAGGACAACGAAATTCACAATAACATGAGGCCCAACAGACCAAATCAAATAGGCAAGGCAAGAAACTAAAAGGAGATGGGAGAAAAAGTAAAAAGAGTCAACAAATGGACAAAAACATGACAAGAATAAGTCAAAATATATCAGTTGTAACCATCAATGTTAATGGCCTCAATTCACCAATCAAGAGAAACAGATTGGCAGAATGGATTAAGAAGCAAAATCCAACAATATGTTGTATACAAGAAACACACCTAGTGCAAAAGGAAGTCCATAGACTGAAAGTGAAAGGATGGAAAACAATTCTCCATGCGTCAGGAGTCCAGAAAAAAGCAGGGGTAGCAATCTTATTCTCAGATAAAGTAAATTTCAAACCAAAACTCATTAAGAGAGACAAAGAAGGACACTACATCCTTGTAAAGGGAACAATTCAAGAGGAAGAGCTGACAATCATAAACATATATGCACCAAATATAAATGCCCCCAACTATATAAAACAAATATTAAGTAACATGAAAAACCAAATAAGCACTAATACAATTGTAGTGGGGGATTTAAATACCCCACTATCACAAATTGACAGATCTACTAGGCAGAAAATCAACAATGAAATAATAGAACTGAACCAAGCTTTGGAACACATGGACTTAATAGATGTTTATAGAGTATTCCACCCCCAAAAACCAGAATATACATTCTTTTCGGCTGCACATGGATCATTCTCCAAAATAGACCACATACTGGCTCACAAAACAGGTCTAAATAAATGCAAAAAAATTGAAGTCATCCCCTGTTTATTATCAGATCATAGTGCAATCAAACTAGACATCAATAGCACAAGAAACTATAGAAACTTCACAAGCACATGGAAACTGAACAACACTCTCCTAAACAATCAATGGATTACAGAGGAAATTAAAGAAGAAATTAGACAGTTTTTACAAATAAATGAGAATGCCAATACAACATACAGGAATCTTTGGGACACAATGAAAGCAGTTCTACGTGGAAAATTCATAACATTGAATGCCCACACTAGGAAAACAGAGCGGGCTCAAATAAACAACTTAACGATGAAACTTAGACTCCTAGAAAAACAAGAGCAAGAAAAACCCAAAGCTCGAACAAGAGAGGAAATTATAAAGATCCGAGCAGAAATCAATGCAATTGAAATTAAGAAAACGATACAAAAAATAAATGAAACAAAGAGCTGGTTTTTTGAAAGAATAAATAAAATTGACAAACCCTTAGCTAATCTTATCAAAAAAAGGAAAGAAAAGGCTCAGATCCATGCAATTAGGAATGAAAAAGGCGAAGTCACAACAGATCCGAAAGAAATCCAGAGGATCATGAACACCTACTTTGAGAACCTGTACTCTAATAAAATGGAAAACACAGAAGAAATGGACAGATTTCTAGATACTTATGAATTACCAAAGTTGAACGAAGAAGATAAAAACATTTTAAACACCCCAATCACAATCAGTGAAATTGAAAATGTAATTAAAAACTTACCAACAAAGAAAAGCCCAGGCCCTGATGGATTCACTGCTGAATTTTACAAGACATTTAGAGAAGAACTACTACCATTACTCTTCAAACTTTTCAATGAAATTGAAAGAGAAGCTATACTTCCAAATTCATTCCTGGAAGCAAGTATCACTCTGATTCCCAAACCAGAGAAAGATACAACCAAAAAGGAGAACTACAGACCAATCTCCTTAATGAATATAGATGCAAAAATCCTTAATAAGATACTAGCAAACAGAATACAGAGGATTATTAAGAAGATCATCCATCATGACCAAGTCGGATTTATTCCAGAGATGCAAGGGTGGTTCAACATACGAAAGTCAGTGAATGTAATACATTATATTAACAAAGTCAAGGACAAAAACCATATGATCCTCTCAATAGATGCAGAAAAAGCATTTGATAAAATTCAACACCCATTCATGATAAAAACCCTGCAAAAAATTGGAATAGATGGTCTATACCTCAATTTAATAAAGGCTATTTATGAAAAACCATCAGCCAACATCATATTGAATGGCCAAAAACTGAAAACCTTCATGTTAAAATCAGGAACAAGACAAGGATGCCCACTATCGCCACTTCTCTTCAATATAGTTCTGGAAACATTAGCCACAGCAATTAGACAAGAGAAAGAAATTAAAGCAATAAAGATAGGAAAGGAAGAAGTTAAACTATCATTATTTGCTGATGATATGATACTCTACATTGAAGATCCAAAAAACTCCACCAAAAAACTTCTAGACTTAATTGACAGATTCAGTAAAGTATCTGGATACAAGGTGAATACCCAAAAATCAATAGCCTTTCTATACACAAATAACAGACAGACAGAAAGAGAAATAAGGGAAAAAATTCCTTTTACAATAGCATCCAAAAAAATGAAGTATCTAGGAATCAATCTAACAAAAGAAACAAAAGATCTCTACACTGAAAACTACAGCACTCTGAAAAAAGAAATCGAAGAGGATATAAAAAAATGGAAAGATATCCCCTGCTCCTGGGTAGGAAGAATCAACATAGTGAAAATGGCCATACTACCGAAACTGCTATATACATTCAATGCAATGCCAATTGAAATTCCAACACTATATTTCACAGAACTAGAAAAAAGAATCCAAAAATTCATTTGGAACCACAAGAGACCTAGAATAGCAAAAGCCATTATAGGCAACAGTCACATGGCACCAGGTGTAACAATTCCCAATTTGAAACTATACTACAAAGCCACTGTGATAAAATCAGCATGGTACTGGCAAAGAAATAGGCCTGAGGATCAATGGAACAGACTGGAAGACACAAAAACAAATGCAGATGTACTCAGCTACCTCATCTTCGACAAAGGAGCTCACCATCCTCAGTGGAGGAAAGATAGCCTCTTTAATAAATGGTGTTGGAAAAACTGGATATCAACCTGTCACAGATTAAAATTAGACCCTTATCTTTCGCCATGCACTAAATTAAAATCCAAATGGATTAAAGATCTAAATATTAAAACAGAAACATTAAACTTGCTGGAAAGTAAGTTAGGCAGAACTCTGGAAGACATTGGTATAGGAAAAGACTTTATGAACAAATCCTCAGTAGCACGGGAACTAGCAGAAAGAATCAACAACTGGGATCTCATCTTACTAAAAAGCTTCTGTACTTCAAAAGAAACCATTAGCAGAACTAAGAGACAATCTACAATGTGGGAAAAAATTTTTACCAGCTGTACCTCAGACAAAGGACTATTATCAAGGATATATAAAGAACTCAAAACAATCAGTCCCCCCAAATATAAAGACCCGATCCAAAAATGGGCATCCGAAATGAACAGACATTTCTCATACAAAGAAGTGAAAGCAGCAAGAAAATATATGAAAAAATGTTCCACATCACTGGTCATTCGAGAGATGCAGATGAAAACAACACTGAGATTCCACCTCACCCCACAAAGAATGGCTGCTATCAAGAAATCACACAATAACAAATGTTGGCGGGGTTGTGGGGAGAAAGGAACCCTCCTCCATTGTTGGTGGGAGTGCAGACTAGTGCAACCACTATGGAAATCAATATGGAGATACCTCAAAGAGCTTGGACTGGAGGTTCCATTTGACCCAGCCATCCCTCTGTTGGGTATCTTTCCAAGAGAACTAAAAGAATCATATCACAGAGAAGTATGTGCACCCATGTTTATAGCGGCACAGTTTGTAATAGCTAAATCTTGGAAACAACCTATTTGCCCATCCGTTGGAAACTGGATAAAGAAGTTGTGGTTTTTCTATAAAATGGAATATTACTCAGCCATAAAGAGCGAGAGAATAGATTCATTCATAGGAAAATGGATACATATTGAAGATATACTCCTAAGTGAAATAAATAAGTCCCACATGTGTAAATACCAAATAGTTTCCCTGGTGTGAATATTCTGCAACAATGCATAAGATTCTAATAAGATTACTGACATTTAGAAATGGGAGGAAAGGAGCTAAAGGTGTAGGGAAGGTGTGATACATAGGGGAAGAACAAAAAGGGAAAAGAAAAAAATGTGAGAGAATGAAAAGATGAAAATAAAGTGTTTGTAGATGGGGAGGGGAGGAGGGGGTGAAGGGAGGGCAGAGATAAGGGGAAAAAATGAGAATCAAGACTTGCCATGTAAAGGTACATGATCCCAACAATGAATGTAACTGTACTGTATCCCTAAATGTACCAATAAACTCAATAAAAAAAAAATTGCTAACAGTAAATTTCAAATGTTCTCTCTCAAACGTATATGAGATATAATATGTTAATTAGTTTTATTTAATTATTCCATGTATTCATGTCATAATATCACTTTGTACTCCATAAGTGTATATAATTACAAATTATTAATTCACAATAACATTCTTTTGAAAGATAGTAGTTCATTTCTTTGGGCCAGGGATGCCTGCCAAAAGTTAATGGGATTTGTTCCCAGTTACAGCACAGCTGTAGAGATCTCAAGGACAACATTTGCCACAGGCAGCCTTTCTGCTGCTGCTCTTGTGCTGGACATATTTTGCCTTGGGCCAATTACTAGATCTGGGGTACTACCCAGAGCAAGCCATAATGAGGGAAGTAGAAAGTTTACAGATTCATTTGTTCAAGGATTTTATCCCTCTTAAGCAAGTAGTTTGTTTAGTGAGTTTTGGCATGGCCCTGTTGTGAAGAGCCAGGCTCTCTTTAGCATGGAGAGTATTTTGGAGGAAAAGGTACTATGCAAATTGAGTTGATGCTATTTATGAATGACTACTTTGGTTTTCCTCTAAGTGTCTGGAATGTCTGCTCAGAGATTACCAACTTTAGTGCTCAAACTGCTTGCCCACGAGGCCTTGCCACAGTGGCAACTCTATCAATATCCAATTGTGCAAAACAGAGCAGGATTCTGTGCCTAATGGAAAAGCTCGTGCTATTTATATCATATGAAAAGGTGGTCTGAGGTCATCACTCTAACGGTAGCCTTGGTAAAGGCTACAGAGACATGTGGTTTTCCTCAGCCATTGATGAGATGTCTTCTTTGGTGACACTCATTGGCAAAGAATAAAATTCAAACTCTTAAAGTGGTATTGCCTACAATCCTTCTTTTGACTTAGTTTTACCAGTTACTTGCAAGAACCTCATGCTCTGATCAAACAGCACTAGTTGCCATTGCTCAAACAAAATTTACATTTTCACATCAGTATGTTTCTGTTCACTCCACCTAGACTGCCTCCATGACTATTGTCCCTACTCCTTCCTCCTTGGCCATGTCAAAACAATATCCTCAGTTTAAATCCTACATATCCTTCAGGGACAATATAAATTCTGGTTCTCCATGGGACAGCTTCAGAGAGACTGTAGATGATCTCTGTTTATTTATGTGGCTGTTGTCAATTTAGATTTTTTTTAATTTTTAAAAAATGTTTTTAGATTTGAAATTAATAAAGAAAAGGAACTGAATCTATGGCATTGCACACAGGGGGTACAAGGGTCCTGTGTAACTAGGAATTGAAAAATAAATGCTTTCAATGAGTATAATGTTATGAAGATAAATAGGGGTGTTTAGCAGAGAAAGCACTTGGTTGTTTACTCTGAGGAATTTGCTCTGTAATTTTTAAGAAAAATCCTTGATGATCTCAATTTCCCTGAAGAATTTTTATAAATATGTATGTAAATTTATGTCATTGGTGTTCCTCATCAAAGGTGCTTGGTGTGGTTGTGAGAAAGTAAAGCTAGTTTAAGCCAGCCTAATGGGATTCTCAAGCTGGACTTTTATGATCTTTCCCTTAGCCATAGAAAGGTGAATTCCAAGTAAACATCTTATTTCTATAAATGCTTGGATGATTTCTTGATAGTAGCCATTCTTTCTGGTGTAAGGTAGAATCTCAGTGATGTTTTCATCTGCATCTCCCAAATGACCAGTGATGTGGAAACTTTTTTTCATATATTCATTTTCTGCTTTTACTTCTTTGGCTGAGAAATGTCTGTTCATTTCAGATGCCCATTTTTTAATTCTATTTATTTTTGAATTTATATTTGGGGGACCTGATATTTTTTTACTTCTTTATATATTCTAGATATTAGACCTTAGTCTGAGGAACAGCTGGTAAAATTTTTTTCCCACATTGTAGGTTGTCTCTTAGCCCTGTTGGTGTTTTCTCTTGCAGTGCAGAAGCTTTTTAAAAAGATGAGATAATAGTTGTTGATCCTTTGTTCTAGTTCCTGGGATCCTGAGGATGTATTCATAAAGTCTTTTCCTATGCCAATGTCTTCAAGAATTCTACCAAGATTATATTCCAATAAATTTAATGTTTCTGTTTTAATATTTAGATCTTTAATCCACTTGGATTTTAATTTAGTGCATGGTGAAATATAGGGGTCTATTTTTTAATCTTTGGCCATTGAAATCCAGTTTTCTTTAACATCATTTATTAAACAGGCTATCTTTCCTCCAGTGAGGATGGTCAGCTCCTTTGTCAAAGATGAGGGAGATGAGTATGCCTGGTGTTGTTTCTACATTTTCTAATCTATTCCACTGATCCTTTGGTCTGTTTCTTTGCCAGTGCCATGCTGTTTTTATCACAGTGGCTTTCTAGTATAGCTTCAACTTGTGGACTGTAATACACCCTGTCATGTCTTTGTTGCCTACAAAGGCTTTTGCTATTCTAGATCTCTTGTGATTCCAAATGAATTTTTGCATTGTTTTCTCTAGTCCTATGAAATATACTGTTGGGATTTCACTAGGGATTGCATTTAATCTGTATAGGAGTTTTGGAAGTATGGACACTTTCACTTTATTGGTTCTTCCTACCTAGGAACAAGAGATATCTTTCCATTTTAGTATATCACCTTCAATCTCTTTTTTCAGTGTTGTAGTTCTCAACATAGACAGAGGTCTTTTGCTTCCTTTGTTAGATTCCTAGATATTTCATTTTTTGGATGCTATTGTGAAAGGGATTGTTTCTCATTTCTCTTTCAATGATTCTGTTATTTCTGTACAAGAAGGCTATTGATTTTTGCATGTTTACCTTGTATCCAGCTACACTACAGAATCTGTCAGTTAAGTCTAGACATCTTTTCACGAGTTTTTTGGGTCTCCCATGTAGAGTATCATATCATCAGCAAATAATGACAGTTTGACTTCTTCCTTTCCTATCTTTATTGCTTTTATTTCTTTCTCTTGTCCAGTTGCTATGCCTAATGTTTCCAAAACTATATTGAACAGGAGTGGTGATAGTGGGCATCCTTGTCCTGTTCCTGAGTTTAGCATGAAGGTTTTCAGTTTTTCACCATGTACTATGATGTTGGCTGTTGACTTTTTATAGATAGCCTTTATCAGGTTGAGATAAAGACCATCTAGTTCAATTTTCTGCAAGGTTTTTATGATGAATACATGTTGAATTTTGTCAAGTGCCTTTTCTGCATCTATTGAGATGATCATATGGTTTTTCTCTTTGACTATATTTATATAGTGTAATACATTGATTGATTTATCTATATGGAACTATCCTTGCATCTCTGGGATAAATCCAACTTGGTAAGGGTGTATGATCTCTTTATGACCCTGTATATTCTCTTTGCCAGTATCTTATTGAAGATTTTTGCATCTATATTCATTAGGGAGATTGGCCTGTAGTTTCCTTTGTTGATTGGGTCTTCCCCTGGTTTCGGAATCAAAGTAACTCTTGCTTACAGGAATGAATTTGGAAGCATTTCTTCCCTTTCAATTTCATTGAAAAGTTTAAAGCATTTTGACAATAGTTCTTCTCTAAATATTTTGTAGACTTCAGCAGTGAATCCATCAGGACCTGGGCTTTTCTTTGTGATAAATTTTTAATTACATTTTCAATTTCACTGATTGAAGTTGGGGTATTTAGAATTTTTTCTCTTCTTCATTCAACATTGGAAATTCACATGTATTTAGAAATCTGTCCATTTCTTCTGTGTTTTACATTTTATTAGAGTACTGGTTCTTTAAATGGGTATTAATGATCCTCTGGATTTCTGCTGGATCTGTTGTGACTTCATTTTTATTCCTAACTGCACAGATTTGAGCCTTTTCTATCCTGTTTTTTTATAAGGTTGGCTAAAGGTTCATCAGTTTTATTTATTCTTTTGAAAAACCAACTCTTGGATTTTTTTGTATAATTCTCTTACTATACATTGCATTGACTTCTGATCTTTATAATTTCCTCCCTTGTACAAGCTTAGGGTTTTTCTTGCTCTTCTTTTTCTAGGAGCTTAAGATTTATCATTAGGTTGCTTATTTGAGCTCTCTCTGTTTTTCTAGTGTGGGCATTCACTGCTATGAATTTTTCATGTATAACTGCTTTCATTGTGACTCATAGATTCCTGTATGTTGTGTTGGCATTATCATTTATTTGTAAAATGTGACTAATTTCTTCTTTAATTTCCTCTGTGACACATTGGTTGTTCAGGAGAGTATTATTCAATTTCCATGTGTTTGTGAAGTTCTTGCTGTTTCTTATGTTATTGATCTCCAGGTTAATTTCATTATGGCTGATAATATATATGGGATAACTTCAACTCCTTTACATTTACTTAAACATGTTGTATAAGGTAGTCTGTGGTATAGCTTGGAGAATGACCCATGTGCAGCTGAAAAGAATGTATATTCTGATATTGTGGGGTGAAACACTCTCTAGACATCTTTAAGCCCATTTGTTCAAAAGCTTGATTTAGTTCTACTTCATTGTAGATTTTTTGTCTAGATGACCTGTCCATTTATGACAGTGGAGTATGTAGGTCCCCCACTGCTATTGTATTAGTGATTATTTGGTATTTCTTGTCCCTTAATATTTGTTTTCTATACTTGGGGGCATTAGTATTTGGTGCATATATATTTATGATTGTCATCTCTTCCTCTTGGATTGTTCCCTTTACAAGGATGTAGTGACCTTCTTTGTCTCTCTTAATTAGTTTTGGTTTGAAGTTTACTTTGTCTGCAAATAAGATAGCTACCCCTGCTTTTTTCTGGGTTCCTGTCACATGGAGAGCTGTTTTCTGTCCTTTTACTTTCTGCCTGTGAGTTTCTTTTTGAACTAGGTGAGTTACTTGTATACAGCATATTGTATTTTGCTTCTTAATCCATTCTGCCAGTCTATTTTGTTTGATTGATGAATTGAGGCCATTAACATTGATGGTTATAACTGATATGTATTAACATCATCATTGTGTTATTATCCCATCATTGGCTCCTCTTAACTTTTCCCCCTCTCCCTGTAGCTTCTTGCCTTACCTAATAGATTGCTCTGTTGGACCTCATGGTGTGACCTTTATTGTCTTTTTCTAGGATTTTAAAAAATTATTTATTTGTTTGTTTGTTTAATTTTTGGTACTGGGGATCAAACTCAGTTCCTAGTGCTTTTGAGGCAGAACCACTGAGCTAAATCCCCAGTCCTTCTGGGATATTTCTTATAATTGATTGTAGTGCTGGTTTGGTATTCATGAGATTTCTCAGGTGTTCTTTGGCATGGAAGTATCTTATTTCCTCATCCATTTTGAAAGAGAGTTTTGCAGGATACATCAATCTAGGTTGGAGGTTTTATTCTTTTAGCACTTGAAATGTCTCAGTAAAGGCTCTCCTTGACCTGAGTTTGTGTTGAAATTCTGCTGTGATTCTGATGGGCTTTACATTGCATGTGATTTGTTTCTTTTCTATAACTGCTTATAATATTTTGTTCTTCTGTTGCATTTCTGGGATCTTGACTATTATATGTCTAAGGGTAGATTTTTTTTATCATGGCCATTTGGCATCCTGTATGACTCACATATCTGTATGTCAAATTCTTTTGCTCTCTTTGGGAAGTTTTCTGTCATTAATTCTGTTATTAGTTTTTATGTCATTTGTACTTTCTTCTGCTTTTTCATGTACTCCTCTCAGTTTTATATTATTTTTCTTTGTATCATCTAGGATCTGTTGGATTGATTTCTCATGTTCCATTTCTGTTTTTAAGATGTTCTTCTTTTCATGGGCACTGATCTCCATCCTGCTGTCTTCGATATCTGATATCCTGTCTTCAGATTGGCTCAGTCTGTTATGTAAACATTCAATAGAGTTTTTAATCTGATGTATATCTGTTTGAATCTGTTTCATGGTTTCCATTTCTTTCCTATACTGGGCATTCATGGCTTCTATCATGTCATTTTTTTTTTATCTGTTTCTGTTCTAGAGTCTCTAATCACATCATTCATTCTGTTACCATCTCTGTACTTATCTGGGAAATTATTTTTGTTTTGAATTTTTCTAGAGCCTCATTCATCTGTTTTGTTACTTCCTGTGCTATCAGTTCAAGTTGTCCAGGTTGTTGATTATCAGACTTTTCCACCTCATTTCCCCCAGAATTTGCCTTTGGTAAGCTGGATGTCTGTGTTTGTGCTGGAACCTTGTTTGAATGTCTTCTCATTTCTATTTTTGTTGCTAGTACTGTCTTTCTTTTGATACCTGGGTCAACACTTTGATCTTCCTGTTATAGCTTGTCTTTAAGATTTGAGTCTCTAATGACTCTGAGGCCATCTCTTTTTCATTATACTGGGGAAGGACAACTGATTAGATCAATCACAACATCTTAACCCAAGTGATACAATCAGCAACACAAAGTATGAAGCACAGCTTAGAAAATTACAATTTGTGTAGTTATTAATCTATTACCTTTAACTGTGTGGATTAAATCAAAATCAAGGCTCAGGACAATGGCCTTCATGACTCCCCTGTGCTTCTGTGGTTTAAATTCAGGTACCAGCACAACCAGGAGGTCAGAATTGTGCAGAGGGAGTGGTTATGTGGGGGCTTCATGTGCCCATGTGGCTCCTTCTCTTACTGTTCTGCTGCTGAGGTCAGGTGTCTGGGTGCATTCCTCTTTCTTGACAAGTCATTGTTCATGACTTTGATCAAGCAATCACCAGCAACTCATAATGTGCTATTGAACATCAGGCAAAGCAGGTCCTAGGAAAACTCTTGAAGCTGTTAGACTATACATAAATATTTGTTAGCCTGCTGGGGTATTTTCCCAATTGTAAAATGTAAGAGAAAATATGCAGAAAATGTGCCACATTTTCTTAGAGAAAGAATGCTTTATATTCTATGCCAGTGTCTCTTTTCTTTTGCTTTCCTCCTCTTTTAAAGATTAGGAATTAAAAATATTTGGGGCAGCCTTAGGTACAATGTGATCCAGTGACAAACTATAATTGCAAATTTGTCTAGCTTCTAATCTGTTTTAACTTTCTTTACTTCAGTGAAAAACTGGCTTTTGGGTAAAGAGCTTCATTGTTACCACCCACCTCCTTGATTAATATAGACTAAATATGAGCCCATCTGGGGTATCTTCTGTTAAGTAAAGTTATTTCCTTTACTGGATCCCTCCTACTATTGTGTCTGTAAAACATTCTGAATATTTTGGTTGTTATCAAAATACTCTCTAAGCCCATGGTCTGGGTTCTGATTTGGACTGGAGAGTTGCAGTTTTATAAAGATCAAATGAATGTGCATTTTTGGAATGAAGAAACATTTTTGTGGTCATGGCAAAGGCCACTGGACATCATCAATGTTAGACTTAGGAGCATCTGAGAAGAATGTGATATTTTTCCATATTTTAGTTTCTTGCTTTTTAAAGCTAGGTTCTTTGATCCAGTAGCATGCTCTCATACTAAAAAAAAATTTTTCTTATTGTGATTACAGATACACTTAGTCATACTTCAATCTCTAATATTTGGAAGATCCCCAGATTTTTAACACATATAATGAATCTGGTGTGTAATTGAAAATAAGAAATCAAATGTATGTGTATTGCAGTTTCTTCTCAGACTCAGGCACTCCTTACAGTAAAGGGGAAGGAATGTATAATTTACAAAGGCTGCATCTTTGTTTCTTCTAATAAATTTCAGGATATTTTGAAAGGAATATGTGGAACCTGTAGATAAAACATGAATGGTTTACTGGTGGTACCAGGATCAAGATATGAAGATTAAAAAGGACACAGATTAATTGTGTAATGGATCAGGAAATTTTGATAGGAAATATATACTTCTATAAACCTCCTTTTATATAATTTATTTTGAAAGAAGTCCTAACTGTTAAAAAAATTACAATAACAATTCAAAGAATTATCCCTCATCCAATTATTTCCACTGTTAACATTAAATTATAATTGTTCAGGGCCAGGGATTGAGCTCAGTGGTACGACCACCTGCCTCTCAAGCACAAGGACCTGAGTTCAATCCCCAGTACCAAAAAATGTTTAAAAAATAAATAAATTATATTTGTTCACACTTTGACTAGCCTAAATCTTCCAGTGTATATTTTCCAAAATTATAACACAGTTCCACACCACCAAATGTACCCATCTAAATAAATTAATAATGATTCAACTATCCAATATACAAGCTTTATCAGATTTCATCACCTGTATCAATTTTGTCTCCTTTTACTTTTTGTTCCAATATCAAGTGCAGCTCATGACTTACATTTTACAGGCACATCTCTTTTGTCATAGTTACAGTAATCATATCTGCTCTCAAACCAGAGCAGTTTCTTAATTATTGTCTGACTTCCATGGACTTGACAGTTTATAATAATGAAACCCTTAATTTGAAGTGTGTTCCTCAGCCTAAGTCCATATACCATTTCCTTTATACTACTCTGATTTTATTTTCATTTCTTGGCAATAATAATAAAGAAATGACACTATAGTTTTTTCATTGCATGACATTAGAGGGTTTTCTTGTCTACTCCACACTACTAGTAAAGCTAATCTTGGTTGCCAGACCTATCAGATTACTTCATTGTAAAATCACAATTTTCCTTCTTGGTAAATGTAAGTACTTGGGAGAAGGGCTATGTTATTGTATTTTTCTGCACCAAAGCTCCAACAACAATCCTTAACATCATCTAAGGAATCACTTATGAATAAACTGCTATCTATTATAATTACTGCCAAATCTGTATTTATTATTTGCCATTCTCCAGTAAGAAAAATTTCCCTTTGTATTAGTCTGGGTTGGTGATGGCAAACATTTAGAGACTGAGAGCCCACATTGCAACCCAAAACATTCATTTATCATAAAATGCTGGCAATGCAACTAAAGCTGAATATTGAGATTTTAGTGTGGAAAAGATAACTCATATCTTAACTTATTTTATCTTAAAATAAAATTCAATTACCAAGCTTTCAATGATACAAACAGCTTTTTAATAGAAAGGTGAAGGTTTACATTTGGCAATGCTTTTGCACAATTAATATGATCTCTGCTATTGTGTGCTTGCTGATAATTTGTCAAACCTTGGCTTGTGCTTCATTAGTTTGAAAGCAACACATGCAGTGCTCAGGTCATCTGTCAGTATGTTTCTTGTATCAGATTTGATATAGTTCAGAGCTGCAAACAGCTGTTCACAAGCATAAGATGATTTAAACAATTCAAGCAAAACAATCCCAAGTGCTTTCATTGACTTAAAATTATTTAGAAAAGAATTCCACACTGTAAGGATATAATTCTCAGAACTATCAGCCATGTGTCCTTTGTCATCCATTCATATTCTGTCTTCTCAAATATTGCACACAAGCCATATAACTTAATTTTCCAGATAGAACTTTCTTGAAATTCCAATATAGTTATTTCCAGATTTTCAAATTTTAACTAGTATACACAGGAAAGATCACTTTCTTCAAAATTGACTTTATCTGGAGAGGAAAACAAAGTTGTCTCCATCCTATAGGACTGTAAAAATCTGTAACTAAAATTCTTTTTGCATCTGCTACAATGCTAGAAAATTCTTGTAGATTTCCTGAGGGCTTGTAGGATTATCTTGAAAATGTTGTAGAGTTTTCTAAATGTATTTTTAGATCTAGAAAATATTTCAGCTACCCATATTCAAGGTTGCTTTCAAAAATCTGCAGTTTTCTCCCAAATGTTTTGATATGACAAAACATCCTTTCTGTTATTTATCCCAATACCATGCACTGTTTTGTTCATTTCATTGAAATATAGTGTAAAATATGTAAGAAGAAAAGAAGTTATTAAGCCAGGCCATATCAGTAAGCTGTGTATATTCTTCCCTTTTTCATTCATAAATAGCCTAATTTCACCCAAACAAGCTATAAATTTCTCTAGAATTCATCCTCTGCTCAACTATCAGACATTATTTTATGTAAGTAAAGCATTATACTGCTCCTGAACCTCATAAAGAAGTGCTTGAAACTGGCAAAATGTGAAGAGCATGAGCCATGATGTAATTCACAATTTTTGTGACATCTTCGAGGATATCTAATTTTTTCTTTTATCTGATACAGGGAGCTTCTTGGTGCATAAAATGAAACTGAAAAACTCATTGTTTTGCTTCTTTAGCAAAGAACTGTATGAAACCAGATATTGCCCCTTTCTTGCAAGGGACCCAATCTCTAATAATTGAAAGATTTTTCTGGTCTTATGTCTTCTACAGCTCTGTAGATATCTATCCCTTGTGTTCTTCCAGGCAAAGACACCAGATTTACCAGCTCTGTTTTCATGTCACCAATAGCATAATGCAAAATCACTGCTAGCCCTGCATGATAGTTTACACCTCTTCTTTCAAGGAAGCACATGGAATCATGGGCTGCCTTTTGTAAGTCACTGGTGGGCTGCTCATTACCATCACTTGCCATGAGCAGGACTCAACCTTTAACAGTATTTCTGCTAAGTGGCATCTCAGAGATGTGTTTCATTACTTATCCTTGTTTGAGAAAAAAAAGGGAATTACTTCCACAAATGGCCATTTTGATAAAATCTCCATCAGACAGGGCTTACCATGCTTTGCTATGCAGTGAAATTTGAAAGCTGGAAGCTGTATGATAATTTTGGAAAGATAGTTGTAAAAACTAAGATATTTGGAATAACATTTCCTCAATTTCCACTTAAGAAACTCTTTCCTTTCAGTTTCATCAAGTTTGACAACATTTTTGTGGTTGGTGTCAAAATTTCATATGACATTTGATGTGCCACACACAACACTTTCACTATACAGAATACATAATATTTTCACATTGCATTCAATCATTCCAAATAACTCTGTCCATCCCTCTTGGAGTGATCGTTCACTATCTGTTGTCAGTTTTGATTTTTCTGCCACATTTTTTTGATATTCAAGAGTTGGGGTCTATAAAAAACACAAAAATTTTTAAAAATGAAACACCTATGGCTATCCTTCCAATGGGGGATGGGGGACCAGGCAGCCCACCTGGCACTGAAGCGATTGTGGATCCCAGTAGGAGAGGGCATGGCTATCCTTCAGATGGTGGATCAGGGCCCAGGGAGCCCTCCTGGTGCTGGAGTGATGGCATCATGGGGTTCAACTATCAGCTAACTGAGATCAGGAGTCTTGCATCCTAGCTCTGTCTGAACCCCCATTCTAAATGGTAAATACACTTCATTGAAAAGTTTGTTCGCTGCGGACATGTTTTGGACTGCTTCTTGATTTCAATTTAATTCAAATGGTTTAAGGGTGGTAAACATGTGACTACCCACAGGTGGTCAGTTTCCAAGTTGTGCTTGATCATATGGTGTTGCTAATTGTATCAGTTAGGATAAAGGATTGTGGTTGATTTGATGAGCTATTTTCTCTGATGTTATGAAGATGAGAATGTCTGTGGGTCATTAGAGACCCAGAAGTGAGGGCACAACTATATCAGGAAGATTTGGGTGATAACCCAGAGATTAAACCAAGGACAGCCCAACAACAAAAATAAAAATGAGAAAACACTTAAGCAAGACACAAAGACAGACTTCCAGTTCACCAATGGCAAACAGTAGGGCAAATGAGAATGAAAAGGCTGATACTGAACCACCAGGACACCCTGAACTCAAAGCACAGGAAGTAACAAAACAGATCAATCAGGCTCTAGAAAAATTCAAAACAGAAATAATTTCCCAGATAACCATAGAGATGGTGAGCAAAATGAAAGTCATGATTCAAGACTCTAGAACAGAAACTGACAAAAAAATATATGAGCTCAGGACCATGATAGAAGCCATGAAGGCACAGCATAAGAAAGAAATGGAAACAATAAATGCCCAACATAGGAAAGAAATGGAATCCATAAAACAATTTCAAACAAATATCCAGGAGATTAAACACTCCATTGAAAGTGTACACAACAGAATAAAAGAATGCAAAGATAGGCTCTCAGATATAGAAGATAAGATTGCAGTCAGTGACCATGAAAAGAGAGGTCTCTTAAAAACAGTAGGGGATCATGAGAAATTGATCCAACAACTCCTAGATGAGGCAGAGAAGGATAACATAAGACTGATAGGAACCCATGAAGTAGCAGGAGAAAATACAAATGACTTTAAAAAGCTGTTCACAGAATTAATGACAGAAAACTTCCCAAACAGAGGGGAAGAATTTGACATTCAGATTACATAGGCATGTAGGACCCCGGATAGCCACAATAAAACAAAAAAATCTACACCTAGACATGTAATAATCAAGATCCCAGAAACCCAACAGAAAAACAAAATACTACAAGCAGTAAGAGAAAAGAAACAACTCACATGCAAAGGAAAGCCCATCAGAATCAAAGCAGACTTATCAACACAAACCCTTACAGCAAGGAGAGCCTGGAGTGAGATATTTCAAGTACTAAAAGAGAACAACCTCCAACCTAGACTGATGTATCCTGCAAAACTCTCTTTCAAAATGGATGGGGAAATAAGATACTTCCATGACAAAGAACACCTGAGAAATCTCAGCACTACAAGCAATTCTAAATGAGATCCTAGAAAAAGATGATGAAGGTAACAACACTGTGAGGCTCAACAGAGCAAATCAAATAGGCAAGGCAAGAAACTAAAAGGAGAAGGTGAAAAAGTAAAGAGTCAACAAAAGGCCAATAACATGACAATAATAAGTCAGTACATATCACTTATAGCCATCAATGTCAATGGCCTCAACTCACCAATCAAGAGAAATAGACTGGCAGAATGGAATAAAAAGCAAAATCCAACAATATGTTGTATACAAGAAACACACCTATTGCAAAAAGACGCCCATAGACTGAAAGTGAAAGGATGGAAAACAATTCTCCACGTGACAGGAGCCCAGAAAAAAGCAGGGGTAGCCATCTTATTGAAGACAATGTATATTTCAAACCAAAACTGATTCTAGTATTATAGATGTAGGACGGTACTGTATCATATCTCTGTGAATGTAAAATATCTTGTTCCTGCTTTATGATACATAGTAGTGACTGTGCTTTATCAGAGCTATTTTTAATGATGTTACTCTAGAATGCTCTCTTTCCAGATGATGATTAAGATGCTAATAAAAGAAATGGAGCCAGGTACCACAATAGCAACAGAACTTTGCTGTTTTCTGGGTATTATTCTTTTCTTTGTTTTTTTGTTTTTTTTTTTTTTAATGGAGTGTGCTGAATGTCTATAATTTTGTTCAGATGACTGCAGAACCTGGAAAAGCTGCTGCTGCTACTGTTTCATAACATACTATTATTATTGGTTTTTTTATATAAATATAAATATATACATATATATACAATTTGAATTTTTGGAAACTTTGTGCTGTCGACTTTGTAAAAAGTTATCCCAATTTACTGTGTTGAGTTGGCATTGTACAGAAACTAACAGCCATATTGGTCTAGAAATGTTAATTTTTTTCCCATTTGTACAGTGGTAATGCACTATATTAAATATGTAAGGTCATATCTATATGGGTTTGATTACAGAAACTAATAAAGTATTCTGTAAATAATGAAAAAATAAATAATATAAGACTACAAGAGCAAGAAGCAATTTAAATATGTTCAAGGACCATTTTCATCTTCAGAGTTAAGGATTATTTTAATTTTACATCATTGCCTTTTCTCTTTTACTTTCCTGTTTAGTTTTATTTTAGGATTCCCTATGTTTAATGTTCATACAGAGACTTCTTTAACTGAAATACCAAATAGTTTCTCTGGTGTGAAAAACTATAATAGTACACAAGATCCTAATGAGACAATTAACAATGTGAAATAGGAAGTAAAGGGCTAAGGATGTAGGGAAAGTGGGAAGGGTGGGGGAAATGTAATAAGAGAAAGGAAAAAATATGAGAAAATGGAAATAAACTGTTTGTAAATGGGGAGGGGAAGAGGGGGTGAAGGGAGGGCAGGGACAAGGGGAAAAAATGAGAATCAAGACCTATCATGTAAAGGTACAGGATCCCAATAATGACTGTAACTGTATTGTATACCTAGATTGTACCAATAAACTCAATAAAAAGAAAAAAATAAAAGTATCTAAATTTAAAAAAAATGAAACACCTAATACAAATCCATCCCTATACCAAAAATAGCTGACACTATTAGTTAACACTAAAGAATTGTATAGTCCCTGATTCAACACTCTACAGCTGTGCTTTTCATCTGGCATTGCTCTTTAATTTGCTGACAACCAGTGCAAGGGGGTAAAGTTCCACTGATCACCATGTGCTTTCATCCTGCTCTGAACCCAATTGCATTTCCTACCTTGTGGAGGCTTCTACTAAAGGCACAACCAGTCCAAGCAGATTTCTATATACTTGCTCTTGTTTTCATAAATTCTTCACAAACAACTAATATTATGCTGCAGATTCAAATATGAGAGGGGACAGTACAATTTTTAAAAAATAACAGCCTCAATTAGAACAAGTCTTCATGTGCATCTGTTTATTTGCTGCTTTTACTTTTTTGAGAAATGTTTGTTCATTTCAGATGCTCATTTCCGAATTGCATCTTTATATTTGGGGGAGTCTGATTTTTTTGACTTCTTTATATATTCTAGATAGTAGACCTTTGTCTGAGGAGTAGCTGGTAAAAAAAATTTTTCCCACATTGGAGGTTGTCCATTCTTACTATTAGTGGTTTCTCTTGCAGTGCAGAAGCTTTTTAAAAAGAAGAGATCTCAGTTTTCAATTCTTTGTTCTTGTGCTATTGAGATTTTGTTCATAAAGTCTTCTATGCCAATACCTTAAAGAGTTCTACCTACTTTATCTTCCAACAAGTTTAGTATTTCTGTTTTAATGTTTATATCTTTAATCCACTTGGATTTTAGTTTAGTGCATGTTGAAAGATAGGGATCTAGTTTTAATCTTTGGCACGTTGAAATCCAGTTTTTTTAAACTCCATTTGTTGAAGATGCTATCTTTCCTCCAGTGAGGATGGTTGGCTCCTTTGTGGGGTTATGGGGAGAAAGGAACCCTTCTCCATTGTTGGTGAGAGTGCAGACTGGTGCAACCAGTCTGGAAATCAATATGAAAATATTTTAAAAAACATTATGATTAGAAGTCCCATTTGACCTAGCTATTCCTCTGCTGAGTATCTTCCCAAAAGAATTAAAAGAATCACACCACAATGATATATAAACACCCACATTTATAGTGGCACAGTTTGAAATAGGTAAAACTTGGAAACAGCCCAATTTCCCATCAACTGAAGATTGTATAAAGAAAATGTTTTTTTTTAATGTAAAATGGAATGCTACTCAGCCATAATGCATGATAAACTAGAGACATTTATAACTAAATGGATGCGCACTGAGGCCATACTCTTAAGTGAAATAGGAAACACATGTAAGTATCGCAGAGTTTTTCTGGTGTGAAAAACTAAAAGTATAAATAAGGATCAAAATGTATAATTGATAATGTGAACTAGGAAGAAAAGGTCCAAGAGGAAGGGGAAGTGGGAGGGGTTGGGAAAAGGAAAGAAGGGAATGTAATTAACATGAGAAAATGAAAAAATTGAAACAAAGTCTACAGAGAGAGGGGTGGAGGGGTTGAAGGGAGGTTCAGAGAATGGGGGAAAATAGGAGCCAAAATAGGTTAAGTAAAGGTGAAAATTTCCAATGATCAATCTCATCATACTGTATACCTAAAATATACCAATAAACTTAATGAAAAAACTCTTTGCTAAATCTTTTATTAAATTTCAATTTTTCATGAGTAAACTCAATGCTAAAATCTTCTTTTGATAAAAACAAATGTACTAAAATTTATACCAGTCCATCTATATTATATATAATTACAATACATATATATATATATGGATTATATAATATATATTTTATATATAATTACAAAATATATGCATATGTGTATATACAATATATGCATATGTAAATATATTTGTAATATATATATAGTCTCCTCAGTAGTGCACTGACTGGCCATGCAACAGCTGACAAGTCTTGGCTGATGAATCATGGCTTGTGATGATATTGCCTGGTCCCACCACTCCTTTCTGAGCATTCATATGGCCCCATGTCCCCTATTATCCCCTCTTGCATGCCAAGAGGTTCTGTGTGCCCACTCTGGCCTCTGCACCATAGGTTCACCACCATGAGTCTGGGTTCTCTAGGTAATAGATTATCAGTACTCTTACTTACTGGAAATAAATTTATGAGCATCTTTAAATATAGTCATTTAGAGAAATAAATCCAGAAACTTCAAGAACAATTCTGAAAACTCAGCAATCTGGAGACTCAGGGAGCTGATGTTTTAAGTTTATTTTTTATTTATTTTATTTATTGAGTTTATTGGTATATTTTGGGTATACAGTACAGTCACATTCATTATTAGGATGTTGTACCTTTACATGACAGCTCTTTTTTCTCATTTTTCCTCTTGTCCCTGGCCTCCCTTCACCCCCTCCTTCCCTCCCCATTTACAAACACTTTATTTCCATATTTTCATTTTCTCCTATTTTTTTCTTTTCCCTTATTACCTTTCCCCTACCCTTCCCACTTCCCCTACACCTTTAACCCTTTTCTTCATATTTCACACTGTCAATTATCTCATTAGGATCTTATGTACTATTATAGTTTTTCACACCAGAGAAACTATTTGATATTTACACATGTGTGACTTATTTATTTCACTTAGGAGTATATCCTCAATATGTATCCATTTTCCTATGAATGAATCTAATTTCTCATTCTTTGTGGCTGAGTAGTATTCCATTTTATAGAAAAACCACATCATTTAGTCTATAGGTAATCCAATGTCCCAGCTCAAAGACAGTGGCAAATTTTTTTCCTTATTCTCTGCCTTTTTAATTCTATTCAGGCCTTCAACAAATCACATGAGGCACATCCACATGGGGAGGACAGTCTTCTCTATTTACTGTAATCTTTGAAATATTAGTCTCATCTAGAAATGACCTCACAGACACACCCAGAATTATGTTTAATAAATAACTGGGCATCTCCCAACCCAGTCAAGTTATGTAAAATTAACCATCACATCTTTTCTCTTTTATTCAGTCATCTATACTAGTGTGGTTTCAAGGATGCTTTTTTCATTCATTAATTTATATCCATTATGATAATTAATTTGGTGCTCAAAATGTCCAACTTTTGGTTAATGAAAGCCACTTCAAGTGAATTTCTCTTTCACTTTAACATTCTTGCATTTGTAAAGGATTTTGGTACTTTTTGGTATAAGAAGATATTCCAGGTCTCTTTCCACTTTTCTTGCCCAGCTCTGAAGTTGAGCTGTTTCTTTGAGAAGTCCTACTTCTGTTTAGTGGAAGATGAAGTTCATAAATGAAGATCTATGGGTCTGATGAGCTCATTGTTATTGAGGTGTTGCTAGTTCTATAGCCAGTCAGCAGATAGAGTTGGGAACGATATATATATATTAGATTTACATGTGTATGGATGTTTGTGCATTTTAAGAACCATTAATTTACACAAACACGCTGATACTATCAATTACAATCCAGCACCTAATACTAACATTTACCTAAGAATGAGTTTTTCAATCAATCCCCCTCGAGAATTTCCTAATAGTGAGAAGGATGGCTTTATTTACCCTAAAATTATTTTCTAACATGCTTACTTCACTGTGTATTTAAGTAATCCTCCAGCCATGCTAACAACTTTCTGAGTCCCCAGCTTCTTGCTGCTTTTCAACTTAACTGCCACCCTTTTGGCCTTGGGTCATGTTGCAGTCTCACTTCTCATAGTGTTACTGCCTCCATGGGGAGGGTAAGTAAGGGAATAGACATAAAGAAGAAGATACGTTGAGTGACTTCCTAAACATGGTAAACTTCTAGACTATGCATATTTAATATTCACAAAACTCCCTAAGCTTTCTTTAAACAGTTAGGCTGAGCTGTGACTTCACATTTAACCATGCAGAACTGGGTTCAAGAGAAAGTCACTGCAGTTATTTTAAATATGTCCATAAATTATTTGCCACTCTTCCGACCAAGATATAAAGTCTAATTCTTCTCTCCTAAATAAAGGCTGGTGATGATGCATGCTTATAAAAAAATAACAGAAATGACATCATGACACTTCAGAGAAGAAGTACCAATGGCTAATGAAAATACGAAAGAAGTTCAACATCCCTGGCCATTATAAAAGTACAAATTAAAACAATTATAAGATTCAATCTTACTCCATAATGAGTGGAAAGCAGAGAGAAATAAAAAATAACAAATGCTGATGTAGCTGTGGTGAAGAAGGAACACTTCTACATTCATGATGGGAATACAAACTGGTACAATGATAATGGAAATCAGTATGGAGATTTCTCAAAGAACTAAAATAAGACATACCGTCTGTCCCAGCTATCCTTCTTCTAGCTATTATCTCCAAAGAGCTTAAGATATCACCTTGCAGCAATACATGCATACCAATGTTTATAGGAGAATAATTTGTAACAGCTAAATCCTGGAAGGAGCCTGTATACTGATGAACAGACAACTGAATAAAGAAAATATGGTGTGTATACATAATAAAATACTACTTGGCTATAAAGAAGGACAAATTTGAGACATATGTAGGAAAATGGATACACTTGGAAAATATGTTGAATGAAATAAACTAGGCACATGTTTAAATACCATTTGGTAGCTCTCATTTGAGTAGGGCAAATATAAACGAATACAATAATAAAGGATGGACAGAAGGAGATAAGAGGATGGATCTCTTACAAATGAGGAGGGGTACAAGAGACCAAGAGCAAGGGCTGAACAGATGGGGAAGGGGAAATAAGTGAAGATGTACAATGTACATAAGCTAATAATCTCAATGAATTTAATCATTATAAGCCATAAACACGAGATAGGATTAATATATAGCAACAGAAATAAAAATGGGGAAAAGGGAATTACAGGAGGGATGGGGTAAGAAAGAGGGGATTAAAAATGTATTATGTATATGTATTCATTCTCTAAGATGATTGTATTTCTATGTACTATAAACATGTAATAATACAAAATTTTAAAAAAGGAAATGAAATCATGTCGTATCTGACGACAGATTATATAAGATGATATGACTCCACTTGATTTTCATTTGGAACATTTGCCTTGGAATCCAAACACTATGCTTTGCAGAATCTCTGGCCACATGAAGAAGCCATGTGTCGGTGTTCTAGCTAACATGTTCAGGGAGATTTCATCCAGAATCCAACATTAGCTAAAAGACATGCAAGATGATTCCCAGTTCCTCCTAATATCTTACTATAATCACATAATAGACCTTGACCAAAAATTGCCTGGGTAAATTCAACCCCTAGATCTGTGAGAGGGTAATTATTTTAAAAATTATGGTAATTTAGGGTATTCAGTTTGGGGGTAATTATTATACAGCAATAGATTATTGGAGCATTTACTAAGTGTGTCTAACCACCTGTTCAGAATATTACTCAGATATGTTATTCCATTAAAATGGCAGACTGATTTGTCATTTGCCATAGTAATGTGTTCAAGTCCTATAATAACATTGCCATGAAAATATTAAAATCCTCAAATTTTAGTGTTGAGGAATAATGTTATCACAAACTTGTAAACCTGGTGTTTGACTATATTAAAATCCTACTGCAATGAAGGTTTTTGTAAGACCTAAAATCTGAATGCCCCAAACAAGACTTTTTCGAGTAATCCACTTTAATTTTTATGCAGCATTTGAAAACATGTAGGATCACTTTAAATTAATTCTTCTTTTGTTCTGGTTTTCATAACATTAAAATTTCCTATTTGCCTATTTTTTTTCAAAAATTTCTTCACTGTCTTCTTGATTTCTTTCCAAAAATTTCTAGATGTAAACATCCAGTGAAGGTGCTATCTGAAGTATTCTGCTCTTTGTAGTTTTTCTCAGAGTTTTTCTCTTTCACTATAATTTCTTTTTTTTTTCAGCTTTAATTGAGTTTATTGGTACGTTGTAGGGATACAGTACAGTTACATTCATTGTTGGGATCTTGTACCTCTACATGACAAGTCTTGATTCTCATTTTTTCCCCTTACCCCTGCCCTCCCTTCACCCCCTTCTCCCCTCCCCATCTACAAACACTTTATTTTCATCTTTTCATTCTCTCACATTTTTTTCTTTTCCCTTTTTACTCTTTCCCTACTCATCCCACCTTCCCTACACCTTTAGCTCCTTTCTTCCCATTTCTAAATGTCAGTAATCTTATTAGGATCTTATGCATTGTTGCAGATTGAAGATATACTCCTAAGTGAAATAAATAAGTCACACATGTGTAAGTACCGAATAGTTTCCCTGGTGTGAATAATCTGCAACAATGTATAATTTCTTAATGTTCCTCATCTGTATTTTTAATCTAATATTTTCTGAATTTCTATGTTCTAGCTAGTGATTTACTTTGAAAAAATTCATATCATCACAGAATACACAACATCAGAATCACATCTTCAACTTTTTCATTCAAAAAAAGCTGTCAAGTTTCCAATGCCACTTATTAGGAACATGGAAGTCACCATTCCATTCTAACAAGTGAAAAATAAAAATCAACTCTTCTTAGGTCTATAAGAAAATTGAAGTCACAAGGAAAACTTCTAAAATTGGCCACACAGAATACAGAGGATCAAAATATAAGAATAGAGAAACTTTAGAAGTGCTGGGGTGAAAAAACCTGAGTTTTGCCACATTTCTGAAGTCTACATGTTGACAAATCAGAAAGTTAAAAGCTCCAAGTGAACCCAATCATGTGTGCGCTCACACACACACACACACACACTTTTGTTTTACCTGTAAAAGCTTGAACAAGTTCTAACAATAAATATTTTGAGAAAATACCCCTGTGTTTTCAACATGGAAAAGCCAATATGAAATATGCCAGAGCACTATGGAGAAAGTAGTTCATCAGAATTTAACATGCTGGGACCATCCTCACTGACCTGGGGAAAGGGAAATACCCAACTCTATCTAGCTCTAGCCCACTTTGACGAGAAGGAAAATACCTCAAGCCTACTTTCACTCTTCATATAGGTGAAGTAAAATTCCCAGCTATAAGCTACATTAGCCAGCCTGTCACACTGAAGGGGGTATAAAAGAAAACATGAAAGGTTTGTGAAGTTCAGAGTCTACAGCCATAGGTGCACTCCCTAAAAGACTGAGCCCCAACTATAGAATTATAAAACACTTCCCACTCTCTCATATATAACTGAACGTCTATTTACAGCAGAACTTTTTGCCCCATATGTAACACAAGCTATCAAGAAAAAAATTCCAAAGAATACCAAAAGCAAAAACAGCACACAGTTTGAAAAAGGAGCAAGCAATAGTGATGTTGAAAGTATCAGACAGGAAATTTAAAACAACTAAGATTAATATGCAAGTGGCTTTCCTGGATAAAGTAGGCAGCATGAAAAACAGATGAGCAATATAAGCAGAGAGACAGGAACTTTAATAAAGAACTAAAAAGTAATAAAAATCATTGTCACTGACCTAAAGAATGCCTTTCATTGGTTTATAAGATTGGAAATAGATCAAGGATCCATCAGTGGGAACTTTCAAATCTGAAAATCAAAGACAGAAGAAGCTGAAGAAATACAAAAGAATATCCAATCGTGGTAAACTACAGAAGATGTAATATGCATAATGGAAATACCAGAAGGAGAACACAGAAGCAGAAGAAATATTTGAAATCATAGTGACTGAGAATTTCCCCAAAATTAATGTCAAACATCAAACTAGGCAACTCAGCAAACTCTAGGCAAGGGTAAATGTAAAACAAAAGACAAAAAAAGCTCAATATTTAGACATATTATGTTCAAAATACAGAAAATCAAAGATAAAAATAAATTCTGAAAGAAACCAAAGGGTGAGAAATCACTTATTCTAGAAAGGAGCAACAAGAAAACTATATTTATCTTTTCATAAAACATGTAAGCAAGAAGAAAGTATAGTGAAATACTTTAAATCTTGAGAAAAAAACACTAACCTAGAATTATGCACTATGAAATTGTCCTTAAAAAATTAAGGTGGTTTTAATTATAGTATAATATTACATTGCTGTTTATCTCTACATTTATCTCCACTCAGTGGGCCCAGGCAGACATCAGGCACATACAGAAGGTGAGTGGCAAAAGCATCCAGACCCATACTCTGCTCCCTTCCCAAAAATGACTTTGTTCTTTCCACATACCCTTTCTACATAACTCATTTCCTTATTGGATCAAATATAGCTAAGTAGCTACACTTATAATCCTATAGGTTGATTAGTTTGACCCATTTGTACCCATACTGTGATTTTGATATATAAATTACCCCTGGCAAAAGGCCTTTGTGGCCATCCACTCGAGACCCCTTCTAAAAATTCAAGAACCATTCTCTTTGGATCTTCAGGAAAATTATCCCAACTTCTTCCTTTGGTGTGCAACTTTATTCCTCAATGTTGTGAGACCACAAACTGAACACATCTGACATCTAACAGGTAGGGCATAATATTTCTTCTATATCATTACCATCTTGAGATGATAAACTGCACACATTATTTATATAATAGTGTTAAAGATTTCATTAGAGGCATAAGAAATTAGAAGTGGACTTCACCAAAAAGTTAGCTGATTTAAATAAAATAGATAAGAGGTATTTCTGAGAAGAATGGGAATGTATTGTAAAGTCTTGAATAAAATTTAAATATAAAATGGTTTTGAAAACAAAATAATTTCCAATACTAACAACTTCCTATCCATTTTATCTATTTCATGTAATTATTTAGTGGTGAGAGAGTCTGAAGGTAGTAATCAATCCCAAAGAAATGATATTAATAAGTAGGTATTGTGGGCTTATAATGGGTTTTTCTTCATGCATACTTTTTTAATCTTTCAGCTACACAATGTGAAATGGAGTTCATCCCCTGTGTCTGGCAGTGTGAGATTTAATTGAATTAGCAAATGCAAGTCTAGAATTTTAAATACCAAATTCATGCACATTCCTGGCATTCTAAGTTCATTTGAGGCATTTTGGAATGCTTTAATGTTTCCAAAGGGTCCAGACTAACCAATCTACCCACTTGGGCAAAAATTTCAATGTAAAAGGAGAATTCATCTTAATTTTAAAACATTTTCCAGTTTCTCTCTTTAACTAGTAAAATTTAATCCTTTGCTCATGAGCCTAAGCACATCGGAGAATACCCATACTTCTTAGTATTATCCGATCTTCCTCCTTGGACATTCCTGGGACTTCCGTTCATCCATCTACCACTTTACTTGATTAGTGAAATCAGTATAACTTCCATTTACAGATACTTGAATTCTCATTAACATTAGCTCTCAGTGAGATGGAGTGAATATCCTCTTTTCTCTCCCACCTTCTTCCTTAGAATCCAGTCAAGACTTGATTTCAGGAAGTTTAGCTTGCTAACTACCTTCTAATTCTTCCTTAATGTTTATTTCAAAATTAACTCTGCCATAAGTTTGTATTTTATTTTCAACAGTTCCAAACACTTTAGTTAATAATTTTTCTCAAATATATGATGGACAAGTGATCAAAAATTCAGATCAAAAAGTAGATTTTAATGATGGTATATTACACATAGTATGTAATTTTGCCAATTTATTCTGTTCTTTATTGAAAGTATATAAAAGTGAATTAATTAGCTTTTCTGAAAATGATTGCAATGAGTTGTAACTGTGTGTGAATTTGGGCAAACTTGATCAAAAATAATGTCCTTCAAAACATATGTATTGCCTTAAAATGCACTCTGTGACTAGAATTCTGAATATGAAAAAAAATTTACATCTCTTAAGCTAGTTTTCCATTCCAGAAAAATATCTCCATTCTAGAATACATGAAACTTATGGATAAAAAGTTTTCAGTTCTTGAACTGTATGTTTAGTGAGTAATTTTACAAAGGGAGAAGAACATCGAGACTTCGGCCTAATCTTTGACAACTCTTTATACACGTATTCACCTTGTAACCTAACTTGATTTTGAAGCAATGCCTGGGCCTAGGCAAAGAATAAATCCTGGTACCATTTTGACATGTCATTCTCACATTCACAGACTGTCTCACTTTTCAATTTTACTTGCCTGATCCCTGTGTAATTTTCACCAACAAGAAGGAAAAGATCAGAGGAGAGGGAGAGAGGAATTCATGCATGTTTTGTGATGTATGCAGCTTTCTTGAAGATGATTGTGAAGGTGGATTGCATATTAGACTTTGGAACCTTTGTTATCTTCCCATTTCCTTCCTTCTTTTCACTGGAGTCACTAACATATTTTTCTCTTTTCTTATGTTAATCACTTCTGCTCATATTTGGACTTGAAAGCTCAGCTTCTCCAAAATGAGCATTTGAAATTTTATCTTCAATAAAATTAGTCCTTTTCTTACAAGTGAATTTCATATCAGCAGTAGAATATAAATTCTCACTATCCTTAATGCTCCTTAACTTTTTGTGAACATCTTTAAAGGTTATCTGGTTACTCAACCTTATAGATTTTTGTACTGGAATAGAAGCCACTCAGTGTTTGACTCCATGAGGTCTCTTACATCCATGTGTATAAAATACTATGTACTATTACCATAATAGCAAAGAATAATTAAATAGTTACTTGTAATATAGGAGGTAGGGCTTGGCAAAGCTGGCTAGGGATACAAGCAGGACCTATCAATTACAAGATCCCAGGATAATGCCAAATAATTCCCAAGTACCTATATGCGGAACCTCTTACAAGCGCCCATGAAATGTGGATGACATACAAAAACCCATGAGGAACCAACTATCATGACTCTTCATGGTAGCTCATGCTGTCTCCCACACACAGGGTGTGTGGAGTTCCTTGCTACACCCAATGGTTCAATATCCCCTTGAGATGACTTGGGAGTTGGAAGACTGCTAATTCCAAGGAGCAGGAACATTTTGAAGACAAGATATTTAGCCAACTTGTGCAGAGATAGTCCTCATGGGAAAACAAGAATGCTCCCAAGGGACAATCAGATAAAAGTTATTCAGCCAAATTCACCATCCCTTGTTTGCCTGCCTTGCTACCTAAAACAAACAACTGTACTTGGCAAAACTCTATTTCCTTTATTGTTCCTCAATAAATTTGAGGGTTTGAGTCAGTTCTGAGCTTCACTCCATTCCAGTGAAGAATCCTGGTCCCCCAACAAAGATATTCTCTGTCTCTTGCATTTTCACTCATTTTTCCAACAGGTTTTTCTGGCCTGACCTTGGAAAGGGCATACTTTTATTTTTACTCTTTTTATACTTTTCTCTCTTTTCAGCCCAAGTTCACTTTACAGAGCCAGTTTTTCCCTCACCCCTTCACCCCTCATTTTTCAAATAAACTTTTTGGTTTGTCTCATCCTATTCTTTGTCTGAGGCAAAAAGGATCTGGAATACTTTTAACTGGTAAGCCATTTCTAAAGAAACAATGCAAAACACTTGGACTATGCAATACTGTATTCCCTACAAGGATCCTACAAGGTCTTTGTATTTGCTTCTGAGATTCTCAAAACAAATTGCCAGAAATAGGGTCTTATTCACCATCTTATTCACATGGCTTTCTCTTCTTCTCCCTGTGCATCTCCTCTATGTGCCTCTTATAGAAACATTTGTCACTAGATTTAGAACCCACTCACAAAATCCAAAATTATTATTCTCAAAATTGTTAATTGAGTACATCTGCAAAGACTCTTTTTCCCAAAAAGATTACATTCACAGGTTCTGACATTGAGGATGTTCACATATAGGGGCCACCATTCAACCCATGACAGTCATTTAAGCTCATTTTATGGGTGAAGAAACTCAGATCAGAAAATTCATGTAACTTGGCCAAAACTAAATGGGCAGAATTTGAAACCAGATCAATTGCCCATCAAAACTTTTGCTATTTCTGTCACAGCCTCTTGCATAAAACTCTCTGATTGTGTGTATACCCTAAGCAGAGTTGGAAATTTGTGCAGTTGATGAATCCTAATCTCTTTTCATACTAGCCTATGCTGCTACCTTCCTAGTGCCTCTCTGAAGAACTCTACCCTCAAAAGAAGAGGCAACTCAAGAACTCTTCTTGAAAATATACCTCAAGCACAGTAGTCTCAGCCATACATGTTAAAATGCTGATAAAGAACAATAACCTCCCAGCAAGCCAATTTACTGGCATAAACAACATTTACATCATTCCTTTTAATATCAGCTAAAGAGACAGATGGTTTAAGTCATCCATTTGTGTTATCAGCAGGACAGAGGTTTCCACAGATAAATGTAAATAGTACATTTTAAAATGTGATATTTATGACATGTTTTAATCTGAGTGGTTATCACCAAAGTTCAGAAGACAGCCTTCATTTAACACACATGACATATTGACCTAAACCCGCATGCACTGAGCTCACAACTATCAGGGTATTTTTATTTTAGCCTCAGTAACCACTTTTCTTGACCTCTGAAGTCAGATTATTTAATAAAAGATATGTTTCATTCATTAAGCTAAGAATGGCAGTTTTAATTATTTTTCATATCCTGTTTATTATTCTATCTAGTTCATTTCAGCTTATTCCTTCAGCAATTGTGCCAGAATATATTTTAGCAGAAAATTTCATGGACATTTTTTTAAATTAGAATGAATTCAATGCTATATGTTCTTGATTATTATAAACCATCTCATTTTAAAGCTGGAAAAGTAAATTCAGAGGCAAATTATTTTCCATAGATTGTAAGATGACTTATCATCATTTTCTGACCATTGCCCTCAGGATATGGCTGATTTCATCTTGAAAAGCATAACCTATATAAAAAATAGACTCATCTTATAGTTATTCTTTCCTGTCTTTATAATTGTCACTTTTCTTAGTATCTGCTTAAAACTTCAGGAATTACTCATCAATATGTTTTGCCCAGAAATTACTTTGCTATGATTTTATGTCTTTTTTTAGTCTTCATCCAGATGACAGATTGAGAATCTTTTCTGCCTTGAATAACTCTCCTTGTTTTTCAAGATGCCTGGATTGTCCTAGTCACAGTGGAGCACAGTACATGTACATTAGTCAGCTTTCTGCTGCTGGAACAAAATACTTAACATGCATTACTTAAAGAAAAAGAATTGTTTCAGAGGTTTCAATCTATGGCTGGCTGGCTCCAAGGCAGAAACATCATGTCAACAATGGAAAAGATAGCAGAAGAAACCTACCCAGGTTGTGGCACTGGGGAATCAGAAAGCAGAAGGAGGAGAACCAGAGAGAAAGGAGAGTCCTCAAGATCATACTCTTGTGATCAACTTCTTCCAACTAGGCCCCATCTCCTAATAGCCCATTCCACTATGAAATCAATAGTGTGTCCACCCATTGATGAATTTAGTGTCCTCTAAATTCAATCTCCTCTCCAAGAGTCTTTTAACCCATTCAGGTTAATAGTCAACATTAACTAGCATAGTATGTTTGTTGATCATAGTGTCCTAAAAAGGAAGTGCATCCTCTTCATACACATGAAGCAGTTCACTCATTCCACTACTCTAGGGTACCATCAACACAGTACATTGCCTGATTTTAAAGATCATAGGCTCTAGAGTCAAGCAATTTAACTTCAATTCCAGCTCTATTTCTTGGTTAAATTTTTTTCAGCTTTAATTGAGTTTATTGGTACATTTTAGGGATACAGTACAGTTACGCTCATTGTTGGGATTCTTGGTTAAATTTTTATCCTCTCTGTCCATCAGTTTTTCCAACCCATAAAATAGACATAATAGTACTTATTCACAGGATTACTGTTGATAAAGGTAATAATAGAATGAGAATTGGGCTAAATAAATATTTGGTAAACAAATAATTTTTTCAGGATTACTGGCACTGCCTCTAATACATATTGGCTGTCTGTCCCAGTCTTCCTCCACACCAATTCACTTGTCATTGCATCTAGAGTGACCCTTCTAAAGTACAAAGGACACTTCATGTGTCTACTTAGCAATATGATAGAGAGGGATTTCAGCCTCCAGTAATCATGGAGTAAATGGTGCCTAGACTTCTTGCCATAAACATCTCAGGCGATTGTTTTTCAGATGAGGGACAAAATACATCTTAAGCCCATGAAATCTGAAAAAGAGGAAAGTTCATGAAGCCAGCCCCTCAGTTGCCCAGTTATCTATTTGGGAACAATTTTATTATTGAACTGACTAGAGTTAAGCAGAATACGTTGTCCCACTGAGCTGAGAGGCAGAAATCAGAGTTCTGTGTAATTGAAGGAGCTACAATATTATAGGTGTGGAATGGTGGGACAGGGAGGTGTTCCAAAAATGTGTGATGAACAAGTCACCTCATTCAAGTCTATAGCTGAGATTCAGCTGTCTATGCTCAGGGCAAATTGCCAGAGATTTAACAGCTAGTTGCTGTAGAGTTGAGAACTGAACAAAGATATTGGAGGTTAAGCAATGCTTGTGGACTTTGGAGTCCCGGTCTTCTAAGAGTAAAAATATTTCCTTAAGGGAGAGGGAACAAGAAGTGAAGGAGGAGGAAAAGTAATCAGAAGTAAGAAGTGTGATGTATGTGTACCTATTCCTGAAGATGAATGTGATCATTATGTACTGCAAACATATACAAAATAAAATTTTAAAGAATTTTTTTAAATGTTTAAGTCTAACACTACTGACATCTAATTGTGATGAGAAAGGCCATGCTATATTGTCCAAAAAACCCTAAAACACAGAGTTAAGAGGTTGAAGCCCATTAAATTATAGTTTTGCAAAATACTGAAGGCTTTTCACAGTTCCTAACTTACAAAGCATAAAATCAAGTTTCATAAATTCTAAGGGATCAACACCCTATTACACATTTTGCTAAGTAAGAGGCAAGAAAAATGAGCAGAATACTAATTCTCTACAACATAGTATCCAAAACATCTAGTATTTATCAAAAAAGGAACAGAAATTATAGTCAAGAAAAGACAAAAGGTCAGTAGAAACAATTTATTTTATTTTATTTTTTGGTGCCAGGGATCAAACTCAGGCCCTTGTGCTTCTGAGGCAAGCAGCAGAACAATTTATTTTCTTTGTAGAAACTTTTCTATATATGAGACTTGTCAATAAATGGTGCTGAAACAATTATAATCTAAACTACATGAAAAACAATGAACCAGGAACTTCACCTTACACTGTCACAGTTTAATAGACCAAAAATAATCCAGATTCTTTGGCATAATGGGGAAAGAATTGCCAGTTGTATACCCAGTAGTAAGTACTAAGTGGTGATGTTTATTGAAGATTATGGGAAGTTGTGCTCAGGGCAAGTCTGTGCCAAAAGGTATAGCATAGACCAAAAAAGATGCTGGCACAGCAGAAAAGCACTGCACACAAGTCAATGGTAGCAGTAGCAACCAAAGCAGAGGCTGAAAACTTAGATTTTCAGAGTTTAAAGGTCAAACACCTCTGCTTTAAGTGTCTCTCATTGAATCTCTGATGCTCTTTGCATAGAGCATCAGTAATCTCCTAAGCTTTTATTATTTTTCCACCTCTCCCAGGGCAACACAGCAGGAATAACTTTAGGGTGCCGTGTTGGACTAAATATAGGGAAGGGAATGATTCACTCAGCTTGTTTGTTTCTAATTGTGCTAATGCCACATATAAAATCAATTTTAAATGAATTATATAACTACACACTGATTAAACCTATAAAGCTTCTAGAATCAAATATAGGAAAAAGTAAAAAGCGGTAACAAAAAAGAATCCATTAATAAATTGTGCTTCTTAAAAAATTAAAATTATGAAGACGACAGAGTGGTGAATATCAGCAAATCAGCCTCTCTGACATTCAGAGTCCAAATACCGGAATATAGCAACATGGAGAAGAGAAAAAGGAAGAAACTGCATCCCATCAAGGATCTGAAACAAAAGTTGAAACCCATGGGGAGAACAAAGAAAGGGTTCTCAATGAAGAAGCAAAAGTGGAAAGCAGTACTATATCCCTGATTCCTAGCTCATGGCTTGAGAGGAGCTTGAACCTACAGGGGCATGATGACTATGAGTGTTCTAGAGGCCTCCACAGAGAAATGCACCAGTGGAACAGAGCACTGGATGCTGTGGGCTGCAGTGTTCGGTGAGTGATTCCAGTTCAGACTTCCCCAGGAGAGGACAATTGGCTCATTGCTATTTTTGGAAAGGGGCCAGCTGAGCCTGGATTTAGAGCAGCCAGGGTTAGCTTCATCTTGGGGCTCCCAGTATCAGGGTGAGAGAGAGCCATGGGAGACAGGGTCAGGAAGCTGAATTCAAACAGAATTGTTCTGTTGTTCAAATAACAGTAAGAAATACAGGAGTGTCATGAGCTGAACAACCTGGGTTGCAGCCTCACAGCCAGAAACCAGGATCAGTCTAAACTTCAGTAGACTTTAAAGTGCAGGTTTTCTGGGATCAAACAACATGGATCTGGACTCTGTCTTCTCCTTTGTCTACCAGTTACAGCGGAGACAAGCCTTGAAGTGAACTTTTTTTCTTACTTTTTTTCCTTGTTTGTTCTTGTTTTAATATGAGTATGAACATTGTTTCTAGTTGTTTCGTTGTTTTGTTCTATTCTTGTTTCTGTTTCTCTTTTTTGCTTTCCATCCTCTCTTTTTCAAAAGTTTCCCAAAGCTTATGTAATCTTCCTTTGGTTTTCAGCCTTGCTTCTAATCTCTTTTTCTTCTATTTCTCTATTTTTTTCCTCTTATGCTTGTTAAATTTCCTCCCCTAAGGATAAAATTGCTCTGTTGAAGGAATATTTACTGTATACAAAGTTTCTGGTTTGTTTTAGATTTTGTCATATAACTATGAATTTTTTTATAAGGTTAAAGGTGTCAAATTAATAGTTACCACAGTTTCTCATTTTCTGGGATATGCTTGATATTATTGTTATTACTGATTATACTACTTTAGTCAAGGAGACATAGTTGTTCTAATAAGTTGTTTTTCCTTCCAAGACTGAGGTTGCCTGAGAATCTTAAACAATACTATAGGCCAGGAACAAAGAACCAGAGCCTAGGTCAAATAGACAGAAACTTCTCATTCACAATAAATTGAAGAGGTAAGATCTTCCAACAGACTCAAAAACCAAAATCCATCTATATATAAAAGATATCTCTGAAAAGTAGTTATTTTTCTAAAGCATTCTCAATACTAGCAATAAGGCCACCTACCTTAAGCAATTTGCAAGCATTAATGCAAAAAGTAAACTGCCTTAAAAAAAGAACCAAGACCTGGCATGTAAAGGTACAAGATCCCAGTAATGAATGTAACTGTACTGTCTACCTAGAATGTACCAATAAAATCAATTTAAAAAAAGAAAATGAGAAGACAGGGAAGCAAGATGCAATCCCAGACTTACAGCTTCAAGGCAAATCTAGGGGCAGTAAGGTAGAAAAATTCAAAAGCCGCTCACCTCAACTCTCTGAAATGGCAATAGAGGAATAACAAAGCAGATGAATGATGCCCTAGAAAAACATCAAATTAGAAATAATTTTTCAGAGAAAGTGATGACTACAGCGAAGAACACGATAAGAGAATCTAGAGCAGATGTAGATGAAAAAATTGAAAAGCTTAGGAAAATGATGGAAACTATAAATAAACAATATAGTAAAGAAATGGAAACCATGAAACAGATTAAAACAAATATCCAGGAGATTAAAACAGCTATTGAAAGTATACACAGTGGAATGAACCAGTGTGAGGAACCAGTGACAGGTTTGTAGCTAGTAATCATAAAAAGAAAGAATTCTTAAAAATAGCAAGGAACCATGAAAAAATCAATCCAACAGCTGCTAGATAATGGAAAGAAGAATAACATAAAGTTGACAGACTCAATGAAAAAGCAGGAGATAGCAGAAATTATATTAAAAATTTGTTCATAGGGCTGGGATTTAGCTCAGTGGTGCCATTACCTGCCTCACAAGTGGGAGGACCTGAGTTAGATCCCTGGTACAAAAAAAAAAAATTATTCATAGAAGTAATGGCAGAAAGCTTCCCAAGCATGGAAAAAAGATTTTGACATTGATAAGTGAGACATGTAGAACTCCAATTAGCAATGATCAAAAAACAAAACAAAACAAAAAAAGAATAAACTACACCAAGGCATATAATAGTCAAGGCTCCAAAAATTGAACACAAGAACAAAATATTAAAAGCTTTTACAGAAAAAAAAATCAGCTATAATGGGAATTCCATTAGAATCAGAGCAGACTTCTCCAAGGAAACCACTAAATCAAAGAAAGCTTGGAGTAAAGTATTCAGGCCCTATAAGAAAACAACCTGTAATCCAGATTGATGTTCAAAACTATCTTTCAACATTGATGGAAAAATAGGATACTTTCACAACAAAGAACACCTGAAGAAAATCATGACCACCAAACCAGAACTCCAAAATGTTTTCAAAGGTATTTTAGAGAAAGATAATGAACACTACAATTCCATGAAACTCAATAGAATGAATCCACCAGGCAAGGCAAGGCAAGAGGTGAAAGAAAGGGGGCTTAAAACAGGAAAATCATATAACAAGAACAAGTTATATAATCAGTCATAATATATCATGTCAGTTATAATCATCAGTGTAAATGGTCTCAATTCACCAATCAAATGAAATTGATTGGCAAAATGGATCCAGAAATATGATCCAACAATATGCTGCATACAAGGGATATATTTAACTCAAAAATAAATTCATAGACTAAAAACCAAAGAATGGAAAACAATACTTTATGTGACAAGAAGCCGAAACAAAGCAAGGATAGCTATTCTATTTGCAGAAAAAGTGAATTTCAAGCCAACATTAATCAAGAGACACAAAGAAGGTCACCACATACTTGGCAAGGGAAAAATCCAAGAGGAAGAGGTAACATTCCCAAAAATATATATGCACCAAATACCAGCACACCAAACTATATAAAACAAATATTAATAGATATGAAAAAATCAAATAAGCATTGATACAATTGTAGCAGGGGACCTCAATATCCCACTGTCACAAACAGGTCAACTAGATTTTTTTTAAAACCAAGAAATATCATAACTGAACCAAACTTTTGAACAAATGGACTTAATAGATGTTTAAAGAATGTTCTACCCCACAGCATCAGAATACACATTCTTCTCAGTTGCACACAGGACATTCTCCAAAATAGACCATATATAAGCTAGATCATAGAGCAAACTTAAGTAAATACAAAGTAATTGAAATTACCCCATGTGTATTACCAGACTACAGTACAAAGAAATTGGAAATCAATGGCAAAAGAAACCACAAAAGTTACAAACACTTGGAAATTAAATAAGACCCTTCTGAGCAACCAATGAGTCATAGATGAAATTAAAAAAGAAATTAGACAATTACAATTAATCATTAATGCGAATACAACATACCACAATTTATAGGATGCAATAAAAGCAGTCCAATGAGGAAATCTATACTGGTTAATCCTTGTATCAGAAAAACACAGCAAGCTCAAATAACAGCCTACTGCTAAACCTCAGTCATCTAGAAAAAGAAGAGTAAGTCAAGACCAAAGCTCATATGAGTTAAGAAATTGTAAAGATCATAGCAGAAATAAGTACAATTGAAACTAAGAAAACATTACAAAGAATTAATGAATCAAAGAGTTCATTCTTTGAAAGGTTAAATTAAATTGACAGGGCTGGGGATTTAGCTGAGTGGTTCTGGAGCCTGACGCAGGCGCAAGGACCTGAGTTCGATCCCCAGTACCAATAAATAAATAAATTAATTAATTAATTAATTTAAAAAATTGTCAAACCATTAGCCAAACTTATAAAAAAATAGATTCAAATCTGTGCAATAGGAATGAAAAGGGTGAAATCACAACAGAGCCTGAAAAACTCCAGAAGATCACCAATACTGACTTTGGGAAATGTGTTCTAATAAGGTGGAAAAATACAGAAGAAATGGACAGATTCCAAGATACATATGAATTACCAAAGCTGAATCAAGAATATTTTAAAATTCTAAATAACCCAATATTAGTTAATAAAATTGAAGATGTAGTTAAAAACCTCCTAATAAAGAAAGGCCCAAACCTTGACAAAATCACTGCTGAATTCTATAAGAAATTTAGAGAATATCTAATGATGCTACTCCTCAAACTACAAGAGTTTTAAAGGGAAAAAAATACTCCTAAACTCATTCCTGGAAGCAAACATTACCGTGATAGCAAATTCAAAGAGCCAACCAAAAAAGAGAACTACAGGCCAATCTCCCTAATAGATGCAAAGATCCTCAACAAGATACCGGCAAACAGAATGCAGATCATCAAGAAGATTATGCGCCATGACCAAGTAGGGGTCATTACAGGGATGCAGGAATGCTTCAGCATAAATGTCACACAGCATATTAAGAGAACCAAGAGCAAAAACCACATGATCATCTCAATTGACAGGAAAAAACAATGGACAAAGTCTAAAACTCATTCATGATTAAAAAAATAACCCTACAGAAAATTGGAATAGGTGGACATTAACTTGATCTAATAAAAGCCATCTATGACACAGCAATAGCCAACACCATACTAAATGGACAAAAACTGAAAGCTTTGACTTTAAAACAAGGAATAAGACAAGAATGTACACTATCACCATTCCTATTCAATAGTTCTGTAAGAATTAGCCAGAGCACTTAGAAAAGAGAAAGAAATAAAAGGAATAAGGGTAGGAAAGGAAGATGTTCAATTATCATTATTTGCAGGTTACATGATACTATATAGAAGTCCCCAAGAGCTCCACCAAAAGACTTCTAGATTTAATAATCACATTCAGTAGCATGGCTGGATACAAAGTCAACACTCAAAAATCAATAGCATCCCTGTACACAAATAACTCACTGTGAAAGAAATTAGGGAAACCATACCTTTCACAATAGCATCAAAAAATGTAATAGGCTGGATAAAGAAGACATGGGTTTTCTATGAAATGCACTACTCAGCCATAAAGAATGAGAAATTAGATTCATTCATGGGAAAATGGATACATATTGAGGATGTACTCCTAAGTGAAATACATCAGTCACACATGTGTAAATACTAAATAGCTTCTCTGGTGTGAAAAACTAAAATAGCTCATAATATCCTAATGAGATAATTGACAATGTGAAATAGGAAGAAAAGGGCTAAAGGTGTAGGGAAAGTGGGAGGGGTAGGGGAAAGGTAATAAGGGAAAAGAAAAAATATGAGAAAATGGAAATAAAGTGTTTGTAAATGGGGAGGGGAGTGGGGAGCAGGGACAAGGGGAAAAAATGAGAACAAAGACCTGTCATGTAAAGGTACAAGATCCCAATAATGAATGTAATTGTACTGTATACCTAAATTACCAAAAAACTCAATAAAAAATGTAATAGGAATCTATCTAACAGGGGAAGTAAAAGATCTTTACAATGAAAGCTACAGTATTCTGAAATAGGAGATAAAAGAAGATATTAGAAAATAGATATTCCTGTCTTGGATAGGAAAAATCAATATATTGAAAATGGGCATAATTGCAAAATTGTTATACAAATTCAATTTGATCCTGATCAAAATACCAACAGCATACCTCACAGAATTAGAGGAAACAATCTTAAGATTCATTTGGAACCAGAAGAGATCTAGAATAGCAAAAGCAGTTCTGAGCAAAAAAGGCAAGGGAGGGGGCATCACAACCCCTGATTAGAAATTATACTACACAATGACCATGATTTTAAAAAAACTTGAGGATCAATAGGACAGATTAGAAGATACAGAAACAACTTCAAACATATGCAGTCACCCCATCTTTGGGAAAGGGACCACCTTCACTGGAAGAAACATAATGTGTTTCATAAAAGCTGGAAAAACTGGCTCTCCATATGCCAAAGATTAAATCTAGACCCATGTCTCTTCCCATGAACCAAACTAAAATTGAAATGGATCAAATATCTAACTATTAAAATAGAAACACAAAATCTGCTGGAAGAAAGAATAGGTGGACTTCGTGAAGACAGAAGTGTAAGCAAAGACTTTATGAACAAAACCCTGATCACACAGGAACTATTACAAGGGTTCAGCAATTAGGATCTCTTTTATTAAAAAGCTTTTTACAGCAAAAGAAACCAACACCTGAGTGAAGAGACAGCCAACCGAGGGGGAAAAAAATTTTCCAGCTGTTCCTCAGACAAAAGACTAATATATAGGATATGTAAAGAACACAGAAATCAGACCCCCCCCAATTTAAGGGCCCTATATAAATGGGCATATGAAATGAATAGACACTTCTCAGATGAAGAACAAATGGAAAATAAATATATGAAACAATCTTCAACATCACTGACCATTCAAGAGATGTATATGAGAACAACACTACATTTTCATCAAACTCCAGAAAGAATGGCTATTATCAAGAATGGAAACAAAATCTTTGTAAATAGAGAAGTGGGGAGGAGGTGAAGGGAGGGCAGGGGAATAGAGAAAAAATAAGAACCCAGATACATCACCTAAAGGTACAAGATCCCAATGATAAATATAACCATACTGCATACCTAAAATGTACCAATAAACTTAATGGAAAAAAACCAACCAATAACAAGTGCTGATGGGGTTGTGGGGAAAAGGGAACCCTTCTGCATGGTTGGTGGCAATTTTAACTTATGCTGTGGAAATCAGTGTGGAAATTTCTCAAAAAAAAGCTAAAGCTAGAAGTTCCATTTGACCCAGCTGTTCCCCTACTTGTTATCTTCCTGAAGAATTAATAGCAACATACCACAGTAATAGGGACACAGTTTGTTATAGATAAATCTTGCAAGCAGCCCAAATGCCCAAGAACTGGTGAATGGATGAGGTTTTTTATATATAAAATGGATCGCTTCTCTGCCATAAAGAATAAACTTGAGACATTTTTTACATAAATGGATGCACCTTGAGACCATCTGCTTAAAGGACATAAATTAGACAAAAATGTTTAAAAATTGCATTGTTTCTCTGGTGTGAGAAGCCAAAAGCATAAATAAGGACCAAAATTTATAAATGATACTGGGAAATAGGAAGCAAAGTGTTCAAATAGGGAAGGGCAGGAAAAGGGAAAGAAAGGAGGGAAAAAGAGATAGAAGGAAAAATGGAAGCAAAGTTTTTCTAGATAACAAGGGGAAGAGGGATTGAAGTAAGGGGAGGGGATTGGGGGAAAAAGAAGAATGAAGATATATTATGTATAGGTACAAATTCCCTATGATGGGAAGGACAGCCACGCCCTCTCCTGCCAGGCACCACCATCGCTCCAGCACCAGGAAGGTAGCGCCCCTGAACCCCCACAACTCTCCCAACCCCACCCCCCTCACTCTCAGACCTACTGATTCTGCCAGTCTTTGAACCCATTCTGCAGAGGCAGAGGTGGTCATAAAGGGTATTTTTCTGAGTTCCCAACTTTGAGCGTCTTTAAAGAAAGCAGGTGGGAAACCTGTAGTAAAACAGTGTGGAGTTCAACCATTGAGGAGGTTGGGGAACTCAATCTGGGCCTTGCAGCCCAAGGTCAGTCTGTGTCGTGGGGTTCTACCATTAGCTAGCTGAGATCAGGGGTCTTGGTTCTACAAATAGCTGTGCATGTTGTATATTATGATAGCAGAGATACAGTCTGAAAGAGGCCCTTCAAATCCTTTTTTTTTTCCTTCTTTTCCTCATTGCGCTCTGCAAATCCTTTCTCTTTTCTCTCTTCTTTCTCCAACTCAGTCCCTTGCTCCACCATATTATCCCTCATCTCCCTTTCTGTTTCTGCTCCTGCCCTAACTCAGATTTCTTCTTTTATAGTTTTTTCTCTTTTCTTTGTGTTCTTTTCTTCTATCATTCCATCTCAAACAGGGGCCAGTGGCTTCAAGGGAAAGTGAGCCCCTATTACTGTTAAGGGGATATATTCTCTTCTTTGTATTTCTACTCTGTCTATCCCTTTTGAATTTAACAGTTTCCAGAATATTGTGTGGTCATTCTATGTCCTCTGGCTTCAATTGAAACTTTCTCCAATTCTTTTACTTATCTACTCCTCTCATCCTTGCTCTGCCTGAGCCCCCATCCTAAATGGTAAATATACTATGTTGAAAAGTTTGTTCACTGCAGACATGTTTTCGACTGCTTCTTGATTTCAATTTAATTCACATGGTTTAAGGGTGATAGACTAGTGACTACCACAAGTGGTCAGTTTCCAAATTGTGCTTGATCATATTATGTTGCTGATTGTATTAGTTATGATAAAGGACTGTGGTTGATTTGATGAGCTGTTTTCTCTGATGTTATGAAGATGAGAATGTCTGTGGGTCGATAGAGACTCAGAAGCGAGGGTGCAACTATATCAGGAAGATTTGGGTGATAACCCAGAGATTAAACCAAGGACAGCCCAACAACAAAAATAAAAATGAGAAAACACTTAAGCAAGACACAAAGACAGACTTCCAATTCACCAATGGCAAACAGTAGGGCAAATGAGAATGAAAAGGCTGATACTGAACCACCAGGACACCCTGAACTCAAAGCACAGGAAGTAACAAAACAGATCAATCAGGCTCTGGAAAAATTCAAAACAGAAATAATTTCCCAGATAACCATAGAGATGGTGAGCAAAACAAAAGTTGTGATTCGAGAATCTAGAGCAGAAACTGACAAAAAAATAGATGAGCTCAGTACCATGATAGAAGCCATGACGGCCCAGCATAAGAAAGAAATGGAAACAATAAATACCCAACATAGGAAAGAAATGGAATCCATAAAACAATTTCAAACAGATATCCAGGAGATTAAAAACTCTAGTGAAAGTGTACACAACAGAATAAAAGAATGCAAAGATAGGCTCTCAGATATAGAAGATAAGATTGCAGTCAGTGACCATGAAAAGAGAGGTCTCTTAAAAGCAGTAGGGGATCATGAGAAATCGATCCCACAACTTGTAGATGATGCAAATTCCCTATGATGAATGTGATCCTTATGTATATCTAAAAATGTACCAATAAAATTAATTTTTAAAAATTTAAATTATTTGCTTTTAAAGATGACATTTAAGGAAATAGAAAGGTAACCTTTACATTGAAAGAAAATATCCATGATACATACAACTGACCTAATATTTGAATCAACAATACATAAATAATTCTTTTACAAATATAAAATAATACAATTTTTCATGGCAAAAGATGTAATTAGACTTTCAAAAACACATATATCCAGTAGCCATTTCAAAGAAGTTTAAATCCTTAATTATCATGGAAAGAAAAGTTAACATTACAATGAAATACCACCTTGTACCAACTACAAAGACTAAAATTCCAAAAGACTGATAATATAAAGTATTAACAAGTATATGCAGAATTGAGAATTTCCATACATTTATGATAATATTTAAAATAGTGTTTTTACTTTGCCCTAATATGCCCCCTTGACCTAGCTGAATTTCCATCTATCACTAGTATTGGTTATTTTTCAAGACAGGATGCCTGTAAGCCAGAATTTCCTCTCAGATGAGCTAGTGAAGAATGCCTGGATCTAAGACAGCTGCCAGTATGAGCACCAGATACACTCTGACTTCATTATAATCTCATCTGCATGCTAAGTGACACCCTCCCCCTCAGGGCTTTCACAAATGAAAACTGCCATGACTGCTAGAAAGAAACATAAAAGAAGAAAAAAGAGTTGGCACCCTAATTCCTAGAAAAAAACATGGTTGTCTCTACTTTTTATTATCCTAATTCTCTCCCTCACTTCTTTTACCCTATATCTATAACCACCTGATCCTCAATGGGTTCAGAAGATGATTATGAGTTTTATCTCCACTTCTCCTATTCTTGGCCAGGAATAAAATTCTCTCTCACTGCTATATTGGTACATAGTCTTCTTACTGGTCTGAAAATTTTGAGAGGAAAAAAGAATTGAGTTTTGAGTCAGAAATTTGTAACAGTGTAACTACTTGTAAAAACCGTTTCCCAGTTTCTTACAGTAAAACATACTTGTGCGAATTCATACCTTAGTCATATACTCAAGAGAAGTGGAAACTCATCGGTGTACAAAGACTTTTCCATGAAGGTTCATAGCACCATTGTTCACAGTTGCCGAAAACTGGAATCAACCCAAATAGTGATGGTTTCCTTTAAATATCTAGATAAATAAGTTATAGTACATTAAAAAATCAAATTGTATTCAGTAATAAAAAGGAATAAATGGGCACAAAACAATTTCACACATACATATTCTCTGCTGAGTCCAATACAAAAAGTTCATACTGAGACATATCATTTATATGAAATTCTGAAACAATCAAATGCAATCTATACTGATAGAAAAGAGAAACTTTTAGGTATTACAAATTGTGATGCTATAAATGTGGATGCACTTATATCAATGTGGTGTGATTCTTTTAATTCTTTTGGGAAGAAACCCAGCAGAGGGATGGCTGAGTCAAATGTAACCTCCAATCCTAGTTGTGTGAGGTTTCTCCATATTGATTTCCACAGTGGTTACACTAGTGTGCACTCCCACCAACAATGAAGAAGGGTTCCTTTCTCCCCACAATCCTGCCATAGGTTTTTTGGAGACTGGATAAAGAAGATGTGGTTTTTCTATAAAATGAAGTACTACTCAGCCACAAAGAATGAGAAACTAGAGTAATTCATAGGAAAATGGATACATATTGAGGCCATACTCTTAAGTGAAATAAATAAGACACACATGTGTAAATACTAGATAGTTTCTCTGGTGGGAAAAACTAAAAGTGTAAATAAGATCCAAATTGTATAACTAACAATGTGAAATAGGAAGAAAAGGTCAGAAATGGGAAGAGTAGGGGAAAGGAAATAAGGGAAAATAAAAAACAATATTAAAAAAATAGAAACAAAGTCTTTGTAAATAGGGGAGGTTGGAGGGATTGAAGGGAGGGAAGGGTATGGGGAAAAAATGAGAACCAAGATCTGTCATGTAAAGGTACAAGATCCAAATGATGAAAGTAATTGTACTGTATACTTTTAAGGTACCAATAAACTCAATAAAAAAAGAAAAGAAAATGGCAATTTTTACCTGTGTGTCAGAAGGGAATAACACCAATATTAACTGAGTTGCAGATTAAATATTCATACCCTATCAAAATGCATTTGATCTTACAAGTGTGCATTTTATTTTTTAACCCAGAAAATATCATTTTATAGATTTTGATATATCTATAGCATTTCTCCTGTGATAAAAGTGTAAAGATAATTGAATTTAAATTCACCTCTTTAGCTCAGTTTAAAAATGTTGAGCCATGTGTACTGGCATGCACCTGTGGTCCAGCTTTCTGGGAGGATGATTGCAAGTTCAAGCCCAGTCTGGGCAACTTAGCAATTTAGCAAGACTCTGTTTCAAAATAATAAAAAAAGGCTGGAAACATTGGTCAGTGTGAAGGCCATGAGTTCAATCCCCAGTACCACAAAGTTTTTTAGGCTTTTCATATGGTGACTTGGGCTCTTCTCTGCAGCCTAAATATTCTAGCTCTTTCCTGATTTGAACTTTTCATTCCTAACCTGCAAATTCTTGCCTATAATATCACCAGTATCAGATAATCTTTCCTCTTCTTTGCCTTGAGAAAAGTATTTCCATGGAGGAATCCCAGATTGATTAAGTTCTCTTCCTCTTTCCAGTTTTGTAATGTGACATTCAATAGAGAAGATATTACATGTTTTTGTTCTTGTCTTGTTTGTCTGACTTTCCCATTAAATTATAAGTTCCCAGAGTAAAAGAGTCATACCTGCTTTGTTACCTCCTATAACTATCCAGCCCAGCCCGGGCTTGTAGTTGACGCTTAGTAAACATTTATTGAGTGAATGAATGCATGAACTAATGATGAATAAATAAGCTTATATGAACCTCCTTTTGAAGTAGTCAGGTAAATGTTCAGCAATTTCTGAGAAAGTTCTATTTTGTAAGTGAGATCAATTGAGGGCTTCCCCCTCTACATGAATATTATTTTTGGTATGGCATCACACACTTTATTATAGGTATTTTCTTCTAAATTGTATTTCTCAGAAGCCACAGGTTTTGTAAAAGGCATGAGTCACTGAAATGCAATTCTTGGCAGTGCTTTCTCCTACCCTCCTGTCTCCTAAACTAGCCAAGCCAAACATTCCATATTAACCTTGTTTTTGATTGTCTAGAGGATTTCTGTCTGATTTAGATTGTTCATTAAGATCTTTTGTAGTCTTCTTCCACTTTGAAAAGTGTTTCGTGTTCTTCTTATTACATTCCTTATCTTTTTTTCAAGTATTCTTTTTCTTTTCCTCATTGAGTTTATTGGTACATTTTAGGTATACAGTACAGTTACCTTCATTATTGGGATCTTGTACCTTTACATGACAAATACCAGCATGGATTAAATAAATGAGTTCATGCATTTGATACTTACACAGATTTCAGGACAGGAATGTCTTTTATGTGAATATATGTATGTATTAAAGAAACTATATAAGGGAAACCTAGTAACATAAATTCTTATCTTGTCACTTTTTCTTGTGTTTTTTATTCTATTTCTTTTTTTACCATATTTTCAGAGCTTTGTGGGGGGAGCTATGGTATTCATTAAATTCTAAGTATCAGGGAGAAATATAGCATTCCTTTCTCACTTTGTTTAGAGCCTGATGGGAACTTTAAAATAATCCAACCAACAGATGTTTTGTGACACAGCAAAGGCATTTCTGGGGAACTGAATGGAATTTGAAGTCAGCAACAATATATGCATTGTATCTAATTTCTAGATATCCCCTCACCAAGTACTGATAGTTTCATTTTATGAATAAAGTTATCGAGGTCACGCAACCAAGTGGCAATGGCAAAATCCAAGTCTTTTGAGACCTTTAAACTGATACTCTCTTTTATATATTACATTGTTTTTCTTCTGTCTATGCTGAGAAGGAAAGGAAATAAAGTAATTAAGAGTAACCCACAGGTTTCCTGTTAGGCTGGCTGGGTAACAAATGATGGTACCCATATTCAGAGACTAAGAGTACAGTTGGAGGAGTAAATATGGAGCATAGTGTGACATTTGAGTTGTAAACCATTGTTTCTACTTCTTGGGGGCAATGAGAATGAGAATCTGAAGCTCAAACTACAGTCCATGTTGGAGTTGAAGGTCTGAACATCATCAGCACCTAAGTAGGGGGTTGAAATTTTGGGCATGTATTAAATCACCCCAGAAGAGTATATTCACTTTTTTCCCATGAAATTTATTGGTACATTGAAAGCAAGCAATAATGTTACATTTATCATTGGGATCTTAAACCTTTACATGATATTTCTTGGTTCTTATTTTTCCCCATACCCCTGTGCTCCCTTCACCCCCTTAACCCTTTCCTATAAAGACTTTGTTTCCATTTTATCCTTTTTTCACATTTTTTCTTTTCCCTTATTTCCTTTCCCCTAGGCTTCACACTTCCCTTTGAGACATTTTCTTCCATTTTCACACTATCAATTATACCATTTAATCCTTATTTATACTTTTAGTTTTTCACATCAAAGAAACTATTTGGTATTTACTTGTGTGCCCTATTTATTTCACTTAAGAATATAGCCTCAATGTGCATTCATTTAGCTATAAATGTCTAGTTTCTCATTCTTTATGGCTCCATTTTATAGAAAAACTACACTTTTTTATTCAGTCTCCAGTTGATGATAATTTGGGTTATTTCCAAGTTTTAGCTGTTACACACTCTGTGCTGCTATAAACATGGGTGCATGTATATCCCTGAGGTATCTCCATACTGATTTCCAAAGTGGTTGCACCAGTCTGCACTCCCAGCAACAATAGAGAAGTGTTCCTTTCTCCCCACAGCCCCACCAGCATTTATTATTGGTTGACTTATTGAAAGCAGCCATTCTTTCTGGGGTGAGTTGGAATCTCAGTGTTGTTTTCATCTGCATCTCTCCAATGACCAGTGATATGGAACATTTTTTTCATATATTTATTTGCCACTTTTACTTGTTTGTCTGAGAAATGTGTTCATTTCAGATTAATGTTTATATATATATAAATCTGATATATATTGTTTAAATATATATATATATTGTTTTAAAGTTATATTGTTTTATTGTTTTTAAGTTAAAACAATCCTTCAGGACTGAAATTATTCTTCATGCATCACGCCTGACAATACTGAGACTAAGAGAGATTGTGGCACCTTAAGTTGCTGTCACCTATTCAAAATTTAAAGACAAAAAGACATCCTTGCCCTCGTGGAGTACAGTGACAAAGGAGGCACTTTTTTATTGTAAACAGAAACAAAAGATGGGCATAATAGAATTTTATGAAAAATACTATAATTGGATGTGTGGGCACAGAAGTGCAGTAACTCAAAGAATGATGCCTGGAAACGCAAGGAAATCATTGTAGAAAGGATATTTGAATGAAATTTGGAAGGACATGTCACTCTCCATGTTATTAATGGGGAGGAAAAGGAACCCCGACAGTAGTCAGTAGCTGTAGTGACAAAGGTGCAGAGTACTTATTAAAACAAGAAAAGTGCTTCTCCTTAAACTCACAGCTCACCTTCAAAGCTGGCAATGCTACCACAGGTACAGTGTAACAGTGATCCTGGCTGTAGACCCTGCTGAAGTGTTTCAGAATATGCTGATTCCAAGTGGCTCAGGGAACACTGGAGAGTAGCAATAGTATAAAACCTCAGTCTCTCTCTTGCTCTCTAGTTTTCTTTTTCTCTTCTCTGTACCCTCACTGTGACCACAATATAAATCAGTATGAAAAACAATGTGGGCCTTGGCTGTAATTACTGTTAGCTTTGAATGATGAATACATACCAGACTTGGGCATTACAAAAGCTGCTTGTGTGGTACATTATACTTTTTTCAGGATATCCCCAAATATGTGTTCCTTTTATGGACTGTATGGTATAGTTTTTCATAGAACTTTTGGGTCCTCCCACTGATGGTATCACCACAGATTCAATACATACGTATTTAGCAAGATAGGAGTTACAGAATCTTGCATGTATTTCTTTAGAAATGAGTCTGACATGTAGGTGCTATTTCCAGACCAGCATAAAATTGTCTCTAACATTCTGTAAACAGAGAAAAATACTAACAGTTTTCCTATTGCAGGATACATTTTCTTGTAACTAAGTATACCCTCCAAGATGTTTAGATCAAGCTTTTCCTTAAACCCTAAGAGCTTCTATTAAACTAGAAAAAGTTACTTAAAACATTTTATTCATTTAAGTTTCAATAAACTTAAGCCTAAACATTATAAACTCATTCTATCTCTTAAGTGCTAAAGAATGTGGACTTATAGAATGTTCTGATGGTTTAGGATTTGTCAGCAAGACAATTCAACCTGAATGTCTTTTCCAAATGCCGCTGTTGTCACAAAGAGCTCAATTTCATTCTTTGAGCCTCAATTTAAGGTTTTACTAGTTCAGGGCATACCAAAAATTGCATATATAAACACAAATATATTTAAGCGTGAGTCACTGATTCAGGCTGCCCCACTTGTCCCCACTGCTTGGGGGATAGTATAAAATGATGACAGGTAAATTTATATTTATCTATGTAATAATATACAGTTAAAATTTTTAAATGTATAATAGATTGGTACAATAAATCTTTCTTCTTGACTACTACCTCTAGCTATTGCCCTACCTCCAGAGATAATTATTATATTCAAAATGTATTCTTTTATTGATATAGGTATATATGTATCTACACATATGTGTAACACTACATATAGTTTTAAATATGGAAAATGGTGCCACACAACACTTTTGCATCTAGCTCTTACATTTAACATATTTTAGAGCTATTTCATATTAGTCTATGTACATATGCCTCATTCTGTTTGATTGCTGCTTAGTAATCTATTATTTCATTCTGGTATAATTTACTTCCCACAGCTATTACTGATTAAAATTCATGCTATCTCCTGTTTCTATCACTGTTGCTTTGTTTTATTTCTGTGGTGCTGGGGACAGAATCCAGAACTTCATGCAGGAAAGCACTCCACTACTGAGCTGCACCTCCAGCCCCAAATTTTGCCCATATAGACAGCACTACAGTGATATACTTTGCCTCTGGACGGGACTATACTTTTAATCTGGATTGGCAGTTAAATTGCTGAAAGCAGAATTGCTGGATGAAAGAAAAGGTGTAGAGAAAGACATTTTTAAGCAAAGGTTTAGAAATAATTAGAGGTTAGTGTCTTTCTCTTAGTTGTCTCTCTCAGGTGCATTTGCTAGGTAAGACTATTCAGACACTCTATCTCCTCTCTATTCAGAGGATTCCTGCCAGTACTCTGAGTGCCTTTGCTTTTTTATCCTTCCTGCTCCATCAGTCCTCAAACCTGCATCAAATAAAACATCTGCCTTTTTTAGTACTACAACTAGGCTATCAAATGTTTGGAGGGAAATATATGTGTCCTAGCTGTACTGCAATTTTACATTTTCTGCAATCATCTAGAGCTCTCTGTTACACAAGTCCTCCTACCTCCAACTAAGTCATTGGATCCTCATTTGAATGCTGGCCATTCCACCGGTTGATCTGTATTCACAAGCTTGTTACTCTACTTGCACTATCCTCACTCTCATGTAAAAATTCCCTTACCTTCTATCTTTTCTTACCTTGAAAATTTCTACATTAAACTCTCAAATGATCTCAAAACAAATTCCTTATTCCTACTCCTCACTGCTGTACTGATTTCTTCACTCCAGCAAGAAAATTCTGTTTAAAAAAACAAAAAAATCTCACTATACCCTTTAGTCTCCCTCACTGGTTGCTGTCCATTCCTTCCTGAATATTGTTCTTCATTTTTGCATGCTTCTAATTCAGTCACTTCATGCTGCTTGGCAGAGTTAACTTTCTAAACTGCTTATCTTAATATGTTAGTGTCTTATTTAATATTCACTGTCCGACTTTTAATGCCTTCGTACAGTTTGAACTATTTACCACATCTTTCATTTTACTTGCTTCTCCAGCCTTCTCACCTCTGACCCTTCCATATACATTATATGCTACAATCTTTGAAAATAATTATCTCAACTTTCATTTTCTTTCTATCTCTAGATTGTTGTTATGCTTTATGTAACTTTTCATTCTTTCCTCTAGAAAATATTTGTTGCTCTTCCAAACTCAGATCAAGTGTTTTCTCCACTATGGTTCTGTAGATAATTTTTTATGGCTGTACTTTTTATAAAGTAATCTGTATATATTTTCCATCAGTCTGTAACACCTTCCTTGGACATGACCATGTTTTACTCATCTTTGTACCTGTAATTTTTTTTTATAATTCTTTGTACTGAATAGGCAATCAAAAATGTTTTCATTGAAATTATATCCTGATCTGGTTCTTGATCAGTTCTCTTATGGCTCAGTGGTTCCTCTGCCTGCTTTGCAAGCACAAGGTCCTGAGTTAGATCTTTGGTATCAAAATAAATAAATAAATAGAATAATGCTCTAATGTCTAATTCCTTTCCATTCTACATCTTTCCAAAGGACTCTGATCACCTCAAAGATAATGCCCACACTCCTTGTTATGGTACCTAAATTCCTCACAATCTGTTTCCTTGTTTATCTTTCAATGTCACTCTCAGTATCACTACATGTTTTTTTGTTTTGATTTGGTTTTTGGTTGTTTGTTTGTTTCTCCCTTTAACCAGAGCTGTCTAGTTGATATTCTCAAAATGCTCCATGTGAATTTTCACTTCTTTGAATTTCTTCAGTCATTTTCCTCTGGGCAAATGACCTTTCTCTTCTCTATCTTCTGTGACTTCATTCATCCTTCACGGTTAAGTCTAAATTGACAAACCCCATAAAATTTCCTCTGATAATTTCCTCAGTATAATTCTCTTTGTTCTAACCACCATGGCACTTGTAATAGTGTTTTATGTTTAGCATTTCTTTTATTGTGTCTATTACAGGTTATTTCTACTATTGGTTAATTTTTAAATATTGTATAGTGCAACCGTATGAATAACTCATAAGGCTTCGAGAAGAGTACAGTAACTAGAGTATCAAGAACATCTGTTAAGGGCTGGGTAGGTAGCTCAGTGGCACTGTACCTGCTTGGCAAACAAAAGGTCTTGAGTTCAATTTTCAGTACCAAAAATAATTTTTTTGTTGAATAAATGCTTTTATTTTTCCTTACATGATTGATCAGGACTATAGTCATGCTCAAGCCTGCTTGGCAAACAAAAGGTCTTGAGTTCAATTTTCAGTACCAAAAATAATTTTTTGTTGAATAAATGCTTTTATTTTTCCTTACATGATTGATCAGGACTATAGTCATGCTCAATTTTTTCTCACAATAAATTGGTATGATAATTTATTCAATTTTTATTGAGTTTATTGGTACATTCTAGGCATACAGTACAGTTACATTCATTACTGGGATCTTGTACCTTTACATGACAGGTCTTGGTTCTCATTTTTTTCCCCTTTTCCCTACCCTCCCTTCACCTGCTCCTCCCCTCGCCATTTACAAACACTTTAATTCCATTTTTCCATTTTCTCATACTTTTTTCTTTTCCCTTATTTCCCTTCCCCTACCCTTCCCACTTTCCCTACACCTTTAGCACTTTTCTTCCTTTTTCACATTATTAATTATCCCATTAGGATCTTGAGTACTATTATACTTTTTCACACCAGAGAAATTATTTTGTATTTACACATGTGTGGCTTATTTATTTCACATAGGAGTATAACCTCAAAATGTATCCATTTTCCTATGAATAACTCTGATTTCTCATTCTTTATGGCTGAGTAGTATTCCATTTTATAGAAAAGCCACATCTTCTTTATCCAGTTTCCAACTGATGGGCAAATGGGCTGTTTACAAGTTTTACCTATTACAAACTGTGCTGCTATAAACATAGGTGGACATATGTCACTGTGATATGATTCTTTCAGTTATCTTGGAAAGATACACAGCAGAGGAATGGCTGGATCAAATGGAACCTCTAGTCCCAGCTCTTTGAGGTATCTCCATATGGATTTCCATAGTGGTTGCACCAGTCTGCACTCCCACCAACCATGGAGAAGGGTTCCTTTCTCCCCACAACCCCACCAACATTTGTTATTGATTGATTTCTTGATAGCAGCCATTCTTTGTGGGATGAGGTGGAATTTCAGTGGTTTTTTTATCTGCATTTCTCAAATGACCAGTGATGTGGAACAATTTTTCATATATTTACTTGCTGCCTTTACTTCTTTGTCTGAGAAAGGTCTGTTCATTTCAGATGCCCATTTTTGAATTGTGTCTTTATATTTGGGGGGGTGATTGTTTTGAGTTCTTTATATATTCTAGATAATAGTCCTTTGAGAAGCAGCTGGTAAAATATTTTTCCCACATTGTAGGTTGTCTCTTAGTTCTGCTGATGGTTTCTTTTGCAGGACAGAAGCTTTTTAATAAGATGAGATCCCAGTTGTTGATTCTTTCTGCTAGTTCGCGTGCAACTGAGGATTTGTTCATAAAGTCTTTTCCTATGCCAATGTCTTCCAGAGTTCTGCCTAATTTATCTTCCAGCAAGTTTAGTGTTTCTGTTTCAATATTTAGATCTTTAATCCACTTGGATTTTAATTTAGTGCATGGTGAAAGATAAGAGTCTACTTTTAATCTTTGGCAAGTTGAAATCCAGTTTTTCCAACACCGTTTATTAAAGAGGCTATCTTTCCTCTAATGGGGATGATCAGCTACTTTTTTTGTTTTTGGTACCAGGGATCAAACTCTGGACCTTGTGCTTGCAAGGCAGGTGGCAGAACCACTCAGCTACATCTCTGGCCCTATTCAATTCTTATTTAACCTATATATGATTTAGTCTTACCCGAGTTTTGATATTTTTGCATATTCTGGCAATTTCTTATGATATTATTTTTATTGATTTCTGATTTTCTGCCTTAATAATGGATGGCCTTTTATTTTTAAAAGCATTTTCCTTACTTTTTAGCTTCCTCACTGAATCACTTTTCATTGTACTAAGCAAGTGACTAAGATCATGATGAGGATTTTTTAAAAAAAGATGTGGAAGGGGGGAAAAAACAGAAGTAGAACATGTTAACCTGAATGATAACACGTTTCAAGGTATTAGCATTCTTGTTTTGTTTTCTTTTCTTTTGGACATGTCATGTAAATTTTAGAAACATTGAACATAATCCATAAGTAAAGATTTTTTATAAAGCTGTTGGTTCCATATCACAAAGAACATGTGGCCATCAGATGTGATAAAATAGAACTCATGACCTCACTGTCCTTCATTATGTCCCTTTGACATGACAACCCCACTCAGAGACTGAAAGGTGACTGACAAATATATTCCCACCCCTGCCCCTTTGCCATGCCCATATCCCTAGACTCATGACTATATCATTTTTTCTCCTTTTAGTCCTACACACTTGAAGCAGGACTCCAATTTCTAACACCAATGAGGTACTTGTGTGATAATAGTATTTATCATTATATATGTGTTTAGCTTTCTGGAACTTGAAGAAAGTAGATAATTTCATAAAAATATATGTTAGCTTCACTACATGATTTCCCCACCTTCAGCCATTCTGGACTCCCAGGCCATGCAGGCTCCCACACCCATCCCCTGCTTCTGTTCTCATATGTTGTATTTCAGTGCCCAGTTCTACTCTTCTCTTTGCCAGACTCAGACAGTTTTACAAATGAAATTATACATTTGAACCAGATGAGTTTGGCTTAGTGATTGGCCCTGTGCAGAATCTACAATTTAGGTCAGACTTATGAAAAGTTTGGTGAATTTGGCAACTCTCTGAGAAGTGTGGACTGTCTTAAAACTCCAGGGAGAAATCTTCAGGATCTCAGACATTCCATCTTTTGTGGGCTTCCAGAAAAGGCCACCCTCAGCTGGCATAAGGGAGAGGGCTCATTTTGAAACTATTTATGTCCTGTTGTGACTAGAAGTTGAAGTCTGGTGCAAAAGTATGAGAACTGAAGAGATAATTTACAATGATCCCAGAATAAGATACTTCACTGTATTATATAGAGACTTGGGATTACAGTCCAGGAGATAATACTTCTGCTGCTGAAGTATAATTCTGTGGAAGAGTTTATTCAAATCACTTGTGTACTTTAGAACAATACCATTTTCCAATTGTGAGGGAAAAAAAGTAGAGTTGAGTTAGTTTGTTGGAGGAGAGTCAATGACCTTAGCAATAAAAAGGAATTTGTAGGTTTCAGTGTGAGATCCCTCCATACTTCCTCTCATTGGTTTCAGTGGGAATGAGACTTCAATTATGATCTAAGCACTAAGGTCTGAGAATTTTTTCCATCCCAGATTTTTAAAGAACCATAAAACAGCTTGAAAGAAAGCCTCACTCACTCACTCACCCACCCTGAAACTTCCACAGAAAAATAAATAATTGAAACCATAGTTAAATGTGATTAATGAAGATACATTATAATAATTTATTATACTGTTTTTGGAGAGCTGTTTTTCTCCATTTTTTCTCATCTGTCTCCTGTATTACCTCTCCAACTGCACTGGAGACTGAGAAAAATGCAGATGTTAAGAACATAAAGATATCAGAAAATTAGTTTTGGGTGAGTTGGCAGTGACCACATTACACATCTCTGATATTCCTTCCTTCACATGGCTTTTTTGTAGGTTGGAAAATAAATCTATATAAAGTTAGTATATACTTGATCCACACCTGTTGCAATGTATAAAAAGAAATGACTACAAATAGGTCTGCTGTGAACTTTTAGGACAAACCCAGGTATGGCTAGAAAGCCCTAGAATTTAAAAGAAACTCTTTCAAATTGGAGAAATATATTAAGACATTTGGAAAGTTCTTCAGACTAACCAATAAATAAGCCTTTCTTTTGTCAAATGAGTGATATATGCATTTTCATAAGAAAGCCATAAAAAGTAATGATAATTAGTTAATTTTGGTTTTGTTTACTTAGATATATCTCTACCTTTGGGGAGTGACATTACCTTTTTAATATCACAGAATCATGTTGTACATTGCATTAGCAAATCCTTGATTATGAAAACAGTTAATTATATGCAAGTCATCTAGGTCAACCTTCAAACATTGTACTAAAATTGAGTAATTTTTTTGTTCCAACTGCCCAAGTTCTTGTTTGGAAAACAGAAGCATCTAAATTTTTATATCTCAAAATCATTTAGAGCTTTGACTGCACATTAGAATCAGCTGATTAACTTCTAAAATGCCCAGGTTGCACCCCCCAGACCACTTAAATCAGAGTATCTATCAAGGCATGGTGTGTAGGTGTCAGTACCTCTGGTGGCTCCCTAGATTTTCTCCAGTTACAGACAAGGTTGAGAGCACTATAAAAAGAAAAATATTCTGGTGAAAGGAACAAGGATTTGGGAACCAGCCAGCTTCTTAGTTGTCCATTCTATTTCAACACTTCATTCATTTATTCAAAAACAGTTGCTCACTTTGTAACACATAAAATGCCTAAGTATTATTAGAGTATTAAGGTCTACTAATAAAGGTATTTTAGGAATGCTGATATATACATATACAAAAATATTGCTGTTAGTTCAATAAAATTGTTTTTTAAGTGTCTTGCTGTGCTTAAAGGTTAAGTTATATGCTATGTTGCTAAGGATAACAGAGCTAAATAGACATCTTCCATATACCTTTAAGTCTCTTTAACACTTTGGACTTATTTAGGGTTGTTATACCAATTCTGCTTTGAGTTATATACAAGGAGAGACTGAAATATAGTGAATGTCTAAATTTTAAAACTTTATTACAGTAAAGCATACATTGCCATCGAGCTCCCTCAAAAATGCTTATCTTGTGCTTGTCACTTTCTGGTGCAATTATGAAAGTTCTCTTTTATGAGTGTCTTTATGAGGTGTTACAAAAGAAATACTATGGACACCATTGCCTAGTGCTATCCAAAGGAAAGGCAGGGTCATGAAAACATTATATGACTATAAATATTATATATCATAAACATTGGGTAAGAATAATAAAACTACAAGAATGCAAATAAGAAAAGGGAATTTAGAAATGGAGAGAGGGAGACCGGTGGGAAGGGTGTTATAGTTTATATCTAGATGTACGCCCAGTGCCTCATGTGTTCATAAGTGGGACATTTGGGAGTGAGTGACTGGGTCATGGGTGTGTGGTACTGGATTAACCCACTGAGTGGTTCCTGGTATGGATGATGGACTTTCTGAATAGGGAAGACCCACACTGGTTGTGTGTGACGCCCATCAACAGGCTTGTAGCCTGATGGAATAAAAAAGCAAAGAAAAAGTGAGGCTTGCAGCTTCTATGTCATGAACTGTTTCTTCTCTGTCATGATGCCATGCTTTGGAGCCAGTTGACTATAGACTGAAACTTCTATAAACTTTGACCTAAAAATACACCTTACCTCTGACTTTTGGAGGTCCAGTATTCTGTTCCAGAAATAAGACAGTAACTAAGAAGAGGAAGAATATTTTTTTAAAGACACAAGCTGCATTATATACATATATCTACTTCCTGAGATGAATGTAAACTTCATGTACTGCAAACATGTCCTAACAAAATAAAATTTTTTAAAAAATAATGATGTCTCCCCATCCACCTTATTCACCCTATCTTGTGCCAGGTGACTTCTGGCTCCTTCCCAAAGTCAGAAATAACCCTGAAAGGTAAACTTTGTAATATTGCAGGACACCAAGGCAGCCACAACAGTACAATTAAATATCCTAATGAAAAAGGATTCAAAAAGCACAAGAATGGTGGACTAAGTGTGTTCTTAGTGAAAGGCATTTTTTGAGTGGCATTGATAGCAATATGTCTTGTCCTGTAAATTATTTTTAATTTAAATATATTCCATATTTTTCTATCACATCTCATGCATATTATCTTTCTCAGTTCATGGAAAGTATTATCTATATCAGTACATGATAAACTTCTTGAGAACATACATCTTTCTTACTTATTCTGACATCCTTCTCTCACAATGACACTTTTCTCCATTTTGCTATGTGTAGCTTGTTTTCTGAAAACAATGTTATAACTAGGTCATGTTTTATTAGTTTGTGATATTTGGAATCAAAGATATGCTATCAAAGGAACTGTAAATTATATATTCATATGAGTGTGTGTGTGTGTGTGTGTGTGTGTGTGTGTATTGGATCTAGAGAAAAAGGTTTTCAATTAAAGAAAAATGTGCTTAGTTGATTTTGTTTCCTGACCTATGGTACCCTGCAGTAGCATTTTCCTGAGGGTTGACAGAAGATTGGTCTTGTGAGTGGTCTGCCATACTGAATACTGGATCTTAGGTCTCAGCTCCAAAGACCCTCATCTTCCATGATGCCAGCAGACAGTACAGTCCTTCAACGCCTAATTACTTCCTAATAGTTTGAACCCACAATCGTTTTTGGTTTGGTACCAGAATCAACTTCAGAAAACATTGAAGAAAGAATGTCTGGAATTGGGAACCTAAATATGTGGGCTTCCTTGGGTGACTGATCAGAAGAACATTTGTTATGCACAGTCTGCTTACACAGGACAGCTTTGAAAAGGAGAGGCTTTCCAGCCTCATGGCACCAATTCTCGCTGAAACTTCTGATCTAATTGCTTTTTTCTTTACAAACTACAAAAATTTGAAGTGGAAATAAGTTAACAAACAATCAGCTGACTATACTTCTAACTTCTTTCCTAAACTGCAATTATACCTGAAGCTTCCACAGAGATGAACTATGGCACATACTAAACAAACCAATAGCAGAAAACCCACACTAAGGAGATGTTTCTGCAAATAGTCTTTTAAAAGTAGAGGACATATAATTTTAAAAGTGATAAAATAACATCACCCATTGCTTTTGCCTTGCTCCAAAAAACTTATGTTCATATCTAACGTGACATGAAAATGACTAGTTGAGATTAGGTACTGTAAAAGGACTTCAATTATTTTATTAAAAGGAAATTGATCTTAGTAAATGTAATATCTTAATTGATCATCATTCGTCTCACAACACCCATAGAAACAAATGTTAGGTAAATTTTTTTGCAGGTAGAAGCAGATGACAACTTTGTCTTTTTCTGACTTTCTAGTTTCCCATAAAGGAACTTATTGACTTTTTCCAACACGTATTATTTTTTTTAATTCTGATTGACAACAATTTTGGTATAAAAATTATGCTGAAGGTCTTTTGCCATTGCCAGAAAATCTGAGCCTTAGCCAATATCAGCCCTAAGTACATTTAAGCATCTTCCAGAAAAGCTAAGTTGAATTGTTCATTTTTAATGGAAAAAATACATCTAACTATGAATCATAGAGCTAATTTAAAGAACATAAATCTTGTGGATTTGTAGTTAACACTGCTTATCCATAAATATTTTTAATTTTGAGATGTTAAACAGAGTAGGAGATATTAAAAAAGGAAAAAGTCATCTGAAACATCTATGTCACAGATATATCAATACCTAACTCTTACAATCTACTCAAAAATCAAAAGCCATTCCTCTAGTAACAGTTTTTGGTATATGACCTTACCTGAAGATAGAAGAAATTAAAGCCTATTAAAGGAAGAAAGAATGTAAATGGATCCTGTACTATTTCCCACCCCCGCATCAATACCACTATAAAGATTTGTTTCTTCACAATGGCTATCAGTCAGACATTCCTAAATTGCAAACATTTTTGCATTCTCATAATGAATTTATCCCACCTTAACTATTCTTTCCACCTTAACTTTAGAGTTTGGAATATATACACTTCTGTTTTTGGCCACTTCTAATTTTCTGTTGTCCATCAAATGTTGTATCATTAATCCATTACTGTAAAAATGTAATGCATTTTGCAATAAAAGTTCATTGGATCAAAAAGGTCTTATTTAACCTCTGTGTAATGGAGGAACACCTGCACTTTAGAGGATCATTCTAACCAAGTAAGTTGAAGAACATCCTACTTGACAATTTAAAACAAAATAGCTTTTGAAAACCACAGTTTTTATGAAACAAAATACAATTAATGCTGTAATTGATGAGTCACAAAACAAAATATAAGCCAATAAAGACATCATTTTCTCTAAAATAGTTGGAAATTTTATGAGAACATTTTTAATAGTGGTATTTTAATATTGGCCTGTGGTCTTCCTCTAGATTTTACAGCATATTTTCTAAACTCTCCTCTGCTCATCTCCAGCTTCACTCACACTTGGCAATGATTTAGATAATTAGACATAAAAAGGCTCCCCTTTCTTTAAACTGATCTCCGTAGTAGTCCAGAAATTTCCTTAGCCTCCCATCCTAATCAATAAGAGAAACTCTCTCGACATTCTATACCAGTAACTTCACCAGTATGATTGATCCATTTGGTGTTACTCTTCCCTTTTATCTACTCTGTGATACAGCTTATTATGGGGAAGTGGGCTGTAGCACCAATGAGCTGAATCCTACTTTCCTTTATAAAAATCTCTTTTTCTAACGGAGGTTTCAAGCTAAGCCTCTTACTGTTTACTTGAGGGCAAATTGTGGCTGATCCAAGATATTCTAATAACATATTCTGGGAAAGCCAACCAGCCAAAAATACCACTGTATGTTCATTTTGTTCCTTCATTTAAAGAAAGAAAAGCAAATCACACCTTATATGTAATGCCATAAAAGTGATTTCTTTGGTCAATTATGAGGTGTGTGCATTGGATTTTAACATGTTGATCTTTGACTTTGGTGGTTGAGATAGTTTACAATCATCTGACCATCTGATTTCCTTCCAGTGTAATCATTTAATTAAGATATAAAAACTTAATGAAGGTAACATGGAAAGTATTAATATTAATATATAACATTTATTGAATGCCAGCTCTGCTCTAGGATTTGAACAAAGCACAAAATTAAAGTTCTTGCCAGTTAGCTTAGTATACACCAGCGAATTTTTTAAGTTATAATAATAAAAAAGACCCAGTATGTATCTTTATAACCACTGCAGAATGAAATACAACCAAAAGATTTGGCTATTTGCTTTCACCAAAATCCACTATCAGTGATCTGCTTTATAGTGTCTGCATAGAAATATTACTTGGACTTCTGCCAAGCTGGACTAGATGCTTCTTGTCAAATAGCATTTAGAACATCTGATAATATAACCCTAGCTGAGTAAAACCTAATTTTATCTTAAGAACTGACTAAAGGCAAGATTTTGCCTCATTCCAATAACTCACTTGACATGAACAGTAAGATACTATATGTTCCCCAGCCAAAACATAGTGTGAGCAACAGGTTGATTCTGAGTTCTCCAATGATTTACTATTTATTCACAAAGAGGGAAAACCAATAGGTGTTCTTGAAATACCTTCTACACTTTCAAAGTCTCATCCTATTCATTTTTTTTTTACTTTGTGGCCAAATGTATCTTAATATCCACACAAGTAACAACAACGAGAGCAGTCTACATGTCCTATCTACTTTTCTTCACTAGTCACTTCTAGTTGACTTCTGCAAGGGGAAACCATGTCGGAGAACCATGCAGGGGAAACTCCTTCCAGGGTCTCTCTAATAATAATTACCAAAGTAATTGAAAGGCCTTTGTTCAGTCTTTGTCTTCACGTGGAATATGAAAGAGATGACACTGTGCAGCAGCAGGTACTGTTGAACACCTCCTCTTTTATTAATATCTCTTTCTGAGGCTCATTGACACTGTGTCCTCTTGGAATCCTCCTTGTCAAACTCTTTCAATCTTTAACTTCCTCCTTCCTCTTGTCTACCTCCTACATGGAGACTTTTCCATAGATTCTATTCTTGATGTCATATTTCTTTCAAAAGGTCCCTTAATTCTTACCTCACCTTATAAATTTAACTGTAAGGTTTAGTCTGTTCGAACTCCATCACTCTCATCCTTGCTGATTCCCACTACACTGCTATTACTCCAACTCTACTTGGCCTCTCACTATTCCTTGTGTTTGCCAAGCCTGATAATACCTCACAAGTTTGGAATTTGCTGTTCTTAGTGCTTCGCACTGCTCATCCTCAGTTACCTGAGTGGCTTCATCTATTCATCCTCATTTTTTCAGTTTTCTGTCAAATGTTGCCTTATTTATTGATGCAACTTTCCAAGACTACTCCATGTAACATTACTTCTGTTCTCTACACTTATCCTGTTTCATGTTTCTCTGTCCTACTTAATATAATCAGGTATGTCGTGTATTTTATTTTATTTTATTTATCATCTGCTTCTATATCCTATAATGGGTGTTCCATAAAGGCAAGATTCTTTATCTGTTTTTCAGCTATATATTCTTTGTGCTTAGAATTATGCCTAGCAATAATAAGCACTCAGTAAATTTTTTGGAATAAATAAAAATGAGTGTTAGCAGAGTTGTAAGGGAGTCGAAGACTCTCTCCCAAAATTTATAAATGAGATTTTTCTTTCATCTCTCCTATGGGATGGTGTCAGTAAGGTGTTTTTTTGGTTCACCTTTCAAACTATGGTATGAGGGCTTGTTATAGCATCTCTCCCTGTTTTCCTTTTGGAAATAGTTCTGAAGACAGAAAAACCATGCAGGTCATAACCTGAATCTGACTTTACAACTTTTGCCTAGAAAATTATTATCAGGCACAGTAAACTGGCTATACTCAGTTATATAATAATCTTGAATTCAACTGAATTAATTACTCCATGTCATCAAAATTTGTTTATATCATATTAACATAGCCAAACACAGCTCTTTGAAAAAGTAGAGTAAGGAAGCCAAATAAGATTTTAAAATTCCATGGTTTTGGCAGGTCATTTTGCCTAAAACCAAATAATACACCACTACAAATCACAAATATTATTATTTTTATTTTTTAGTATATTCCTGTTAGATTCTTTTTCAGACCAAAGGTAGTTGCTCCATTTTTATGTCCACTGGTCCATAAACCCTATTAATTTTTTCCCTCATTGAGCTTATTAGTACATTTTAGGTATACAGTACAGTTACATTCATCACTGGGATCTTGTACCTTTATATGACAGGTCTTGGTTCTCATTTTTTCTCCTTGTCCCTGCCCTCCCTTCACCCACTCCTCCCCTCCCCATCCCCATTTATAAACACTTTATTTCCATTGTTTTCCTTTTCTCATATTTTTTCTTTTCCCTTATTACCTTTCCCCTGCCCTTCCCACTTTCCCTACAATCCTATTAAATTTTAAAAAGACCTTCAAAAATGTTCTTAAAGACTCTCTGCTAACAAAACACCAGTTTTTCATACCTCAGAAAAATTGTTCTTTAAAAGAATCAGAACTCTCTGAAATCTGATTAATTTGTAAAAAACTAGCTTGCTTTCAATAAAGCAAAAGTCTCATTGAGTTCAAAGCAAACTCCCAGGGCGCAATAGTGTATAACCATTTCAGAAAAAGCTTTATTTCAAGCATTTTTCTTAAGGAACATTTGTCTAGACACAGCTCTCTTGCCTTGTGTAAAATTAATAACTTTTAAAAATCTGTAAACAGTTTCAAAACTTCAGTATTGTTGAATAACTTAATAAAGATACATTTCATTCCTGGTTTACCAACTATGATTTTGACAATATTTCCAATGGTTAAGATTTCTAGAATGGAGAATGATACATTAAAATAATGGCACTTTGTTCAAGGACTGTAAATGATCTTTAAGACATTCACTGCAAAAGTCATCTACTTAGTATGGGGAAATAAGATCATGTAAGTGTCCTGTAAGATAATTAATGAGATAGAAAAATATTTTCTAATAGATCCAATTTTTTAAGTCAAGGAAAATATCTGAACCTTTCCTCTATTAAATGAAATAACACTGGTCTGTGTGAAGTGGGGACACACTTGATGAAGAAAGTACACTGCTCACTGAAACTCTCCACACTCTCAGATACTCTTAATAATCTTATTTAGTCCTTAAAAATAACTCCATCAGATATAATTATTTCTATAAAACTAATTAGAAAACTCATAAGAGAGTAAGAGACTTGTAGTCAAGCCAGATTTTGAATCCAGTATTTAAACAATTATTTGAATCCAGGCCTTATGACTCCATGTCCAATATTTTTTCCACTAAATTACACTACCCAATGTGTATCTGGGCATCTCTGATACATAAATAATATTTACAATACTTTAGTCGAGAAACATCACTAGCAATGGTCAGAGATGCCACTGCCCCACCTATATTCCTTCAGAAACTTCCCACAGAAATTCTTACATTGTGCATACCTTTTCCAGAGCCTATGGCTATGTAACAAATTACCCATATAACAATTTCATACAAAATTGCATAAAACATCCATTTATTATCCCTTATGGATTCTGCAGTTTCAGAGTTTAAACCAGGCACAAAAAGGGCAAAATGACCTCTGGCTATGATTTCTGAGGTATCAATTGGAAGGTTGAAAGGTGGAACCTTTGGAAGTCTCTGTCATTTGTGTCTGAGATTGATGTTGACTATTGGCTTAGACCTTCACTGGGGCTAGTGGCCAGGCATCTGCCTGTGACTGAGTTTCCTCGTTACATATTGTCTGAGTTCAGCATACAAGACCAGCCTAAGAGAAACAGTCAGAGTCAGAGTATAACTCCTTTACAAACCTAGCCCAGTAATTCATGCAGTATTGCTTCTACCACATTCTATTCATTAGAAGTGAAACATTAAAGCAAGCCATATTTAAGCGAAAGAGAATTAGACTCCCTGTAGTGGAAAGAATGTAGAAGCATCTGTGGAGATGTTTTAAATTACCACAGTGTCCTTCCTTGTCTTTGAAGTGCTTTTGTTTTTAAGAGTCTAGCTTGAAGACTGACCTCTTAGGGGACTTTCTTTTTTGAAGGACAGCCCTTAAGGAGTCATCTTTCTCAAAGGTGTGACCATAGGAATCCAGGATTGTTTAGGAGTTGATGTGGGACAGCTCTTTTCACAAGATGAGATGGACTGACATTCTAATCCTATAGAACTAGAGTGAGGCTTCCCTCCACTAAACTTTATTTAAATACACATCTTGCTTGGTTTCTTTTCCTTCTTTGTCTTCTGGGAGATCTTCCTTCAGCTATCTTTGTACATCAATTTTCATCTCGTAGTCCTCTTCTGAGGCACCCAACCTGGACAAGGCTGACCGCACATCTGCAAAATGATGTGATTTGTAAGAGAAAATACAGATGTAAACTCCTTACTGTCCTTGGGCTGCCCTAACACAAGCATATGGTGGCTTATTTTAAGATGTTTCAACAAGATTTATAGATTTTGACAATCACAAAATATTTGGAAATACTTTGAATTTTAAAGGTCTGAAATTCTTTTAACTGTTGAAAGGGTCACTTATATTAAGCCTCATTCTCTAATTATTTCCTAAAGACATATTCTATTTGTAGCAGACCTTCAGGTTTCTCTTAAGGAATCAATTGGGCATTTTCCCAGTAAGTGCATTTCCGTAAGTTATTTGTGCATCAAAGCAGTGAAAAAAATGTATTCACTAGATTTCCTTTACAGAAAAGCAGCATATGTGGCAATATAAATTACAGATCATAGAAGGCAGAGATGTGATCATAAACAGTGCACAAGGACTGAAAGAAAGGACAGTGTGAAGACAGAGAAAGATTGGGAAATGAAGAAGAAAGAAAAGGTGGAAGGAATGATGACAGTGGACAGGAAAATAGCTACATAGATGGGTGCAGAGTATTTTCACTGTGATTTCATCCCTTGATGCCAGAATTATCTATTAAGTTTATAAATGCAGTACGGTTGGTATGCTGGGTTTTCTGCAGAAGCAGGGATGAAGAAAAGTTTTGTGTTAAAAGCAAGATTCTAAATCTAACCAATTGCCGTGGATTCTGGAATGAAACCAAAAGAACCACTAGACATTTGCCAAACATGTGCCCAAGTCGCAAGCATTTCAGGCTCTGAAATGCGGACATTGACACTATCTGCAAAGGTCAGGCAAGGAGTGGCAAATGGGCTACATTTTCTTTTTCATAGTGAAGGAATAAAGACCAAATGCCTCACCATCACCGGAATTTTCAGCAAATGGCCTGGGAAAACAGTAAACTTTCTAGTCTGCCTTATGAAACTTTTTAGTAAGCTTAGTTTGGATGCTTTCATTATAGAAGTCTCATATTATTTCACAGAACAATTATTTTTAGTCTTTTTTTCTCTATGGTATCTTTAAATTTGTACCCTTTTATTTCATTGGGAATAAAATAACAATTATTGTAGGCTCCTGGTTTATATCCTTGTTCACTATCTACTTGGGCTATCCTTTTTCATTTAAGAAATTAATACTTGGTTACATTTATCAAAAATATTTTCTATTTGTTGTTTATCTCTTTGTTGCACTTATAAAATATGTGTGTACATTTTCCTGAAGAAATTTACTTTTCTTGTATATACAAATTCATTAATTTCCTTTATGAATTGTAGGTTCTCGCCCTAACTAGAAAGGCTGATCTTACTCCAAGAAATGAAATATTCTCCAATTCTTTCTTATGTTTGTTTAAAGTGCCAAGACTCTTCCATATAGACAGCTCTTATTTACTGAGTAATTCATCTTTCTACTCACTGGTCATAATTAGCATCTGTATTAGGACTGGGTTTACTTGTGAGGTAAGTACAGAAAAATTCCGAGAACTTCAATTTTTAAAAGAATACATTTCTTTCCTACAATGGAGGCATATAATGTAGGGCCTGTAGAGTGACTACTCTTTAAGTCCTCACAGGCTAAAGACTGGCTCACTGACCCATTAATTTTAAAATATGTTGTTTTTTGGTTCAAAGCAAAGGTGAACAATATAGGGTTCTATTTATTCCAAGTCATTCATTTCTATTCCAAGCAGCAGGCTAAAGGATAAGTTGAAAAAGAAGACATTGAAGGGGTATTGTATAGGTAAAGGTTCTCTAGAGCAACAGAATTGGTAGAAAATATACGCATCATTATTTACAGGCATTTATTAGTGGGCTTACAGGACCAGAGGCTAGAGATTTCACAGTAGCCATCTACACACTGGAGAGCTAAAGGGTCCAATAGCTGCTCCATCCAAGAAGATGGAAGCTGCAGTGCCATCAAAGACGTAGCACCAGTCCAAAGGCAAAGCCTGGAAGCTCAGTGTAAAATCACTGGTGTGAGTCTACATTGGAAAGCTGAAGAAATCAGACACCGATGTCCTAAGACAATGGCAGCAAAAGATGCACCTGGTCAGGTAGACCAGAGCTCTTTAAAAATGCACATACTTTCTTCTTTACTCTCTTTTAAATCAATTTTATTGGTACACTTTACATATACAATGCAACATAGAGTATCATGTTGTCTGCAAATAATAATTTGACTTCTTCATTTCTTATCATTATTCCTTTTCTTTCTTTCTCTTGTCTAATCACTATGGCTAATGTTTCCAAAAATATATTGAACAGGAGTAGCAATATGGACATCTTTGTCTTATTCCTAATTTTAGTGAATGCTTCTGATATGTTGTATTGTCATTGAATTGTAGGAGCTGTCTGATTTCTTCTTTAAATCCCTCTGTGACCCATTGGTTGTTCTGGAGGTTGTTGTTCTATTTCCATGTGTTTATGAAATTATTGCAGTTTTTTTGCTATTGAGCTTTGCTCTATGGTCTGATAATATACAGGGGATAACTTCAAATCCTTACTTAAATGTATTCTATGAGCAAATATGCATATGATCTATTTTGGAGAATAACCCATGTGCAGCTGAAAAGAATATGTAATCTGATATTTTGGGGTGGAACACTGTGTAACATCTATTAAGTTCATTTCTTCAAGAGTTTGATTGAGTTCTAGTACTTTGTTATTTTCTGTCTAGTGGATGTATGGATTTATGACAGTGAGGTATTGAGGTCCCTTACTAGTATTGCATTAGTGTTATTTGGATTTTTCATGTCTGTTAGTATTTGTTTTATATAGTTGGGCACACTAGTGTTTGGTGTATATATATATAAATATATATATATATATATATTTATATATATATACACCAAACACTAGTGTGCCCAACTATATAAAACAAATACTAACAGACATGAAAAATCCAAATAACACTAATGCAATACTAGTAAGGGACCTCAATACCTCACTGTCATAAATCCATACATCCACTAGACAGAAAATAACAAAGTACTAGAACTCAATCAAACTCTTGAAGAAATGAACTTAATAGATGTTACACAGTGTTCCACCCCAAAATATCAGATTACATATTCTTTTCAGCTGCACATGGGTTATTCTCCAAAATAGATCATATGCATATTTGCTCATAGAATACATTTAAGTAAGGATTTGAAGTTATCCCCTGTATATTATCAGACCATAGAGCAAAGCTCAATAGCAAAAAAACTGCAATAATTTCATAAACACATGGAAATACATCTCTTCCTCTTGAATTTTTCCCTTTACAAGAATGTAGTGTCATTTGGCTCTCTAAATCAGTGTTGGTTTGAAATACATTTGATCTGCAAAGTGTATAGCTATGCCTGCTTTTTTTCCCCCCTGTGGAATGGAGTATTGTTTTCCAGCCTTTAACTTTCAGTCTTTGAGTTTCTTTTTTAATTGTGTTTCTTGAGTGCAGCATATTGTTGGATGTTGGTTTCTGATCCATTCTACCATCTATTTCTTTTTTATTGAGACCATTAACATTGATGGTTATAACTGATATGCATTGTCTTATCCTTGTCATGAATTTTTTCTTTTTGGAGGATTCTCCCCCTTTGCATTGTCTTGACTGATGTATTCATTTTGCTGGGCTTCCTGGTATTGTGATCCTCATTGTCTTCTCCTAGGATATTTAAAAAAATTGGAGTGCTGGTTTGGTATTCATGAAATTCTTCGGATGTTCATATATATATAGACACACATATACTGGGACTAGAACTTGGGACCTTGTGCTTGCAAGGCAGGCAGCAGGACCACTGAGATAAATTCCTGGCCCTGTCTTCAGGTGTTCTTTGTCATGAAAGTATCTCATTTCTCCAGAGATTTTGAAAGATAGTTTTGCAGGGTACATCAATCTGGGTTGTAGTTTGTTTTCTTCTAGGGATTGAGATATTTCACTCCAGGCTCTTCTTGACTTGAGGGTTTCTGTTGAGAAGTCTGTTGTGATTCTGATGGGCTTTCATTTTATGTGTTTGTTTCTTTTCTCTAACTGCTTATAGAATCTTGTACTTCTGTTGGGTTTCTGGAATTGAACTATTGTATGTCTAAGTGTAGATTTTTTTTTTTATTATGGCTAGTTGGAGTCCTATATGCCTCACTTATCTGTATGGCAAGTTCTTTTCCCCTGCTTGGGAAAGTTTTCTACCATTATGTCTGTGAACAGTATTTTTTTTTAATGTCATTTGTACTTCCTCCTATTTTTTCATTGACTCCAATTAGTCTTATTTTGCTCTTCTTTGCATCATCTAGCACCTGCTGGATTGACTTCTCATGGTCCTCGTGGTCCCTTACTATTTTTAAGACATTTTTATTTTCCTGGTCCCTAATTGCATTCCTGTCTTCTATATCTGAAATTCTGCCTTCACATTGGCTCATTCTGCTGTGTAAACTTTCAATGGAGCTTTTAATATCCTGGAATTCTGTTTGCATCTGTTTTATGGATTCCATTTGTTCCCTGTGTTGTGATTTGATCATGTTCCTCGGCTCCTCTTTTTTTAAATTTGTGTCTGCTCTAGATTCATTAATCGTGTCTTGCACTATGGACACAATCTTTGTTGCTATCTGAGACATTACTTCTGATTTCATTTTTTTTCAGATCCTCTTTCATTGCCAGTTCTGGGAATCCTGGTAGTTGTATCAGATTGTTCCATCTTGTTTCCCTTTGGGGTTGCGTTAGGTGAGCTGGAAGTCTGGTTTTGAGATTTGTTTATAGGTCTTCTCATTTCAGCAGATGTAGCCTCTTGTGCCTTTGTTGTTGTTGTTGTTGTTGTTTATTGGTACATTTTAGGTATACAGTACAGTTACATTCATCATTGGGATCTTGTACCTTTACATGACAGGTCTTGGTTCTTATTTTTCCCCATTTCCCAGAACTCCCTTCTCCCCCTCCACCCTTTTGTTGAAGTGACTTTTTTCTCACCCAGTGTTCTTCAGTTCTTAACAAGCCACCCAGAAACCTTTTCTCTGCTTTTCACCCCTTTGCCAATTCCTGGGTTCAAAATGGTGGTCTTTTGGATCCCTTCACTGCCCTGTTGTTTAGGAGAGGTTCTGGCTGGGCCCTGTGCACGTTTGGGATGGTATCTGGGTGTGCCTCTGGCTGGGGCCTGCCCCCCAGGTCGCTGTTGTCTGAGAGGGCCTTTGCCTAGGAGCCATTCACCCCAGTCACTGGTGTCTGAGCAGGCTTCTGACTGGGAACTTCAAACACTTACCAGTGGTATCTGGTCAGGCCTTTGGCCATTGATTATGTACCTGTGCACCTGTTTTCCAGGCAGACCTTTGGGCCTGTGGGTCCAAGCTGCTGGGGTTGGAGTGGGGCTCTGTATAGGACCTGCCTACAACCTCACCACTCTGGTCCCTGCTGGGATCTGAGTGCACTTACTGGTGATATCAGGGTTGGCCTCTAGCTGTCCCTTGTGTACCTCTGCAGCTTTTTTTTCCAGGTGGGCCTTTGGCTGGACCTATGGGTACAAGTTGCTGGGATTGTGGCAGGGGACTGGCTAAGACCTGTCTACAACTGTGCCACTTGCCCATGCAGGCTTCTCATTGGGATCTGTGTGCACTTATGGATGGAATCTCTTCTTTCCTTTTTTTAATCCCATCTATATAATGGTATGACTTTTCTCCCAAAGCTGGAGTGACTTTTCTCCCCCCAGTTTTCTGGCCTACATGCCAATCATCTCTGGTAGCACTCAACAAACAAACATAGAGTTGTGCTTTACTAATCTTCTAAGCTTTTCCCACTCTAATCAAGCTGACATATTATAATTAGTGGTCACAATCCTCTTCTTGTCAACATGACAACCAGAAACATCTTCTTGAACCATATCTAGTCTCCAAATATAATAGCAAATTCATAACTATTCCTACCATGACACAACCATCCTGTATAAAAATGGAAATGCACTTTCTTCTCACGAGGAAGAAAAATTTTTCTTTGGAATGCGTGCTCTTTTCCTAACATTCTGTAACTTGTATATTATGATGTAGATTTAACAATACTTAAATGCAGATATTAATCAATAAATGTTATGTTACAAATAAATATATCTGCTTAATATATGTGCATATATGCAAAAGCATATCAACAAAATAAGAAAGGAATCCTCATGAGAACTTCACTTCTTTCTGTAGCTGCTTGTACCTGGTATTTATAAGTACCTTTTTCCACAACCCATTCTGTATTCCCATTCTGTATTCTGTATTCTGTATTGCATTCAGCAGGCATTCCAGTGGGTCTTGATTCTGTATCTTGATGGGTAACTCATACTTCCATTCCTGAAGGTTCTAAGTCATTTGTCATCCTGCTGGGATTGGATTGTTGTAAATTCCTTTTGACCTCAATAAGGGAATTATAATACTAGGAAATTAAGGGAACTGCTGTATCCCCAAACGTATTCTTCCTTACCTCCATTATGGATTAGTAGTCCAATTTCTCCTTAGTAGTTTGGACCAATTCCCATAAACCCACCAATACTAACTCCTTGTTTAGCTTATTGACTCAGTAGTATGCAGAGACCAAAATAACCAGGAGGAAATCTTAATTTCCAGATCAGTGGGATAATTACTGTGCCTGTTGCTACTGGTAGAAGTGTTTCCCTCTCTGGAACTATAACTTTTGGTCTAGCAGAGCATAAGTTCTAGGCTAGCAAAGCACAAGGTCAAGGAAACAGGAAGCAAAAACTTTCTTAGTGCATCCATAGGGGTAACAGTGGATCATACCATTCCCATTTCAAGTCTCAAATCCTGACAATGTGAATCTGGGCTATGGGAGAAACAGTACCATACATGGAACACTGGTTCAGAGAACATACAGCCTTCTGAAGAACTTTACCCCAGCCTTGCAAGGTATTGCCACCTAGCTAGTGATGTAACTTCATTTTCAAAAGAGCACCCCATAGTTATATCTATTCAGCTGCTTCTGGGTGGTGAAGAAAGTGGTAAGACCTATGAACACTAGCCCATTTTCACACTTCTTTGGTTGTGTAGTATATTTGTTGATTACCATTGCTGTATGGGATACCATTACAGTGGATGAGGCATGCTGTAAGTTCATGAATGATACTTTGGTCAGAAGTATTATGTACAGGAAAGTATGTGTCTGTTCCCTTATAGATAAAACACCCCTTCTGAAATGGAAGTGATATAATATAATCAACCTGGCACCAAGTTGCAAGCTGATCATCCTAGGAAATGGTACAATATTAGGGATTCAGTGTTGGTCTCTGTTGCTGGGAGATTGGGCACACAACAGTGGTTACAGCCAGGTCAGCCTTGGCAAGAAGTCTATGCTGGCAAGAAGTTATGAGACCATCCATAACTTAATGCAATTGTTTGCTTTCAAGTGGTGTCTGCACAATGTGCAGAGCCATCTATAAACCGGGCCTAGTCTTTTCTTCCTCTTGTCAAACATCCATAGTTTACACCCCCATGAGTTCAAGGGTGTAAGCAAGATGACAGAAGGCAGTATAGCTAGACCAGGAATCCTGGGCATTGGGGCCACTTCATGTCACTTGTGTGTTCAGGACATGCTCAGGCCTGATCACATACACACCACTTCCATTTGATGATAGACTATTGCTGTGCACATACAACTTTATGACTAGGTGAGTCAGCACCCAGTCCATGATGGACAACTCAGTTTCCATGGTAACTAGGTCCAATGGTTAACATCAGGAGCAGGCCAAAGAGACTAATTGCCTTCAGATGATATGGAGCATCATCCCAAACTTCTAAGGGCCTGTGATGTGATTCACCTCTTGGGGCCTGCTAGAGGATTTAAACAACCTGTATATTATTACTGACATGTCATCTGCTGGATCATATGGCCTAAGTAACAGATCATTCTGTACATCAGCTTGTACCTGTCCCAGAGCCTTGTCAAAATTGGCAGCTTTCTGAGTCACTCAGTAAATGGGCCAGAGTAACATATCCAAGTAAGGAACATGTTACCTTCACACACTAAATAGGATAACTGGGTAGTATGCCTCTTTCTTGGCTATAGAAGGGGCCAGATAGGACAACTTATCCTTTCCCTTAGGATATATTCACATGCCCCATACCACTGGACTTCAATAAACTTCTCTAAGATAGAAGACCTTTAAATTTTATTTGGATGTATTTCCCATCTTTCTGACACACAAATGCTTTACCAACAATTTCAGAGTGCTACTTCTTCCTCATTTGCTCCAATCAGTACAATGCTATCAATGTACCCATGTGATAACTTCTGGGGGAAAACAATGATGAAGATCCCTAGGAACTAAGTTATGACATAGGGCTGGAGAGAGAGTTGATATACCCCTGGGGTAAGATAGTGAAGATATATTATAGGCTTTTCCAACTGAAGTATAATTGTTTCTGTTAGACAGTTATGGAGACCATCAATAGCTATGTGCAAGATATCAGGAGATGTGTTAATCTACTCAATCAAGAAAACCATATCTGGTACAGCAGCTACAATTGAAGGCACCAATCAATTAGTCTTATAATTTACACCATATGCCATGATCCACTATCTTCTGCTCAGGCCAAATAGGAGAGTTAAATGAGGATGTAGCAGGTATCACCACTTCTTCATCTTTCAAGTCCTTGGTGATAATATTAGTCTCTGCAATCCCCCCAGGAATGTGATATCATTTTTCACTTACTGCTTTCCTAGATAAAGACAACTCCAGTCACTCCATTTGTCTTTTACCACCATAATAACCCTCATTCCACAGGTTAAGAAACCAATATGGAAATTCTGTCAAGTACTGGGTATATCTACTCTAATTATGCATTCTGGCATAGGAAAATTGCCACAGGAGGGATTCAAAAACAAACGGGAGCCTTGAGTCAGGCTTTGAGTCAGGCCTTCACTAAAACTCCACTGATATTTGACCACCGTATTCCCCTACTGTTACTGAAGGGTTGTAGTGGTATTTTGAATCTCTGGAGACAGCAGATTCCCCAAATATTTGACCATTTCCTCTTCTCCCATATATGGTAATCCAGATAAAAGGCTATAGATCCTTTTGGGGAAGAAGTGTAGAAAAAATAACACTATAACTTTTTGGTTACTGCACATCAAAGGGGGCCTGATTGTCCCTTTACTCAAAGGGTTCTGGGTATGTAAACTTGCTCAAGTCTGTAAATAGGTTGAGAGACCATGATTCTCTGTTGTTAAAATTTGAGATAGATTCTGTTCATTTTCCCTGAAATTTTTTCTGCTTATATGAATCCAGTGAAAATTTAATAGGCTCCCTATTTCACTTCTGGGAACACAATGATTAATTAGCCAATACAATGGATCTACACAAGTCAGGCTATGCTGATCATTGTTTGGCTTCTGCTGTACATTATGGTAAGGATACTCACTTTGCCTTTGACAGTTGAGGTCTGCTACTTCATCACATCTAAGTTTCCCAATTGAGTGACTGTGCTCCCCACTGTAAGGTCTGGCACACAAAGAGCAACGATGAAGCACTTCAAGAATGCTGGTGCTCCCTTCACAAATATCTTTTTTAGGGTGTTGGTGAAGGGTACACTTTCTGGACCCTCTCAGTTTGAAAGAGTAGGCTTTATTGTCAAATTCACTCCAGGATTCCAGTTTCCCTGAGCTGTTGAATAAGGTCAGCTATAGTGAACCAAGAAATATCAGGCATCTCCATCACATTTATAGTTCACCATCAATATTTCAGCTATCCAACCAAATAAACTATTAGCACCTCTTAAAATCCAAAATCTATGACATTAAACTGAGAATCTCTGCTTAATCAGCCCATTTCAAGAAATTCATCCTGATCCAATTTATGTTTCTTCTACCATTATCCTACACACTTAAAACCCATTCCTAGGCCTGTTCACCAGATCTTGTCTTTAGAAAACTCAAGAAATTCTTGGGAATGCAATATACCATTTCACGGGCCATGCTGTATACCTCACCTCTAGGAGCTTTCTAATATTTGAACCTGTTTATAGGCTGAGGGGCAAAAGTGAGTGTTTAGGGCTGTTCCTGCAAAGTATTGGCATTGTCTTTCTTGGCAACTGCAGCAGTAGTGGCCATTACTGTTTCCATAGGCAGCACAGGATAGGTTTCCTCAGGCAGAGGTGGAAAGGCCATCATTGCAGGGATTAAATGCTGGAATGCCTCGGCCACTGAAGGTGGGGAGATCTTTTCTACTGGCAAATAATCTCATCAGAATTTAAAAGTTCAATGTCCACAGCTTCACCAGGTTCCTCTCAAATATCTCCATCTTAATTTAGTGGACCCCAATCTTTTCCAACCAGTGCCCTCACTTTAACTTCAGATATTCTTTAAGGCTAAGCATTGGAGACCACCCCAGTGATTGTTCCCCAAAGCAAGATGTAAGCATTGCAGCCTGTAAAGAGTTAACCCACGATTTGCTTGTTTTGAGAAGTGAGTCTGACTGAAGCCTACATACCAAGGTCAGAGCAACTCCTACCCAAATTCTAATCCCAGAACTAAAACCTTCTTTACTAAAAAGATTATTAACTACAACCTATACTTTATCTTTTCTGTTCCTAATTAAAGAATGCTTTCTCTCTTCCCTTGCAAGCATTGCCTGTGTCAAAAATGTATCCAATAGCGACTCCACATAGTCCCTCTACGTAGCTCATTTGCCCCAATCTAACAATGATGTCATCAGTAAATGACAACAGCTCTGGGTGTTCAGAGCCTTTGCTTGTTCAGTCTTGCTTGCATAAGCTTCCCACTTCTCTGTCTTTTTAATTCTATATTTGAGTCTTTCTTTAACCCTGTATCATGCACTGGGCAGGAGACTGGAACATATTGCAGAGGTCTCCAGTACTAAGCACTATAATTCAGCCAATCAATGGTAGGGACTTGTTTAGGTTTTCTTTTTCTTTTTGGTGCCAGGGATGGAACTCAGGCCCTAGTGCTTGCAAGGCAAGAGATGGAATCACTGAGCCAAATCCCCAGCCTTGCGTTAGGTTTCTGGCAACTTCAGCCTTATGGTTACAGGAGAGAAAATTCTCCTTCAGGACATGTTTAGAAGATTTGAAGCTGAGAATTTGAATCTTTGAGCTCATTGTTTTTCTTTATTACTTTGCCTAGAGATGCTAAGAGCAACCAGCCAACATCATTATATTTATTACTCTTCCAAAAATGTTCAAATATATATAGTCACTAAATTCTTGCATGTCTTAAGTGGTAAACTGAGATAATTATGTGTATCTGTGTTGCGTGTTATTCTAAACAGTTCACACCATGGACTATCAGTACTCTCTACATTGTCAGAAGGAAAGACCATGGAAACTTTAGGTCTTATCAAATTAGAGAGCCAAGGCTAGGAAACACTAAACTAATTAGAGAAAATCATCCTTACAATTTTGTTTCTCCCAGTATCACTGCCAGTATCAAAATGTTTATTGATTAGTGCCCTGTAAAAGAACAAAATCAATAGAAAATACATGTATAATTATGCAATTATACATAATACATACATCCCATAGATAAGCTTATGGGATAAGAGGCATAGAGAGTCTACCTTGGCCATCTGCACACCGGAGAGCTAGAGGATGCTATAGCTGCTCAAACAAGAACATGGAGGCTATGGAACAAAGGTATCAAGGATACAGTTCCAGTCTATAGTGAGAGCTCACTGTAGAGTCACTGGTGCAAGTCTGCACTGGAAGGCTAGAAAAAGTGGAGACCAACATCCAAAACCAATGGCAGAAAAAGACACACCCATTAAAGCAGACTGGAGCTCTTGGAAAATGCACATACTCCTTCTTTCCCTTTTATTTCATCCAAGCTACCTATTGGCTGGTATTACTCACAACTATGATAAGTCTTCCCCTCAGTTTGCTAACCTACATGTCAACCATCTCTAGAAACACCCTACAGACACACTAGAACTATGCTGTATGTAAAAAATGCTGTGAGGCATTTCTCACTCTGATATAATTGATATATCTCAATTAACAGTTATAAATATAAAGATAAATAATCTTCTAAAAAGGATTCCAAAAAGCTGTCACATACCACCTCAGTTTAAATTCTAATAGCCCAATGTTAATCACATAGGTATACATATTTGCAAAAAAATGTTGGGAAAGTATTCTGTATTCTGAGCATACACATGCTTACCTAAAAGTTATAGAACTGTGAAAGAAGGCAATAATGACTATTGCTCTTTTCCAACCCTCTTATAACAATTCCAGTGGATTCTAGCTATCTAGAGACTGGCATTCATTCTCTTCATTATCTTTTCTGTGAAAGTGGTATTATTTTAATTAACATACTTACTATGTCTTTATGTAGGTAAAATTATACAAGTTATACTTTTCTTCCAGATTTGTTTTGGTTTTCCCGTCTGCTCATCCAGATCTACTGAATAATGCATAATAAAACAAAATATTTTTCATGTGAAATTTATACTTTTGTTTAAAAGAATTACTTTAAAAATAATAAACTTCCCTAGAGATAGCTGAGTTATATTAGGGTGCTCAAAATATCAAAAACAGAAAGATTCCCTCCATAACAGCAAAAATGTTGGTCTTTGGGAGGGATAAGCAATCTGACAGGAGTGGAATAGGAAATATTTACCCTAATGCAATGTAAATCCTTTGTCTGCAGGTTTTATAATTTTAGTTTAAACCTGTTGAATCCACAGATTTTTATGAGATATTTCAACTATGGGAACTATATAGGAGCTGAGTATCAAAGTGAGATTAATGTGCTATAGAGAAGAAAAGGTATTAGTCAAATGCATGGACACTAAAACAAAGGAGTTATGGAGATATTAATTCCAGGAATTTACATAAATTTTTTTTAAAGGTTTAGGATTTTCTTAGACAATGAAATCGAAGAACCCTATCCTAAGCATAACTAAAAGGTCTAGGAAGCTCCCGTTGACATCTAGGTTTCAAGTCATTTTGTCCAGTCTTCCTTCCTTTCCTGCCTTCTCACCGTGGTTAAAACATGAATATCAAGTTGTTTAGTAATATTTTGCTTGGCATCATATTAAGTTTATGCTTTAATTTATGTAAATTAGCATATGGGGGGAGTACTGGGGATCGAACTCAGGTCCTTGCGCTTGTAAGGCAGGTGGCAGAAGCACTGAGCTAAATCCCTGCCCAAATTGTCATCTTTGCACTAAGGCTTTTCTTAAACAAGGTACATACTATTAATTGAGGAAGAAAGATGGTGCTTTTAGGTATCTGCAGGTGATAATTAGAATTACTGTTTTGCCACTGCATTTCAGACAACTTATGCTATCTATGCCACTGAAAACAGGTTCATTAATGCCTTTGAATCTGGTCATGCCAAAAAAAACAAGAAACTCCACAATCAATTTAGAAACTCATATTTTGGATTGTGCCCCTTAGGAACTGACTTCAGCACTGAGGTAAAGATAAGTGGAAAGGAGACAAGGAGCGTAGTAGTTTTATAACTACACTTTTAAGAAAAACTGCAATTTCACGACACAAAAGTTACCCAAGCTTACAATGCCTTTTCGCTTCCAGGAAAAAATATTTGCTTTTTGCCTGTAAATTGCTCTTCCTCCCACACACCTTCATTCCTGAAGAAACAGCACTATTACAGAACAACATATATCAAATTGAAACACATGTAAATGATTTCCATTCTACAAAAGCCCTCCAAATGGGTAAACTGATGGACAGTAGAAATATCCATCCTGGATCACCCATCTTGAAGATACCCCCCAAGATCACATAAGAAACACTCAACCCCAGACCATAGTGTACTGAGCAATTGAGGGCTTATACTCCATTCTCTCTAAGCACTTTTTCAATTCTGCCCAATAAACCTTTTTATGCCTCTCATTGACACATCCTGAAAATCCTTTTCTTGTGACAGGAGTCAGCAAACCTACAACTTATAGAGTGGGTAGGACAAGTTGGTGATATCCTCATCTCCTCTTTGTGGGGTATTTTCTCAGACCCCACCCACTACAGTCTAAACTATTTTTAATTTAAAAGCTTTCATTTATTCTTAATTGACCAATTAAAATTTTATATATATATATATATGTATGTATATTTAATGTGTACATATTTTGAAATACATATATGTACATTATTTTTGTGTGTCAGTACTAAATTCTGTATGGTTCAAATTCCAGCATTAGTTGTGTGTGTGTGTGTGCATGTGCGTGTGTGTGTGTGTGTGTGTGTGTGTGATGACAGAAGGAATACACATACTCCAGCCTTTATTTCTCTTGAGACTTCTCCATGGGGGGTTGGAGGAGCAGGAGAAGTGTTCTATACTGCAATTTTATGAACAAAATCACTTTGGGGGCTATGTACCTGGACCAGTACCTTCCCAAAAGTTAGCTTTTCCTTCGCTTCGTGGAAGTTGAGGGGTCTAAAGTTGGACAATTGCCTTTACCCAGGTGGCTCTGGTAGCCTTTTCCTTTAAAGAATAGGGCTTTCAGGCCAGGGATTTAGCTCAGTGGTTCTGCCGCCTGCCTTGCAAGCACAAGGACCCAAGTTTGATCCCCGGTAACAAAACTAAATAAATAATTTTTTTAAAAAAATAAAGAATAGGGCTTTGTTGTAAAGAATGCTCTGAGTATGTTTCAAAATGGTTATTTCTCTCTCTGCCAGACACAGGAAGGAGTATTTCTTGGTTCTTCCTTATGATAGCCTAGAGATTAAAAACTGTACAAGCGGAGAGCTCTCTAAAATCATGACCCCCAAGAATTCTCACTCTCAAGCTAGTTGTGACAGTGTAGATCTAAAATTCCCCCCCAAAAGCCTCATGTGCTTGGAAGTGGGGTCTGGCTGGCAGGGAAGAGGGGTCACGGAGGATATGACCTAGAGGGTAAAGTCTTTTCTCCAGCTCCTCTCTTGTCATTCAGCTTCCTTGTTGTCATGATGTGGGTAGATTTCCTCTGCCAGGCCCCTCCATCATGCTGTTCTGCCGTGGAGCTGACTGACCTCTGAAACTGAGGCAAAATAATCCTCTCCACCTTTACGTTGGGAATGTTGGGTATTTTGTCCCATCTCTGGGAAAATGACCGATACACTAGTCCGCACTCAGCCCCTAGCAGTCAGCAAAATTATCATTTAAGTATTCATGCTAGTTTGGGGCTTTAGTAATTTCTGCTTCAGGCAAACTAATCTCAGCTCTGTTTCTCTCTATTTGCTTGTCTCTCCAGGTTGAAGGATACCCTGAGACCTCATTTTTTTTTAGATAAAGAAGAATTATTTATTTGCATTTTGTTCGATATTTTTCTTGGTGTAAGGACAAAGGAGCAATGGTGTGCGTGTAGTTCCAGCTACTCTGAAAGCTGAGATGTAAGATTGCAAGATGAGTTTAAGGCTACCTTGAGTAGCATAACAAGACCGCCCCTCCCTCCCTCTCTCTCTCTCTCTCTCTCTCTCTCTCTCTCTCTCTCT
>NW_022900913.1:25486291-25498047 GCF_012274545.1 Fukomys damarensis | reverse complement strand
CTCTCTCCTGAAAAGGTAATATAAAGAAACCTTACATTATTCTTAAAATCTTCATTATCTGAAAATACTTTTTAAAATTAAGATTCATGCTTCCATTCTGTTTATAAGGGTGTTGTTTTTCTGTATTTTTTCTTTTACTTCTCATTTTCATTAGTTTAGATTCACAGAAGTTAGTTTCTATAACTATACATTATTTTGTCTTGTTTCTTCATAAGTCTCTTGATGTAATGCAGTTTCTGGTGGTGATCAGTGTTTCTTGAAGGACTACTGGGAATACAAGCATAATGAACAAACATCTTAAAGTTATTTTCCAGGGTGGAAATTCGGATAATTGAAATCCACTCATGCATAGAAGGTACCACCTAGATTTTAATGATTATTATCAATTTCTTCTTTAGTTACACTTATTACCAGTTTCAGTGATTGTGCTAATTTATTATAAAGACAGAATGAGACATGTGATGGTCAGGTAAAGACTAACGGGAAGACTATATATGTCACACACTGGTAGGTGCCTCTGTCTGACCCTAAGTCTACATGTGAGACCTGACCTGAGTCTCTGAAATGACAATTTTCCCCAAAAGATACATCCTGAAGATGAAGAATCTTTACAACAGAAGAAATGAAGTTGAATCAAAGCAAACCTATAGGTGAGAGTTTGCAGTCTGAGCTTCTTTAATCCTGTGTTCCTTGGATCACAAGCCTTTCAGGGTCCTTACAGACAATTATGTACCCCCTGGCAAAACTGTTCTCAAATTCTTTTATCACATTGAGGAACAATTATCTGATGGGGGACTTCACCCAGGAATAAATCCTTAAGTAGAAGAGTGGAATGGTGGAATGTGGAATTTTTGGTTGCATCAAGCTTATAATAAATGATTTATTTTTAGTTTGGGGCCCCTTGAACACCTAAAATCCCATTACTTGATTAGTGTTTATTTTATTCTTTTGTAAAACAAAATTCCTCACTGGCTTTTCCACTCTGCTGAAATTGGACAAACTTTTTGATCCCTTTCAGCATAAAGCTTATTGATATTTGTTTAATATACTAGGAGAAAAGATTAGAAAGATTTTTCTACTTTACCGGTTTTGGCCTCCGGGCTTTGTAAAGCTTTACATACCTTACTATTTTTTAAGGTCTTATACATTAAAATCTTAATACTTAGGGTGGGAAATACAGCCAATGACTTTCTTTGAACACTTGCCAAGAATACATAAAACATGCAGAATTCTCCCATAGCTCAACTTCTGGAAAACTTTTCTCATTTTCTTACAGTTTTTGAACTCTAACTTGCAACCCTGCCTCTGATTTCAGCAGAGCTGTCATGTGTGGTTTTGAGACCTTCAGGGACTTAACAGCTGCTTTTGCTATAAAGCACTGACTCTTCATTTAGACCTACAGGCATTTAATGGGTAACTAAATTCAGAATAAAGCTTGACATATCTGCATTTATTTTATATATCTATCTTGTATTACCTTAAACTTTGGATCAAATTCTTACTGAGCTTTGCATGTAAACACATTAGTCACTTAAGGAGTGCCTGTCTAAAACCTGGCTTTTTAGTTCTAAATTTATCTAACCCATTTGATTCTCTTTTAAGATTGAGGAAACCAAGACAAGAGTATGTTGTTTCAGAAACATTCAACTGTCAGTCTTTACAAAGTCGTGTTCCAGACCCTCCCAAGCCATCACCTAAAAATATGCAGCTATTGTCCTAAAATCATCACCTAAATGTCCTAACTCATTACCTTAAATGCCAGCAAAACCTCTTCAGACAGATCATCACATGATGAGATCACCACCACCCCCCCGCCACATGCACACACACAGGCACACATGAGAACAATTACCCAGACAGGAACTGAGACTCTTCTCAAGCAGAAAATATCATTCTGTGGGGGCCACATTGTTCCCTCAAGGGTTAAGAACTGCTCCTGAGCCACCTTACAAAACCAGGTCAGAAATGATGATCTACCAGACCCTAGCCCACACTGGCAACTCCATAAGAGCTGGCCCATTTCTTTTGTTAATCGCCAGTCTAATTTTCTCCACCAATGCTGTGTACACTTCAGATCCTCTCCTCTCGAGCTGAGGTATCATCTCCATTCTCTCTTCCTTTTCTATGAGTTTGGCTGTGAGTTTGTGCCCTTTAAGTCTATTACCATTGAGACAAAAGTTTCCTCATGTCCACTCTCAGTTCTTTCTCAGGATAAACTCTGGCCCTGAGTGATTTCAGATGACTTACTAATGATGATTTTATGAAAAAAGGCCTCTTTTCTCTGGCTCTTCTAACTTCCAAGGTCTATAGAATATAATAAATTTGTTTCTAACAAAAGGGCTCAAACATTGCTACATTTCAGACTTAAAGCCTCTTTTTGCTATCCTGATATGGACATATAAAGAAATCCTCTGATACAAGATAGGGAGCATTTGTGCATCCCTGTGCCAAGAACAGTGAATCAGTACTACGAGGGGGGAAAAAAGCAGTCTTGTTGCATGCAGCGGAACTTTGCTAATCGCTTATGTCCTGTTACGGTGCTTCAAGCATGTCAGGATCACAGATATTTCATTTTAGTGAGTAGGGAGGTGCAAGCAGGGAAAAGGAGATCAAAACAAATAAAAGGTGTCAGATGGTGTTAAATACTGTCTTAGTCACTTTCTCATTGCTGGGACAAAATACCTGACATCTACAATTTAAGAAAGGAGAGGTTTATTTTGGCTCAGAGTTTGTAGAAGTTTCAGCCCATAGCTGGCTACACAGCAGAGCAGCATTTCTGGAGGGCTTGGCAAAGAAGAAACTCTTCATGGTATGACAACAGGAACCAGAGAGAAGAGCAGGAAAGAGATAAATCCTACAGGCCATGTCTCCGGTGACTCACCTCCTCCCACCAAGCTTCACCCCCTAACATGACATTTAGCCGTGAACTCATGATGGATTAGTCCACTGATGATGATGGACCATCCTCTCATGATCCAATCACCTCCCGGAAGTCCCACTTATGAGGGCATGAAGCTTTGAGGGAACATCTAGATATAAACCACAACAAGTACTATAGGAGAAGAATCATAGAAAAATATGTTAATTTGGGGGTGAAGGACACTTACATTTTAATATGAACTACAGCAGGCCTCATATGAGGTGACATTTGTGCAAAAATCTGAAGTAGATTTACGACTGTACCACACAGCTATTGATGGAAAGGAACACCAAGTAGAGGGAATAGCAAAAATAGCAGAATGTTTTAAACACAGAAAATAGTTTAGAGTGAAAAAAGATAAGGAGAGGCAGAAATAGCAGATAGTGATGCCAGACAGCCGAGAGGATGGATGAGCACATCTTGTCGATTCTTGTAGGTCATTGTAAGGACTTGACTTTCTCTAGGTAGCACTCGGTACCTTCTAGGCGTGAAATGACGGGTTATTAAGCATTCTGAATAGAAGCTCAACATGATCTAACTTGGGTTTTATCAGAGTATCTCTTCAGTTTCAGTCTTGAGATTAAACCACAAAGAGGTAGGATAGAAGCAGAATTATTTAGCATAATATTTCAGAAAGTGACAGTCTGGGTGCAGATTATGGTAGTACTATTGAGACATGATGGGAAACCAGGTATATGTTTTGGGGTGTTTTTTGTTTTGTTTTGTTTTGTTTGGTCCCAGCAGACCTTGTGCTGGTGAGGCAAGCCATGGAACCACCAAGCTAAATCCCCAGCCCTATACTGGGTATATGTTGAAGAAGGGTCAACAAGATTTGCTGAAGAGGAGGGCGCTAGTTATGAATGCAGGGGAAGAGAAGTTAGGGATGTCTAGAAGATTTCTGTCCTACAGCTAGTCAGAGATGGCCAACAACTGAGATGGGGGAATATTAGGGAAAGAACTAAACTTGGAGGTTGATCAGGGGCCCAGTTAAGAAACGCCTAGTAGGAAATTTAAATTTAAGCATGGATATAAAAATTCAGCAGTCATCAGCATATAGTATTTTCAGAGAAGAGATTCAGGCTTCTTTACCCACTGGCTTATTGTTAGTTTTGCCCATGGTACACTTACAAGAGAGCAGAGAGGAAAAAAATGTAAGGTCAGAGTCACCTCCCTGGGTTCTGGTCACTGCTTAATAGTAGTGAGTGAGGGGCAACTGTTTCCAGCTGCGTGTCTCACGCTGGCTCTCTTGAACTTGTGCACTCTGTCAAATTCTCTTCACTTGCCCCTTCAGGATTTTCCTCCCACTGGAGCCTTATGATATAATGGTAGATGTTGTAAAAATAGCTAGAATGCTGTGGCACTTGAACCCTGAAGCCAAATCTATAGTCAGTTAGTGATTAGTGGATAAATGATAATTACAATCATTTTATACAGTTTTGAAATTATTATTTTACCATAAATGAATTCGTCACATTATATTGTCTTACGGTCAAATAAGTTAAAAAATACTAACAAGTGAGAAGCAGTTTAGACTTTTTATGTGATCTTGGGAAACTCATGTCACCTTCCTAAACTTCAGTTTCTGGAGAAGTCAAGAGGACACTAGCTACTATCTCTAAAATAATGAAAATGTAACTGACGAGTTGCCATCCCTCTCAAGGTCTTTGAAGAAAGGAATTAGAGAAACCCAAAGGCTGATTGCCTGCATTGAAATTATTCTAAACGTACAAACTGGTACCAAAAAGCCATAATTGCTAGCTAGGGTTAGAAGAGACAGGAACGAACAAGCGAAGGTTGTCAGTACCCGCAATGCCAGTGTGCATGTCATCTCAAGTTGTTTACAGTAATTTTCTTCTTTTAGGATAGACTCCATTGGTTGAAGTCACATGACCAGAGGCTGAAAAGAATCTAAGGACTTTGGAATGACAGTCTACACATTGACAGTTACCAGCGTGTTTCCCCCAGGTCTCCTCGCTGAAAGCTGCATCTAGGAATGATACACAGTCACGCAGCCCAGAGTTTGGCAGCTGAGCACCTCTGAATCTCTGGCCTTCAGCACCCGGAGGATAATTCCTAAATCTACAAACTGTCTTGTGCAGCATTTTTCCCTTCCTCCTCAAATAATATCCAATTACTGAGTGCTGTGCTGGGAGAACCTGGGGAAATGCTAGAAGGAAATGCAGCTGAGAGCCACTGTGGTTTGACAGCTCTCCAGCTACTTTGAAAATATTTTGGCAAAAACAAGATTTTAAGTAAGACTGTTTCTTTTGGTAACATACCCAAAACTGCAGGTTTTACATTTTCAGGACTATGATTTGGGCCAAAGGGAGAAATAGGAAAAAAGAAAAGAAAAGAAAAGAAGTAAAAGTTTTTTTCTGAGAGAGGAAGATAGACTCTAAGGTAAAAGAATACTTCATATGAAATGCAGAAATAAGGGTAAGAGGAAAACATATGGATGCATTTATAGCATTCTCTCTGCACTTCTTTACTGAAGAATTTACCCCTGTCAAAACACGACATTCTCTTTTGCAAAGAGATAGTCTGGGAAGGAGTCTCTAGGGATGGCCAGGCTAGAATTGTGTTATTGCTTATTATAAGATGATCCATAGCAATAGAGGAGGGTCAGACCACATGGGTGCTTTATTTCAAGCCCTCCTACATATAACAGATGTACCAAGAAAGGAAATATATAGTGTTCATCACAACCCTTGATCCTGGGAGAATATGCCTATCTTTTCTTGATTTATTTCTTTCCTGATGGTATCCATGCATGAAATCCTTAATTTCTCAAAAATTTTAGACTCTTTTCTGTGACACAGTCCTTGTAGAACCTATTTTCCCTGCACAGAATCAATATTGCCCTGACTGTACTTGTAATCTTATTGGTTGGTCATGGTTTTGCCCCACCTCATGCCCACCTTGTCATTTTCCACTGGTCTTATAGTTTTGTCCCACTTTGTACCCTACTCACCACATGGCTTGGCTGTAATAAAACATCTTTGAAAAGTGGGGTGGGCGGGCAACCCACTCTCCAGTCTCCTTTCTGTCTCTCTTAGACAGAAGCTTTCTTTCCCTCAATAAAATGTTCCTACTCTAAAAAATAAAAAATAAAAGTATCAGCCAACTGTCTAGCTGAATCTACCTCCCTTATTTTCTATTTTTCATTGTACTCCTAATAATCTCTTCCTTCTTTTGTTTCCTTTGTATTATTTTCTTTTTCTCTATTCTTTCTTATTTCTTCATAGTTAGAGTCCCTGACTGAGCAAGGTTTGTAGAAAACATGCTATACACTAATACAAGGTGCTTCGGGGATTATCTCCTTAACACCTCCCAATTTTATCAGAGCAATTCATTGTTCAAGGTCACACAGGTAGTTGGAAATGGGATTTAATTAGAACCTGGTTATTCTGACTCCACATTTAGTTTGCTTCTCAATATTATTACTGTATATAAAGTATTAAAGCAGAGGGAAGGCATCTCATTTTGCTACAAGTGCCCTATCACCCAAGGGTTGGAAGTCACACTAGAGAAATGATTACTTTCTGGGTCATTCCTAAAAAGTTGCTATCCTAAGAATAAAACTTAGGGCCCAATAGTGCCTTAAACTTCCTTCAGATTTAAAAAAACAATCCATCTATCCCTGAATGCCAAAGAAAAAATTAAATTTGATATTTAGTTCCTAGAATAAGTACTTTCATGAAAGTGAATGCAAACATTCAATAAACTATATAAGAGGAGAGAACACTATGAGAGAGAAATGATAGTCTTCACAATAATGGTGACAACAACATAGTTAACTAACACTCTTTCATCACTATGTGTCCTCTTCTGTACTAGGAACCCTAAGAGTAGGAAAACTTTACTGAGACAGACAGCTCCTGAGAGGCAGGAAGGAGCACAAGTGTGTTTCCCTTGGAAGCCATGTTAAATAATGTGTTTCACTCATTTAGTCCCTTAACAATCCTATAAGTTAAATAATATTGTTTCTACTTTACCAATGAGGAAAATACATGCACAAAAATGTGAAGTAACTTCTTCAGTGTCTCTAGCTACTAAATGAAAAACTGAAATTTGAATCTGAGTAACTTCCTTCACAGCCAACATTCTGTGGAGCACTTTTGTATTACTCAGCCTTTCTGAAGCTGGGTCACAGTACCGAACACCCACAGCCTAAAGGAGGAGAGGTTTAATTTAGCTCATGATTTCAGGGGATTCAGCACACTGTTGGCAAGTTCCAAAGCAGGGACATCGTAACAGAAGGATGTGGCACAGAAAAGTTGTCAAAAATAAATTTGGTTATAGTGTAACTAATATAAAGAATTCTGTCTGATGCCATGGGTAACAGAGCCAATTGTTTATTTAAGCCAACCCTTGTTTTAAATAATTTTTTTGAAAAAAATCACATAATTTGTGCATTTTTCTATTCACTGAGAAAGGAGAAATGCAGCTAGCACTTTTAAAAGTCAGTTAATTGAGAAACAAGTTAGATTGTTAGAAATGAGTAGATAAAAGAGAAGTAAAGAACATCTCCATTTTAAGCTAGTACAAATTTTAAGCAGATTTCTATTTATCCTGACTCTTTTATGGAACAGTCACTATCTTAGTGTTAGTCCTACATAGAAGTCTATGGTCAACTGATAAAGAATTTCTGACCCTAAGCCAAAGAAACAGGAATGATACAGTGTTCTATTACATTATCAGTGAGGTGTAAGATCTCTAACCATGCATTTGGTACTATTCATTGTGTAAAATTCGGTGCTATTACTAAATGTTTGTCCCTCTAAGACTCATGTTGAAATTTAATTGTCTCTGTAACAGTACTAAGGGGAGGGGCTTTTGAGAGGTGATTAGACATGAGAGCTTCATCCTTGTGAGTTGGATTGGTGCCCTCCCTCTTTTGCCCTTCTGTACGTCCTCATCAATGCCAGCCCTTTGATGATGGACTTCCAATCCTCTAAGAATGTGAGAAATCATTTCTGTTTATTATTAATGACCCAGTGTCAGGCTTGCTGTTTGTAGCAGCACAAAATGGACTGAGACAGTTGCTATGCAAAATCCAGAATCACTTTTCAACAAGTATTGGACATTAATTTTGGACTGCAGATTAATAGAGCTATATCTTTTAGGCAGTAAAAACTATTTTAAAAGGTCTCTCTTTTGAATATGGAAAAATATGTTAGATTTATTCAAAGATGATTTTATTGACATAGTAAACTTAGAAAGAGTTAAAATGCATTTTAAAATAGCCATTCATTAAGTTAGAGACTAAATTCTTTCTGGCCACTTTATGCAGATTGACTTCATAATTAAACTATAAGAGTCTTTTCTAAGATCCAATCAGAAAATAGCCTGGGATCTATAAAAGCCAACTTAAGTGATCTTGACTTACAGTGGGATTTCTTTCTTCAACACTACTGAATTTTGGGTCAGCCCAGTTTTTGTGTGGGGCACATGCCTGCGCATTGTTAACAAGTCAGCAATATACTTGGCCTCTATTTCCAAGAAAACAGTGACATCCTTTTCCTCACTTTTGACAGGAAAAAAAAAAAAGAAGTGTTTCCAGATGTTACCACATGTTCTCTAGAGAAAAACATTGCCACGCATCTGTAGGGTACAGACACAAACTTTCCAGTCACTCAAAAATTTAGGCTCATAACCCCACTCACTGGATTCAAACCTAAGGAAACTGTACCTCAGAATCTGGCCCCTTCACTGCTTCCATAAGCAGGTTAATGTGAGTCCACTGATGCGATCGTTGAAACTAAGCTGTTAAAGCAACGATAAACATGTACCATACTGTACATGTGTTGTGGAAGCTTCACATTCTGTAAGGTCTTCTGCTTTGGGCTCCATGTAGTGCTTCACAGATTTCATTGTATTTTAGCTGTCTTGTCAAACGGTTTTTAGAAGGATGAGAAGTGGTCAACCATATTTTTTAATGTTTAAATTTTTTAATAATGATGATGCTTTAAAGTTATTTATAATTCTATCAACTTAGACATCTCACTAATCAAGTTATCAAAGATATGTTCAATGTTTAATGAGTTGAAGAATTTTAGCAAGTCTATTTTGTATATTTAAACATTATATTGAAGACATACAAAGATAGTCAATATCTGAGTTATAGCTGAGTGAACTTTTTCAAGCAATTCAGGATGCTCACTGTTTATCTGTTTGTAAAATTGTTGGAAGCACAGTAACACCAAACTAAAAATCATGCATACTTATAGGTATCAGAGTAAATTTTTTAGTTTACCAAAAGACATTACAAACAGGGCTCCCTAATGAGTTGGTCAAAAATTTCTTCTTTATATGCACATATTTATCTTTGAAAGTTATGTTCCACAAAGTACCAATCCTCTCATTTCTTAAGGATTCCAAAGATGGCCCCATAAGACCAGCTGCCAATCTTGGTTGCCACAAATAATTAACCCTACCATGAAATATTTGAAATATGTAAAGGTTAAAGGATCATAAAAATGATACCATATGTCCAAACATACCACGTGTGCTTTGGCAAAGGAAATGCATGTGTTAAGACAAATCTTAACCAGTCTTCCAGGGAATTTGATCAAAACCAGTAATATATATATATATATATTTTTTTTTTCAGGTAAGCAAGATGTTTCCCTAGCATTTAGCCCAGTATCACCTGAGGAAAAAGCCAATATACCTGGCAAAGGCATCCTCCTGAAAGGGAAAAAAAAAGGCCTAGAACCCTGCTTGGGGACATGGACTGCCTTGATCCAAATCCTGGCTCCACAACTAATTCTGTCAACATCTTAATATGTTGGCAACATGGCAAGATCCTTAACATCTCTGGACCTCCATTTCCCTTTTGTAAAAGGAAAATGATTATATCTTTCTTCTGGAATGTTTTGAAAATTAAACAAGAGAAACTGAAAGTGTTTAGGGTTTTTCCTGGCAAATACTATGAATTATTGTTCTTATTAAGAAAAAAAATGAACGGCCAATCTCCTCAGGAATGCTAATATTTTGGTGCTCATTCTTACTTATTTAACATTATGCTCCAAGAAAACACTATATCTGAACAGTTGCACCCAGTTTTGTCAGCTGGCTTCATTACCAGGGCCACGTTCCATTTCTGACAGAAGCAAGGAAAGCATGCATTCCTAAATCTAATTACTTACAAGCCTGTGTGCTTCCTGGGTGGGCCACCTGCACGTGTGTGGGATTTACCTCACTAATGGGAAGTAGCAAAGGAATCTTCTTGATTATCAACATAGGAAGATTTATAAAAGCTGGGCATGCTGGAGGAAACGGCTTCAACTTATGTATTATTTGTGTTGTTACTTAGTTTGTTCCCCCACTTATTTTGGTTGCATGAATACACTATAAAATTGTCAACTAGAAAGAAATTACTTTTAAATACCATGTTTGGGCTTAGCCATTTCCCAGCTCCCTTTCTTTTTCTTTTTTTTTTTTTTAATTTTATTGAGTTTATTGGTACATTTTAGGGATACAGTACAGTTACATTCATTGTTGGGATCATGTACCTCTACATGGCAAGTCTTGATTCTCATTTTTTCCCCTTACCTCTGCCCTCCCTTCACCCCCTCATCCCCTCCCCATCTACAAACACTTTATTTTCATCTTTTCATTCTCTCACATTTTTTTCTTTTCCCTTTTTGTTCTTCCCCTATGCATCACACCTTCCCTACACCTTTAGCTCCTTTCTTCAAATTTCTAAATGTCAGTAATCTTATTAGAATCTTATGCGTTGTTGCAGAATATTCACACCAGGGAAATTATTTGGTATTTACACATGTGTGACTTATTTATTTCACTTAGGAGTTCCCTTTCTTCAGAGCCAGTCATGTAATGTTTGTTATATCACTACGTGTCCAAATGATTAAGTTAAAAGTAAAATAGGAATTTTAAATTATTAACATAAAAATTCAACCTAATATTTAGTTTTACTGAGCATTAGCTTATGTTTCTCAAAAATAGTTTATTATCCTTTTAATGTCTTACTAAATATTTAATAAAATATTCTGGAAATCCAAAATTTTGCCAAGAATGTACAGTAAATGTAGGAATTCCACCTTTAATTTAGAGTCTCAAGTCCAGCTCTACATCTTGGTTCCATACACACAAACTTAAACCTCTGAGCATAAAAACTGTTAAATGTCCTGCCGGAATCTAAAGATTTGGCAAAAGTTTCCAACTCTACTTTTTTGTGAGTTTAAGTGAGAAATACATCTTAAAGACCTGTAAATATCTCATTCAGCACATTTAATGCTTTTAGTGGGAGGGTTTTTCAGAATATCTATTCCCTTTCTTTTTTATTAAAATGTACTCACTATTGTGGTAGAATTTTTATATTTTTATTTGATACTGTATACATATTTTCTCTGTCCCCACTACTAGCAAAATACAAAATGAATATAATCGCTACGCACTAATAATTATTATAAGGACACACATTTCCATGACAGTAATTTTTTATTTGAGTGTATTATTAATAGCTCTACAATAATAACCTAGAGCAAATTAACCACTTTGTTGTTACTAAGTGAATGTAAGCCTAGGCCAAACCCTTCTATTCTTTCTTTCTTTTCTAAGGGTCTTCTATGATATTTCCATTATTTATAAATTCTCTAATTCTGGGGTAAATTTGTCTTAAAGGACAAATACGTTTTAGCTTTCTTCATCTCACCTGAAGTATATTGAGTTAACATTCTCCCTCCTCTTTCCTCTCTCTCTCTCACTCACATAAATATATACAGGTGTGGAACCACTGAACTACATATTTAGTCCTCCTCTCTCCCTCTCTCTCCTCTCTCTCTCTCTCTCTCTCTCTCTCTCTCTCTCT
>NW_022900913.1:25473362-25486232 GCF_012274545.1 Fukomys damarensis | reverse complement strand
CTCTCTCTCTCTCTCTCTCTCTCTCTCTCTCTTGCTCTGTCTCCCTCTCTCTGTCTCCCCAACCCAAAGAATTCCAACATTTTTTTCTACCAAGGTAACAATTAGGCAATCAGCAAATGCTATATCAAAGATTTTAGTTTCCCAGAATTTGGATGAAGTTTGGGATATTTATCATCAGATGCTATGTGTTGCCTTGGTAACTATTACTGATAAAGATGCTGACTTACACTTTTCTGAGTGTTCTCCTGGCCAATTAAAGGCTCATTGAAAGATAATGCACCTGTCAGTCTACCTCTAAGACCTGCCCTCCAGCTGTAACACCACTGATCCTTCCCTTCAGACTTGCCTTGGCCCCTCTGCACAGGAGGAGTTGCAGGAAGGTGTTACTTCCAGATCCTCAAGGAGGAAACTGAGGTCCACAGAGATTCATTTTTGTGAGTCTAAATACTAAGTGAAAGCCAAACTGACTGCAAGTTGCACGATGCTTTTTACTATGTGTCACTGCACATGTAGAGCACATTTTTGTCAGGTTAATAAATGATTTGGAGATGTTTAAGTGGTCAGGGTTACACAGACTACTTGTAAGAGGCCTGATTCATTTGCAGCCCTTCCTGGTATGTAATAACTATTAAATATATTTGCCACTACCACAACAATGCTATCCTCAAAATTGACCTATTAGGTGTCACAAGTATAAAATAACTAACATGTACAGTTCCGGGATCTAGATTTAAGAAGGGGCTGATTAATTTAAAATACAAGCATATATAAGCCAATGAGAATTTCTACAATCAAACTGGAGTAGTATTTCTCCCATTCAGTGAGACCATGGTAATTTCAAGAAATGAAAATATTTATATAACCTATTCTACATAAAGCAATGCTAGATCTTTGTAATGCTCATTACCACTGATCTTTTAACTTTGTTGCAAGCTTCTCCACCTCTACATAAAGACACTAAATTATGAGAAAAACCATTAATTCAGACACAGATTTCTTATAGAATCTGCATTATTTGGATAAAGACTTGACAGAAATATCTCTCTATGATGTCTATCGAAAAGGAATTTCTTGAGCAAATAATAATATAAACAGTGTTAAAAGAAGAATGTTTAAACTTTCCGAGGTAATGCACACTTTTAAATACTTTAGACTCTCCCAGTAATAATAACCACATCTACAAAGAATTTCTACTGAGAAATACATTCTATTTGTGTGACTCTGTTTTCTTCTCATTACAGATATTTAAGTATTTTAAAGACTATTATCATCTCAGGAATATGTCACAGAAAAGTTGTATTGTTGAATTTTTAGATGGATTTATGAAATTGTGGAAGAATTAACAAATATTTGTGGCTCTATGGTGTGTTTATCTACATGACTACTTCCTGTTTAGGAAACTCGTGGTATTAGAATCCTAGAAAATCAGACAAAATATTTTCTTGGTAGTGCTGAATTAAAATATTTGTAATAAATTTTCTTTACCCATGAGACATTTCAAATGTGTGTTTATAAATTTGAGCTAAATACAAAGTAACACTAGTATATTTCCATAACATCTCTGTAATTTAAGATTTAAATTTTTCTGCTCTTACTGTATGAGTTTTTCTGATAGCCCAAACTTAAACTTTTTTCTACAGGAGTGGAAATGTTCTGCATTATCAGTCATAGATCCACTTTGGTTTTTTAAAATATCCAACAAGCCTCAAGTGACATTTACTGCATCTGCAACCTACCTTCCATATTCTTGTTTTGGACATTACCCCTTTGCTTCCTCCCCTTTCCTCCCTGAAGTAATGAGATCAAAATGGCATCTTCCATTTTCTTACTTTATCCCACAGTTTCGGCACATGAGTCAAGTTCGCCGATCGGTGTCTTTCCCTGGAAAAAATGTTCTTCCTTCTGTGGCTCTGAAGGTGCGGGAGCCTTGCCAGCAGCTGTGTCCCTGATTGCATAGATCTCTTGTCTTTAAGAGGGGAGTACAATCCTGATATTTAGAAAGAAGTCAGGATATGTGCAAGAGACAGAGGGAGCGAGATATGGAGAAACAGAAAATTAAGCAGGAGAAATTAAATCAGAGTGAGAAACGGAGCTGTAGAGAAGAATGGAGTAGAAATGGGAATTATATTAACACGATAGTTTTGGATTTTGCTCCTGCTCTGGCTGCAGCTTCCCAAAATTTTATTTTTACAACTACTTCTTTCTCAACCCCCTCAGAATACTAAGGTAATCAGCAAGGCTAAGTGGTTGAGAGAAGCTGGGAGCAGGGAAGACAGGCCACACATCCTACTATCCACTCTGTGGACACCATCAGGAAGCATGCCAGTGAGCTTCTTGGAAAGGCTAGGCTGGGAATCCCTACAATTGACCAATGACCACTCCAAACATTTGAATGAAATTAAAAATGCAATAGCAGACTTCATCAAGCAAAAGAAAACAATTGAGAAGTCACAGGCTATTTGAAAATAGCCAGAGGGGAAAAATGAAGGAAAAGGAATAAATAAAGCTTATGGGATTTATGAGACATCATGAAGACAGCTAACATTTGCATTATAGGATTTCAGAAGGACAGAAAAGAAAAAGGGGGCAAAAAAATTTGCTTAAAAGGATAAGAAATAATGGCTGAGGCTGGGCATGGTGGCACATACCTATAATCCCAGCACTCCAGGGGCTGAGGCAGGGCTATTGACCTGAGTTCAAGGCCACCCTGGGCTACATAATTGAAAGCCAACTTGAAATACATAGACATAACCTGTCAAAACGAAGGAGGAGGAGGAGGAGAGGAGGAGATGCAGACAGAGACAGAGAAGGAAAGAAGGAGAAGGAGGAGAAAAAGAAAGAGGCGGAGGCAGAAAAAGAAAAAAATATGAGAAAATGAAAAAATGGAAATAAAGTTTTCGTAAATAGGGAAAGGAGAAGGGGGTGAAGGGAGGGCAGGGGTAAGGGAAAAAAAATGAGACCCAAGACCTGTCGTGTAAATTATGAATGTGATTGTACTGTACACTTAAAATCTACTAATAAACTCAGTGAGAAAACAAAGAGAGGCAGAAAACTTACCCCAACCTGAGAAGAGATATGGATTTCCAGATATATCACATACAACTTTACCAAGGTAAATTATAATCTAGCTGGAAAAAAAAATCAAAGACAAAAAGAATGTAAAAGTAACAAAAGAAGAGTATCCTTCTAAGATAAATCCCTTAAAACTGTTAGCAAATATCTTAGCAAAACTTTGTTGACAGAAAAGAAAAGGATGATAAAGTTCTAAAACAAAATGCCCACCAAGAACAGTTTACCCAACAAGTCCTTTAGAAATGAAAGAGATAAAGACTTTCCTGCCCAAACAAAAGCTGAAGAAGTCCATCACCACTAGTCTTACCTTACAAAAAAAGTTAAAGGTAGTTCTTCAAACTTCAATGAAAGGATAGCAATTAGTAGCACGAAAACATATAAAAGTAAAAGCCTCTCTGGTAAAATAGGCATATAGTCAAATTTTGAATATTCTAATATTGTAATAGTGTGGAAATTACTTAGAACTCTGATATAAGGGCTATAAAGAAAATGTAAAAAGTAACTATAGTTACAATAATTTATTAATAGATTTACAATATTAAGACACAAATTGTGAAGTCAAAAATATAAAATCAGGGGAAGTATAAAATGGAGAGTCTTGTATGTGGTTGAAGGTAAGTTATAAGTTTAAAACTGATTGTTTAACTGCAATTTTTTTATATATGTCTCATGGGAACCACAAAGCAGAAACCAACAGTAGATACACAAAAGATAAAGGAAATCAAATCATACTACTACATAAAATCACCAAATCACAAAAAAAACAGCAAGAAAGGAACAAAAGATCTAGAAAACAACCATAGAATAGTTAACCAAAATGGCAGTACTAAGCTCTTACTGATCAATAATCGCCCTGAGTGTAAATGGATTAAATTCTCCCTCATACAGGTTGAGCACACCTAATCTGAAAATTCAAAATCCAAAATTATTAGCATTTTAGCATCCAAATGGTAAAGTCCATGCAGATATTCCAAAACCACCTCCCCAAAAAAGAAACCCCTTCAAAATCTGAAACATTTCTGGCTCAAGTATCTCTGATTAAAGGGAGCTCAATCTGTAGAGACATTCTGGAATCTGCTATTTATTAAGAATTTTTTGAACAAATAGCCCTGGCATTCTGGACTTTGAAGAGTCAAACTCATAATTAAAAAGCCAAGAAAAATGACTCACTCTGAGGACACCATTAGGAGAAAATGTATTTCCTTATTGTGTCCTTTATATTTGTCCTTTACAAAATAGTCCAAAGGTGCTTTGCTGAAACTAGTTCACCAGCCTAGACATTCAGCATGCTGGAGAAAACCAGACATTCTCAAGAGGTGGAAGAGGTAATGAAAATAAAGGAGCATGCAAAGCCTGGTGTTTTTCTGCATGCTTACCATAGACATTAAAAAAAACAAAAATAAAAATGAGAAGTAATTATTAAATGCTATCAAAGCACAATATGCTGAGTCATCTTTTTTTTTTTTTTTTTTTAATGTGCCTGTTTATTTCTAGGGGACTGTTGGTTTCTAATAGAGATGTTATTATTTGAATTTAAACAGAGTTTTGTTGTTATTGTTGTTGTACACTTATATATCCGAAGCTAAGGTTGTGTCAAGCAAAATGCATTTAGTTATACGTCAGACACAAACTGTAAGGAGCACAAAATGTATGGAAACTCTGAACTTTACCAGAGCTCCTTGGTTGAAGAAATAGTGTGCTGAGGATACTGCAAAAGAATTTTAAACCTGGGAGCACAACACAGATTTCATCACACACACCGCCGCTTCCCTTAGTAGCTGTGTGATTCAGATTGGTGACTTAATATTTCTGATCTCTAACTCCCTCATCTGGGAAATGAGGATGAAAATGCCTGTCCTTGTATCATTGTTAGTCATTGCTGAAAGACAAAATGAGATCGTGTCTGGGAAAATGTTTCTAAATTATCAACTGCTTTTCTGACTAAATAGAATGCAGTCTTTCTCTGGAATTATGCCAAAGGTCTTAAAACTCTAAGATACCTAAAAAGTGAAATCGGCCCACTTCCTCGTCCTTGGAGACTCAGATTTTCTACAAGTAACTCATAAAATTAGCACTATGCTAAAATTGAAATCTGATTTAAGGACTATCAGCATTTAGAAGCCCCTTGGAGGCTAAGGGTGTTTCCTCTTTCATAAAACCATGAACAAAATTAACTCCTGGAAATCACTTCAATGTCTCACGTCTCAAGTCTGCAACCTTCCTTTTCTTTTAATTTAGATATTGTTGCCTCCAACTCCCTGCTAATGAATTCTTTTCTCCTACCCAAGTCACAGGCTTGGTGGTAACTATTGTATGGATTGCTATTTCCTGACAGGTGATATTCTGAGCCTTCTGAATACAAGCATTTCATTAAACAGAATCACTCTAGTCTAATAACATAACAATGTCAAATGATGAAATTCAACCAAAAAATGAATCATAAAACAATATAAAAAATGACATCAGAAATCATATTCTCTAATGCTTTTTTAATAAAATATGCCGGTTGTAAAATGAAATACGTGATAGAGCACCGCATATAAAATAGTCAATCAGAAATGCTATGGTTGAAGAAGTAGCAGCTAGAATGTCAGCCTTCTTGTTTCTTTACAGATACTAGGAACCATATGAAAACTACTCTATGTAGTCCAAATACTCTCTCAGTAATGCTTCAAGCTCTTCTATAATTACCACCAATAAGTCATTCAGCCTTTTAACACTTCCAGGGATGGCCATCCTCTCAAGGAAGGCCATATTATTTTTGACAGCTCTAAGTGTTTATTTAGAAAGTTCATTCTTGCTGGACCTAGTGATACGCAGCTGTAATTCAAGCTATTCAGGAGGTTAAGGCAGGAAGACTGTAAGTCTGAGGCCTGCCTGTAAAACTTAAGTGAGTCTCTTTCTCAAAATTTAAAAATAAGATCTGGGGGGAATTGACTCAGTGGTAGACTGCTTGTATAGTATACATAAAGCCCTGGGTTCTATTGCCAGTACTAAAAGGGGAAAAAAGGAAAGAAAAAAGTTCATTCTCATATTCTGGTGCTTTTCTTGCTAATTCTATTTGTTACTAGAAAAGAAATAGACTATACTCTATTACATGTGAGTCAATGATTGTATTCCTCAGAAAATATTTATTTTTAATAAACTGAACATCCTTGATTTTTTTTCATCTTTCTCAATGTAAAACTATTTGGGCCTAGTCTTCCTCAGAAAATATTTATTTTTAATAAACTGAACATCCTTGATTTTTTTTTCATCTTTCTCAATGTAAAACTATTTGGGCCTAGTCTTTTTATTTGAGCTTGTTTCAGTCTTCTGGCATCAGATTTCACTGGCACACCCAGAATCATAAACAGTAATTCCTATACTGACTATAATAATCAAATCTCTCATTGTGAACTTGTATCTTTGTTAAAGGTTACCTACTGTTGCATTTATTTGATTTTGAGGAGGCTAGTGGATCTTAGCCAACTAAATCTCCACTGTCATTCTTGAATATGCTACTGCATAAAAATATTTCTATGGTTTCCAGAGGTACATTTTCCTTTACTGTGATTCAGGAATTCAGCCACATGTTTCTGTTAGAAAGATTTCCAGGTTCTTGTCATTTATAAGATTTGGTTGTGGGACTTTGTAAATTAATGTCCATGTATTTGTTCACTTTTTATTCTATCCATCACACAGACACCTTCTGCTTAATAATTTCCTAGATCTATATTAATTTCAGGGGTTTTATGTTTGCTTGTTTTATTTTGCTTTGTTTTTTGGTACCAGGGATCGAACTCCAGTCCTTGTGCTTGGGAGCCAGGCAGCAGAACCACTGAGCAAAATCCCCAGCCCCTAGATCTATATTCATATAAATTTTGTTAGAAAAACTTTGATCACTTCTTTAGATCATGACTAGTCATTTATATCTGATATAAAGAACTTTCTCACTACAGAATTTTTGAGGTTGTCAGAGGGTTCTTTAGAAGCCTAAAAGGATAGGAAAGATGCTGAATTGATTTGGTTTTACTCAAGTGGTTCTGAATCTATAATTTCAGAATTTTTTTCTGTTAAATAAATGAATTTTTAAGCTTTGGGAGATTAGTCTGAATTTTCATTCTTCCCTAAGAGTTTTCTCAACTTTGTGGGTTCCATCCAGATGCTTTGCTCTCCTTGAACATATTTTCATGTGGTTTTATCATATTTATTCAACATTATTTTCCATTAGTTCTCTAATTTTAATTGTTGGTAACCATCCTGTGTGTAGCCGTTACATGGTATAGAACTGATTTATTCACATTAATGTCTGAAGATACCATGACCCATTTTACTTGCTGCATGGTCAGCCCTAGTATTCATGGTAGGTTTTCTGAATATTTCTGATGAAGTCTTTAAGCACAGATAATTATGAAAACACATTACCATTCAGTAAGACTTATACAGTATTGTAAGCCCAACATGGCAAAAGGTTTCTTAAAAGTTCCATAAACATTAAGTATATTTATGTCATAGCATTAAGTTTGGTCAATTTGAAACTTACTGTATTGTAGTATAAGAGGCATTTTGTTTGCGTCTGTTTACTTTCCCAGGAGTAAATGCGTTTTGGTTAACCGCAATGGCGAACTTAGTCAAGACATTTATGTCAACAAATCCTGCTGCTTAACAAAGTCACATTCTTAGTTTCTAGGACAGCAGACTGGATTCTAAGTAATAAGGTGTTTATAAGGCATGCTGTAAATCTGGGACTATAAACATGTCTAATTTTCTGTTAAACCTGCTCCTGTGCATGAGGTACAATAAGCTCTCTCTTCAGTTTTATGGTGGCCAGTATGTTGGCTTCCCAGTCTTGATCACTGTTGATTCTACTGTTCCCATAGCCTCCTGCCAAGCTCTTGACCCAAGTCACGCTCCTTGGTGATATCATAATGCTGCCAAGAATTTACTCATTCACTGTACCTGCAGGGATGCCCCAAGAGTTACATACCTTCCCTGTTAGTCACACACTGTTCAGAGAATAACACCTTGAAAACAGCATGGCCTCTCCTTCCCCCCATTTCAAAGATAATGCATTTTTAGATCTTTCATAATGAGCTTATAGATATAATAAGGTGGTCATTACCTTTATGAAAATTATTTCTAATATGACTTTTTCTCAAAAGTTACCAGTAGCAATGTTGTTGTTTTAACAAAAAACAAGATTTTCTCATCATTCAGAGACAGAAGTTATTTACAGCTCAACACAAATTTATGAAACACAGTGCTCAGTATTTATTATCACCATGGTTACTAATGGCAACCATCTGAATGAAATAGAAACTGGTCATAGATCTGGATATTTAAATTACATGATGAGAGATATTTCTAATTGGAAAAATCTGATCAATTTTAATTTCTTCGCTTTTCACAGAAATATTAGCTATTTATGTAGATTTACCTTGCATCTTGCCTTACTTTATACTTTACTTTCTCCCAAAGTGCTAATAGAATAACATTCCAGGGAATAACATTAATAACCATTCTGACAACATTTCAAACACTTCACTCAGTGACAGTGGCATGTACATTCTTCTAAAGCACACTGAGAACATTTCTGAACATTTACCGAGATAGGCCATATTCTAGGCCATGAAACACCATCGTGGTAATTTTAGAAAGATTAAAATCATACAAAATATGCTTTGTGACCACAATGGAAATAAATTAGAAAACTGTTTGGAAAAATTCCCAATATTTATAATTTAAATATTACTATATTTTGTAAATAAGAATAACTATTATAAATGTTACTAAAGCATCTATTTGGAGGAGAATTTATAACACTGAATGCCTATAATAGGATATAAGGAAAGCCTCAAATAATCACCTCAGCTTCCGCCTTGAAAGAAGAACATCTAAAGTTAAACCCAAAGGAAGAAAATAATAAAAATTAGAGTAGAAATAAATTAAATGCGAAACACAGATAATATCAATAAAACCTAAAGCTAGATCTTTGAAAAGAACTGTAAAATTGACAAAACCCTAGCCAAAGTTACCAAGAAAAAAGAAGGCACAAATTAACAGGATAAAAATTTTGTGACATTAAATTAGGTAAGGATTTTGGAGATACAGCCAGGTAATACTGTTACTATAGTTTTATCATTTGATCTAAAATGTTTCCCCAAAAGGTTCATATGTTCACAGGTGGAATATTTGGAAAAGTGATTGAATCATGAGGCAATGACCCCATTAACAGACTAACTCATTGCTGAGTTCATAGCTGAAAGGGCTGTTAGAAGATGAGACATCATTTGGAGGAAAAAGGTCACTGCAGCCTTCCTTTGAAGGTTGCATCTTCTTTCTGGCTTTCCCTGCTCTCTCTGCTTCCTGGCTGCTATGATGTTTCTGCCTTGGGTCCAGCCGCATATGAGACTGAAACCTCAAACCATGAGTCAAAATAAATATTTCATCCTTCAAGTTGTATGTGTCAGGTATTTTGACCCAGCAACAAAATCATTACCAATACATCATACTACTGCTTTATAAAATTTTTCATTGAAAGTATAACATTAAACATTCTTCATAGAAAACTGGGGTACCCCATGCACACCAGTTCAAGAAATGATGCTATAAATAATGTAAGATTCTGAGAAAAGGTTCCCTTTCTACAGCCAAATAAATTGGACAGATAAGAATGCCATTTAGCAATCTAGATGCAGAACTCCCCTGTTTAGGATGCTAAGAGGGGATTAGGTAATTTCTGTTAATTAAAGTCATGTTTAATAAACACCAATTGGCTAAAGCTTCTCTCATATACCATTCTTTACCTAAGAATGAGGTCTACCAAAACTTGAGCCATTATGTTTTCTCCTAATGCAGATTCTATTTGTAGGAATGAAAACCAATAAAGACAAAAAATTTAGGCAACAATCTACAAACCTCATTAAAACACCTCACAGGAGGGTATCACAACACTTATTAGCACAATAGGTGTAGTCCCTTTTAACTGTCAATTACTTTGAAAGCAAACATTTCTCGACCAGGGATTTAGCTCAGTGATTCCACTTCCTGCCTCACAAGCACAAGGAGCCAAGTTCAATGCCTTGTACCAAGAAAAAGAAAGCAAAGATTTCTGATCATATCTGTCAACAAGCACTGCAGTGGTGCTCACTTTGCTTTTCCATTTTGGTCTTTCCCATCAGTTTGATGTTTGCTCTTCTCCAATATATTATTTTATAACCCAATTGCCCATCAACTGGAGACTGAATAAAAATATAGGTTTTTTAAAATAAAATGGAGTACTACTCAGCCATAAAGAATTAAAAATTAGAGACATTTATAGCTAAATGGAAGCACATTGAGGTCACACTCTTAAGTGAAGTAAATAGGACAGACGTGTAAATACTGAATAGTGTCTCTAGTGTGAGAAACTGAAAGTGTAAATAAAGATCAAAGGGCATAATAGATATTAATAAAAAAGAAGAAAAGTTCCAGAGGAGAAGGGGAAGTGAGAGGGATTGGGGAAAAGAAAGAAGGGAATGGAATTAATATGAGAAAATGAAAAAAATGGAAACAAAGTCTTTGTAAAGAGAGAGGGGTGGAATGGTTGAAGGGAGGGTAGGGGAATGGAGAAAAAATAAGAACCAGGATAGATTATGTAAAGGTACAAATTTCCAATGATGAGTGTCATTATACTGTATACCTACAATATACCAATTATATATATAATGTTATCTTCAAATATCTAAAAGAAGCTCTCCAGGTTGAAGTATTTTGATTTTAGTACACATGCTGGACATGCCTTCACTGTACAAACTCTATCAGAGAAAGAGTGTAGAATATGCAAAAACCCAGCAAGGCCACATTAGCAACCAGATATTTCCTAGTAACTCATGGCTCTTCAAAGGAGTACAAGAGCAGTTCTCTCCCTTCAATTGTACAGTATCTGAGCTCCTCTGTCTCACCCCAGGAAGTTTCTGCTCCTTTCATCAGATCCTGGTGACCCTACAAAAACTTTTAGACTTTAATATGTTTAATTAAAAATCCATGTAAAATGTCTTTTTAACTGGAGTATATGAATCCCCTCTTCATCACTACAACATGTTTTTAAATGGCTGCAATTTTACTCCACTAATTTGCATTTTCCCTCAAAGCTTACAATGTTTCCTCCGATTTGCCTCTGGGCTGTCTTTTTCATTTATGTCCTTGTTTTCTTGTTTTGTTTTGATTTGTATTCCATGCTCATGGGTTGGAAATCAATGTACTCACATTATTACAATTAAATATACAATAAAATTGACCCTAACTGCATTTCAGAAATCTTCTTTGGTGGAGCTAGAGGCCTGAGTTTGTGCTGCTAGAAGATACTTCAGTGTCTCACCAATCTTTCCCCTTCCTTGTTAGCAAAACCTAGAGTTAAAGATGATGGACAAGTGGATCACAGAATTGCTCAGGGAGCAAATTAGGAATAACTACCAGCCCCAGCACTAGGTATGGAGAGAGATAATAGGAGAGAGCATTAAGCAATTCCACTTCTGTCATTATTTTCTTAGCCATAACTCTGAATATAAGCATGCTTATAATTACTTTCAAAATTTTATGAAAAAGTTATACATAGTATTTGTAGATGTTCTTAGAAAAGAAACTTCTCCCTGCTCAGCATTCTCCTGAATCTTTATTAGTCTGCTAAACTTATTCAGGTATAATTTAAAACCAGAAATACTTTAAAATATAGATTCCCTTAAGGGATCTGAGTACCTTATTGAAAAACCGCTGAGGCAATTTAGTATTTCACCTTCTCTGTGAGGTATATTTTTGTACTTGTTTAAATAAATAGAAAAAAAATACTTAGCAGAGACTGACCAGATACTCTCCAAACCTGTTTATTCTTCTTGGGCACATAGCTAAATTACATTTGCCAGACGTTTTGCATTCTATATTATACAGCCAATTCTTGCTTATGGAATGAATAGAAATGTTTAAAAAAATCATGTAGCTTTAACATATTTATTTTCTTTTCTCTTCATCTGCTGATTATATAACACTAAGTGTTTTTCCTTAGGATATTGCTTTAGATATTTTAAACACGTGAAAATTAAGGCAGAAATTGAGTTACACAGATGAAAAAAAGGTGAGAAGTTAAACAGAGATAAGTCAACCAACTGAAAGATGATTAGTAACTACAAAAAAAAAAAAGCCAATTCAACTTTTTATACCCTTGGAGGTAACAAGGAATGAACTAGTGTTGTTGGATCCCAGGAGCCAAGCAATCAGGGCCATCTGGCAGTAGTCCCCTGCATGGGGAGGGTTTGTGCTGCAAGAGCTGGGACTGCCTAGGCAGAAGCCATCAGAGAGAAGCTGGAGCCACAGAGGACATACAGCTCATGTCAGAGATGCTGTCTGAGACTGAGAGTTGTGTGAACATGCATGTGTGTGTGTGTGTGTGTGTGTGTGTGTGTGTGTGTGTGTTTGGGCAGGGCACAGCAAGGATATGTGATTTCCTTCACCTCCTTACCTACCTTCCTCTAAGCTCCCATCAGAGCTAAACTTATCTGGAAGCAAATTTGCAAGAGAATTGTCATTCTCTGTGATGCAAAACAGCCTGAGAAGGATGAGTAATAAATCTGAGAGAAAATAACCACATGCCTGGCCCACTTAGTATTATAGACAAATTTCCTTCCATATCTAAATTTCCTCCATACGTATGTTAAGATAGTCTTCATTGGGCCGGGGATTTAGCTCAGTGTTTCCATCACCTACCTCACGAGTGCAAGGTCCTGCGATTGATCCCCAGTACCAAAAAAAAAAAAAAAAAAAAAAAAAAAAAAAAAAAAAAGA
>NW_022900913.1:25414767-25473265 GCF_012274545.1 Fukomys damarensis | reverse complement strand
AAAAAAAAAAAAAAAAAAAAAAAAAAGATAGGCTCCATCTTCAGAACACTGTTAGCTAATGGTCTGTATTCTCTTCATTGCACATAGTTTACAAAGGTGAAATACCATCTCTTCATGTGGCATGGACAAGACAGATGAGAGATGATGATGGATGATAGCTAGTAGATAGGTGGATTAGTAGATATAAATAGATGCTACACACAACAATTTAGTCATAAACAGCATTTCCATAACTGTCCTGATACATAGATTGGGTAATACAAAATTTTAGAGATAGTAAGTCCTTTTCTGACAGGGAATGGCTCTGGTGAGTGGAAGCTTGCCCTTAAAACATCTCTCTAAATTGGCCTTGCCATTTAAATACAATGGCATGGCACAATTCTTAGCGGATTCCACTGAATTTATCAAATAAGATTTACTTTGAAAGACATTGAAGTAAGCTGATTCTACACTGAATAAAACTTAAAGTGACTGTCAGCAAGCTCACGTTGGTAACAATTGCAGACTGCTTCATGTAAACTTTCTTTGTTGTAGAATCAGTGATTCTTAGCATAAAGATTTCTTTCTTTAAAATTTTTCACCTATCATCTACTGTTTCTCTACAAGTCAAAGCATTTAACATGGAGAGTCTTTCCAAACCAGGAGATGAATTAGTGAATGTTTACTTCATGTGAACCTTTATCTTCTATAGGAGGGGAGAGTATGTTCAAAACAGGTCCATCTACACCTTATCTGGACCTGGCACAAAAGAATACATCCATTAAAATAAAACTCCTCTACTGAAAACTCTAGGTGATAATCAAGAAAACCAGACATGTGTCAGTTTGTGACAGAAATTAGAATTGGAAAATGAGAACCAAACTTTAAGTAGCTTTTCAATTAACTTAGGTTTAAAAAATTTTTTGCTTTACAGCCCAGAGTTTGAGAAGACATTATGATTAATGTAACATGATATCCTGAGTAGTGTCTTAAAACAGAGTAAAAAGAACATTAGAGAAAAACTAAAATACTCCAAATCAAACTTCATTTAATAATAATGTATCAATATTGGTTCATTAAAAGTAACAAATATACCATTTTAACATTGGAAGTTGTTTATAGGTAGAATGGGGGACTGATATGTGAAAAGTCAGTACAAACATGACAATTTTACAGTAAGTATAAAACAATTCTAAAAATAAGTCATGTTTTTAAAAATGAATTAACACTCTATGTAGGTAAATCCTGACCTCTTAGTTATTCATAGGCAAGTTTTTTGTCATAGATATCTTTAGCAATCTGGTAAAGCACAGTGGTACATAAGATATAAGATTACAAAGAAAATAAGGTCTATTGAACAAAACATTCAGATCACACAGAAAATAATTGTACATTATATACAAGATCTACTACCATGTATGTCTATTACCTACTATCATTTTAAAACAATAAATACAAACTATAATACAGTGTAAAAGTTTTATTTTTATTAAAATTTTTAAGGTAAAAAATATTGCTAATTTTACAGTGCTTTATTGACTACAGTAATATTATGAATAAAAGTTAAATTTCTTTTTTTATCTTATGAGTATATTGATACTTTTTAAGTAAACAGTAGTTTCATTCATCATTGGGATCTTGTACTTTTACATGACAGATCACAGCTCTCATTTTTTCCCATACCCCTGCCCTCCCTTCACCCACTCCTCTCTTCCCTATTTACAAAGACTTTGTTTCCATTTTTTTCTTTTGTCATATTTTTTCTTTTCCCATATTTTTTCTTTTCCCTTATTTCCTTTCCCCTACCCTTCCCAATTCCCCTGCACCTTTAGTCCTTTTCTTCATATTTCACATTGTGAGTTATACAATTTGGATCTTATTTACACTTTTAGTTTTTCACACCAGAGAAACTATTCAGTATTTATACATGTGTGTCTTATTTATTTCAACTCAGTATGGCCTCAATATGCATCCATTTTCCTATGAATGACTCTAGTGTCTCACTCTTTATGGCTGAGTAGTACTCCATTTTATAGAAAAACCTCATCCTCTTTATCCAGTTTCCAACTGATAGGCAAATGGGCTGTTTCCAAGTTTTAGCTATTACAAACTGTGCCACTATAAATATGGGTGTGCATATATTACTGTGGTATGATTTTTTAAATTCTTTTGGAAAGATACCCAGCAGGGATAGCTGGGTCAAATGGAACCTCTAATCCTAATTCTTTGAGGTATCTCCATATTGATTTCCACAGTGCTTGCATCAGTCTGCACTCCCACCAACAATGGAGATGGGTTTCCTTCTCCCCACAACCCTGCCAATATTTGTTATTGGTTGATTTCTTGATAGCAGCCATTCTTTCTGGGTGAGATAGAGTCTCAGTATTATTTTCATCTACATTTCTCAAATGACCAGTGATGTGGAACATTTTTTCATATATTTATTTGCTGCTTTTATTTGTTTGTCATTTCATTTCAGATGCCCATTTTTGAATTGGGTCTTTATATTTGGGGGGCCTGATGTTTTTGAGTCCGTATATATTCTAGATAGTAGTCCTTTGTGTGAAGAGCAGCTGGTAAAAATTTATTTCCATATTGTAGGTTGTCTCTTTGCTCTATTGGTGGTTTCTTTTGCAGTGCAGAAGCTTATTGATACGAAGAGATGCCACTTGTTGATTCTTTGTGCTAGTTCCTGTGCTACTGAAGATTTGTTCATAAAGTCTTTTCCTATGCCAATGTCTTCAAGAGTTCTAACTTATCTTCCAGCAAAGATGGACTCTTTTTTAATATTTATTAATATTTTAGTGACTCTTTTTTAATATTTAGATCTTTAACCCACTTGGATTTTAGTTTAGTGAATGGTGAAAGATGAGTGTCTAGTTTTAATCTTTGGCAGGTTGAAATCACTTTTTGCAGCACTATTTCTTAAACAGGCTATCTTTTCTCCAGTGAGGATGCTTGACTCCTTTGTCAAAGATGAAGTAGATGAGCACATATGAAATTTTTTCTGTATCTTCCAACCTATTCCACTGATCCTCAGGTCTTTTTCTTTGCCAGTATCATGCTGTTTTTATTACAGTGACTTTGTAGTATAGTTTCAAGTTGGGGATTGTGATAACCCCTGTCATGTCTCTGCTGCCTAGAATTGCTTTTGCTATTCTAGGTCTCTTCTGATTCCAAATGAATTTTTGGATTATTTTCTCTACTTCTGTGAAGTTGTGAAAAAATGTGCAAAGCTTTTTCCATTCCAGTTCATAGGGCACATACTCTTCCATATCTCCTGCATTTTACCTACAGTCCAGGGATCAAAATACCTAGGCTAAAAGAAATATTTGCACTTGCACCTTCTCTCTAAGCATGATAACTATTGAAAATTTATGGAGTCAATATCTTTGGCTTTATTTCTGTATTTGGAAATAAAAGAAATTTTGGGGAAAATGCTGCATTCTAGTGTATCCCCCTTATACCCTCTGCTTCTCATTTGTCCTTGGACTTTGGTTCCATTATTGAAAAATTCAAAGGAAAGTGAGCTGAATCTGACTGGTCATCACCTTTTTGTTGTTGTTATTTAAAACATAAATCTAAACTTTTCCCTAGCTTGTTTACATTTACTTCCTATCCTAACTCTCTAAGTGAGAAATTCTACATGTTTGGGTAAGTGCTTTATATAGAAGTGCTTTCTTTAACTTGTCCTAACTTCTCCACATATTTTCCCTGAGAAATCCTGAAACTTGGCTCACATTCAAATCATATTTCTAAAGAATTTACTTGTATAAATCCCATTAATCAGGGCGTTCATTGGAACAGACCAGTGAGGATTGCCCAGCCTTGTGGGGAGTTCACTACTCCCCCACCTCCATTGCCCTGGGCCTCTGCAGCATTCCCCCACCCATTCTTGGACCTCCTGGTTGTGCCCATACCTGGATCCACACTAAAAGAGGCACAGGTGGCCATAAAGGCCATTTTACTGAGCTCCACAAGACAGAACAGAAGTAAACAACTGTAATAAAGGCACATCAGACCTCCCTGGTTGGTATGTGGGAGGGATCACTACCTTCCATCAGAACCTGAACTATCTTCAGGATAAGGGCAGCTGGAACTTGCAACAGAATTTTGCAGAGTTCAACTCTGTAGTAGATCAGGGAGCTCAACTTGGGCTATTCAGCCAGAATTCAGCCTGAATCTCACTAAGTGATAATGAGAAATTGATCCAACAACTCCTAGAAGATGAAAAGAGGAGTGACATAAGAATGATAGGAATCCATGAAGTAAAGCATATAAGATCCCCATTAGCCATGATTAAAAAAAAATCTACACATAGGCACATAATAATCAAGATCCCAGAAACCCAACAGAAGAACAAAATTCTACAAGCAATAAGAGAAAAGAAACAAATCACATGCAAAGGAAAGCCCATTAGACTCAAAGCAGACTTTTCAACACAAATCCTCACATCAAGGAGAGCATGGAGTGAGGTATTTCAAGTCCTAAAAAAAAAAACAACCTCCAACCTAGACTGATCTAACCTGCAAAACTCTCTTTCAAAATGAATGGGGAAATAAGATACTTCCATAACAAAGAACATGAGAAACTTCATGAATACCAAACGAGCACTACAAAGAATTGTAAACAACAGCCTAGAAAAAGACAATAAAGTTCACAACACCATGAGGCCCAACAGCAAAGCAAATAGGCAAGGCAAGAAACTAAAAGGAGAGGGCAAAAAATTAAAGAGTCAACAAAAGGTCAGTAACATGACAATAATAAGTCAGTACATATCAGTTATAACCATCAATGTCAATGACCTCAATTGAATCAAGAGAAATAGACAGGCAGAATGGATTAAGAAGCAAAATCCAACAACATGTTGTATACAAAAAACACACGTAGAGCAAAAAGAAGTGCATAGACTGAAAGTGAAGGGTGGTAAATAATCCTCAATGTGACAGGAGCTCAGAAAAAAGCAGGGGTAGCAATCTTATTCTCAGACAAAGTAAATTTTAAACCAAAACTATTTAAGAGACAAAGAAGGCCACTACATCCTTGTAAAGGGAACAAATCAACAAGAAGAGATGACAATCATAAACATATGTGTACCAAATATAAATGTCCCCAAAGATATAAAAGAAATACTAAGAAACATGTAAAACCAAATAAGCCCTAATACAACTGTAGTGGGGGTTCTAAATACCCCACTTACACAAATAGACAGATCATCTAGGCAAAAAATCAACAATGAAATACTAAAACTGAACCAAGCTTTTGAAAACATGGACTTAATAGATGTTTATAGAGTATTCCACCCCACAAAATCAGAATATACTTTCTTTTCAGCTGCACATGGGTCATTCTCCAAGATAGATCACATACTAGCTCACAGAAGAGGTTTCAATAAATGCAAAAGAATCGAAGTTATTCCCTGTATATTATCAGATCACAGTGCAATAAAGCTGGAGATCAATAGCATAAGAAATGATAGGAACTTCACAAATACATGGAAATTGAACAATGTTCTCCATAACAATCAATGGAACACAGGAAATTAAAAAAGAAATCACACAATTTTTACAAAAAAATGAAAATGCCAATACAACATACAGGAATCTATGGGACACAATGAAAGCAGCTCTACATGGAAAATTCACAGCACTGAATGCCCACACAAGGAAAACAGAGAGAGCTCAAATAAACAACCTGATGATGAATCTTAGACTCCTAGAAAAACAAGAGCAAGAAAAACCCTAAACTCGAACAAGAGAGGAAATTATACAGATTAGAACAGAAATCACTGCAATGGAAACTAAGAAAATGATACAAAAAAAATAAATGAGTCAAAGAGTTCATTTTTTGAAAGAACAAAAAAAATTGATAAACTCTTAGCAAATCTTATCAAAAAACAGAAAGAAAAGGCTCAGATCCATGCAATCAGGAATGTAAAAGGTAAAGTCACAACAGATCCAACAGAAATCCAGAGGATCATTAATACCTACTTTGAGAACCTGTACTCTAATAAAGTGGAAAACACAGAAGAAATGGACAGATTTCTAGATACTTATGAATTACCAAACTTGAACAAAGAAGATTAAAACATTTTAAACACCCCAGTTACAATCAGTGAAATTGAAAATATAATTAAAAATTCACCAACAAAGACAGCCCAGGTCCTGATGGATTCACTGCTGAATTTTACAAGACATTTAGGGAAGAACTATGGCCATTACCCTTCAAACTTTTCAATGGATTTGAAAGGGAAGCAATACTTCCAAATTCGTTCCTGGTAGCAAGTATCACTTTGATTCCCAAACCAGGGAAAGATGTAACTCGAAAAGAGAGCTACAGGCCAATCTCCTTCATGAATATCGATGCAAAAATCCTTAATAAGATACAAAGATAGCAAACAAAGTACAGAGGATCATCAAGAAGATCATACATCCTGACCAAGTTGCATTTATTCCAGGGATGCAAGGATGGTTCAACATACATACATAAGTCAATAAATGTAATACACTATATTAACAGAGCAAAGGACAAAACCCTTATGATCCTCTTCATGGATGCAGAAAAAGCATTTCACAAAATTCAATACCCATTGATGATAAAATTCCTGCAAAAAACTGGAATAGATGGTCTATTTCTCAACTTAATAAAGGCTATCTATGAAAAACCGACAGCCAATATCATATTAAATGGCCAAAAACTGAAAACCTTCACGTTAAAATCAGGAACAAGAAAACCCTTATGATCCTCTTCATGGATGCAGAAAAAGCATTTCACAAAATTCAATACCCATTGATGATAAAATTCCTGCAAAAAACTGGAATAGATGGTCTATTTCTCAACTTAATAAAGGCTATCTATGAAAAACCGACAGCCAATATCATATTAAATGGCCAAAAACTGAAAACCTTCACGTTAAAATCAGGAACAAGACAAGGATGCCCACTATCACCACTCCTCTTCAATATAGTTCTAGAAACATTAGCCACAGCAATTAGACAAGAGAACGAAATTAAAGCAATAAAGATAGGAAAGGAAGAAGTTAAACTGTCACTCTTTGCTGATGATATGATACTCTACAATGAAGATGCAAAAAACTCCACCAAAAGACTTCTAGACTTAATTGACAGATTCAGTAGAGTAGCTGGACACAAGATGAACAGCCAAAAATCAATAGCCTTCTTGTACACAAATAACAGATTTACTGAGATAGAAATTAGGGAAGCAATTCCCTTCACAATGGCATCCCCAAAAATGAAGTATCTAGGAATCAATCTAACAAAAGAAGCAAAATACCTCTACACTGAAAACTATAGCACTCTGAAAAAAAGAAATTAAAGAGAATATAAGAAAATGGAAAGTTATCCCCTGCTCCTGGGTAGGAAAAATCAACATAGTGAAAATGGCCACACTACCAAAGCTGCTATACAGATTCAATACAATGCCAATTGAAATTCCAACAGTATATTTCACAGAACTAGAAAGAAGAATCCAAAATTTCATTTGGAATCATAAGAAACCTTGAACAGCAAAAGCCATCCTGGGCAACAGACACATGGCAGCGGGTATAACAATTGCCAATATGAAACTATAATACAAAACCACTGTGATAAAAACAGCATGGTACTGGCAAAGAAATAGGCCTGAGGATCAGTGGAATAGACTGAAAGACACAAAAACAACTCCAGATGTACTCAGCTACCTCATCTTTGACAAAGGAGCTGACCATCCCCACTGGAGGAAAGATAGACTCTAAAAATGGTGTTCAAAAAACTGGATCTCAACCTGCGAAAGATTAAAACTAGACCCTTATCTCTCACCATGCACTAAATTACAATCCAAGTGGATTAAAGACCTAATATTAAAACAGAAACACTGAACTTGCTGGAAGATAAGTTAGGCAGAACTCTTGAAGACATTGGCATAGGAAAAGACTTTATGACCAAATCCTCAGTAGCACAGGAACTAGCAGAAAGAATCAACAACTGGGATCTCATCTTATTAAAAAGCTTCTGCACTGCAAAAGAAACCATCAACAGACCTAAAAGTTTACCTAAAATGTGGGGAAAAACCAGCTGCTCCTCAGACAAAGGACTACTATCTAGAATATATAAAGAACTCAAAACAATCAGCCAATTATAAAGACCCCCAAATATAAAGACCCAATTCAAAAATAAAAAAAGGCATCTGAAATGAACAGACATTTCTCAGACAAAGAAGTAAAAGCAGCAAGTAAATATATGAAAAAATGTTCCACATCACGGGTCATTCGAAAGATGCAGATGAAAAAAACACTGAAATTCCACCTCACCCCACAAGGAATGGCTACTATCAAGAAATCACACAATAACAAATGTTGGCAGGGTTGTGGGGAAAAAGGAACCCTTCTCCATGGTTGGTGGGAGTGCAGACTGGTGCAACCACTGTGGAAATCAATATGGAGATACCTCAAAGAGCTAGGACTAGAGGTTCCATTTGACCCAGCCATGGCTCTGTTGTGTATCTTTCCAAAAGAATTAAAAGAATCATATCGCAGTGACATATGCACACCTATGTTTATAGTAGCACAGTTTGTAATTGCTAAAACATGGAAACAGCCCATTTGCCCATCAGTTGGAAACTGGATAAAGAGGATGTGCTTTTTCTATAAAATGGAGTACTACTCAGCCATAAAGAATGAGAAACTAGAGTCATTCATAGGAAAATGGAGACATATTGAGGCCATACATGGGTGAAATATATAATGCTCATGTGTTAATACCGAATAGTTTCTCTGGTGTGAAAAACTAAAAGTGTAAATAAGATCCAAATTGTATAACTCACAATGTGAAATATGAAGAAAAGGGCTAAAGGTGCAGGGGAATTGGGAAGGGTAGGGGAAAGGAAATAAGGGAAAAGAAAAAATATGACAAAAGAAAAAAATGGAAACAAAGGCCTTGTAAATATGGGTGAGTGCAGGTGGTAAAGGGAGAGCAGGGGTATGGGGAAAAAAAATGAGAACTGTGATCTGCCATGTAAAAGTACAAGATCCCAATGATGAATGTAACTGTACTGTAAACTTTAAAAGGAGCAATAAACTCAATGAAAAAAATATTTAAAAAATAAATCCTATTAATCTGTGGCTTATACCTTATCAGTCTTGGCTACTGAAGTATATTCCTAAAACGAGGCTTCCTAAATTTCTACTATCCTATCCTTCTACCAAGTCTCTAGGAAACAGAAAATCTGTAGTACCTAAGCTATACCATGCATAGCATCCTGACCAGAAATGATTGCTGACTAGTAGTTCAGCAGTGCCAAGTAAAATTTTGTAGGCAAACACTCAGGGGTATTCCCCTAATGACTTTCAAAGTCTTTATTCAAATTTACCTGTTGATCATGTCTGTCAGTGCCTCCCTCCCAGTAGGGCAGTGTTGGCCCCACAAATCAGAATTTCTATTTACTGAGAAAAGAGCCTGGCAATTTTTCAACTACAAGCAACCTGAAAACATTTACCTGCCTAAACCAATCTTCTTCTTGATTAGCTGGGAGTTGCCAAACTTGGAAACATCTCAAACAATGTGTTTTGTTTCTGAAAACCATAATTAATCTATAATGATGAAAGTCAAGGAGATGTCCTCAAGCCATATTTTACTATATTTTATTATGAACAGCTTCTTGTGAGCAGTTTAGTATAATAAAATCTGAAACAGATTAAATGAATTCATGGACGCATCTGTTTTATTTTGACCAGATAGTTCTGGCTAATTGCTAATTCTTGCTAAAGCTGTCAAGATATGTGACTTTAAGATAAGCTTTAAGATAAAGATATGTGGACTTATAAGGGCAGAGACTTTTGACTTTTTTATCCTCCAGCAGAATTATGCCTAGGCTTGCTGAGTAATGATGTACTTAGAAAAACTTACTGTTTACCTACCTTTGTCCTGAGATATTAAATAATATCCATAAGTGATTTTTTTTACTTTCTAAGATACAGTGCTAGGGGCATAGTGAATGAATGCGTCATTTTTAATTGTATACCTCAAATGTACCAATAAAATTAATTAATTTTTAAAATACTGCATTAATAAAATCAAGTTCTTATTAATTCTTCTTTGTAATTTTTATCCCAGTGGCAAAAGCTTTCCTCTGCACTGCATTCTCCTTTATGGTTTTGCATGTGCAATAGCCATGCATGCAAAACAAAGCAGAGAAATGGAATGAGTCTGGATAATTTTAACTCCTACCCCTAAGAGAATCAGCTATTTATCTTCCCTAAACGTAATACAGAAGAGCTGGACTTGCCAGTTTTCATGAGATTATCATTATTACTCACTGACTCACTGACTGGGGCCAGAAGAGGGATCTACAAGGAACTGAGACTCAATGCAGAAAAGAGCCTTAGGGTAGAGCAGGGAGCCCTGTGCTTAGAAAGAGACCAAAGATAGCGGTGTAAATCCCCTCACTTCTGAGGGCTTCTGAGCCACTCACAAAATAAAGTGGACATGGATGTAAATGTTTGATACTTATTATTTTCTTTTTTTCTGTAAAAAAATTAACAATAAGTTCTTTTCCATTTGAACTGTTTTATGGTTCACAATTAGCTTAGAGCTGTGAGTCCTTGTGTGTTTGAATTAACTAATCAAATTGTAATGAAATCTCCAGAGATGCTTACTTTTCCAGGTTAAAAACATTAAAATCATCATTATTCTCCAGTATTACTTTCATTTTACTAAAAAGAATGGGCCATTTCAATCCAGAAAGGTAGGGAAGAACATAATCTGGGAACAAAGAACAGTTGTTTTAGTTTGCTGACATGTAAAGTAAGTGCCAAAGTGCCAAGTTTATGCTTAAACAACTTGAAAAGAGAGATTATTGTCTCACAGTTTCAGAAGTCTCAGTGCATGGCTGACTGCCTTCATTCTTTCTAGGCCTATAAGGAGGCAGGGCATCATGGCGGGTAGCATGTGTTGGATCAAAGCTGTCCACCTCATGGCAGCCAGGAAGAAGAAAGAGTGAGGAAGAGGAGGGCATCCCAATACACTCTTTAAGGGTATGTCCCCAGTGACCTTGCATAGGCCCCAACGACCTCATGGTGGCAACCAAGGCTTCATCATATGACACTGTGGGGATCACTCCAAATTCTAACTATCACACTCCAATTCCTCTTCACTTCCTCATCTTATTGAAATAATGATCCCACCGTCCCTTCAAGTTCTAGATTTCTGTATTCAAAGTATCCCATGTGGGCCAGGCCACCGCCATCACTCCAGAGCCAGGAGGGCCTACTTGGGCCCAGACCACTAGCTGGGTAGTCCCATCCTCCCCTTCTGGGCCACCACCATAGCTGCAGCACCAGGAAGATAGCCATGTGGGTGGCCCTGAACTCCCCCCCCAAACTCTCAGACCTCCTGATTGTGCCAGTCTTTGAAACTACTCTGCAGAGGCAGAGGTGGTCATAAAGTGTATTTTTCTGAGTTCCCAAATTTGAACATCTTTAAAGATAGGGCATAGGAAACATGTAGTAGAACTGTGTGGAGTTCAACCATTCAGGAGGTCGGGGAACTCAATCTGGGCCTTGCAGCCTGAGGTCAGTCTGCATTGCAGGGTTCTGCTATCAGCTAGCAGAGATCAGGGGTCGTGTGTCCTAGCTCTTTCTGAGCCCCCATCCTAAATGGTAAATATACTATATTGAAAAGTTTGTTCACTGCAGACACTTTTTGGACTGCTTCTTGATTTCAATTTAATTCACATGGATTAAGGGCGATAGACTAGTGACTACCACAGGTGGTCAGTATCCAAGTTGTGCTTGATCATATTGGGTTGCTGATTCTATCAGTTGAGATAAAGGATTGTGGTTGATTTGATGAGCTGTTTTCTCTGACATTATGAAGATGATAATGTCTATGGGTCACTAGAGACCCAGAAGAGAGGGTGCAAATATATCAGGAAGATTTGGGTGATAACCCAGAGATTAAACCAAGGACAGCCTGACAACAAAAATAAAAATGAGAAAACACTTAAGCAAGACACAAAGACAGACTTCCAGTTCACTAATAGCAAATAGTAGGGCAAATAAGGATGAAAAGGCTGATAGTGAACCACAAGGACACCTGAACTCAAAGCACAGGAAGTAACCAAACAGATCAATCAGGCTCTAGGAAAATTCAAAACAGAAATAATTTCCCAGTTAACCATAGAGATGGTGAGCAAAATGAAAGTCATGATTCAAGACTCTAGAACGGAAACTGACAACAAAATAGATGAGCTCAGGACCATGATAGAAGCCATGAAGGCACAGCATAAGAAAGAAATGAAAACAATAAATGCCCAACATAGGAAAGAAATGGAATCCATAAAATAGATTCAAACAGATACCCAGGAAATTAAATGCTCCATTGAAAGTGTACACAACAGAATAAAGGAATGCAAAGATAGAATCTCGGCTGTAGAAGATAAGATTGCAGTCAGTGACTCTGAAAAGAGAGGTCTCTTAAAAGCAGTAGGGGATCATGAGAAATCAATCCAAAAACTCCTAGATGATGCAAAGAAGAATAACATAAGACTGATAGGAATCCATGAAGTAGCAGGAGAAAATAAAAAGGACTTTAAAAAGCTGTTAACAGAATTGACAGAGAACTTCACAAACAGAGGGGAAGAATTTGACTTTCAGATAAGTGAGGCACATAGGAACCCAATGAGCCAAAATCAAAAAACAATCTACACCCAGACATAAAACAATGAAGATCCCAGAAATCTAATAGAAGAAAAAAATACAACAAGCAGTAAGAGAAAAGAAACAAATCACATGCAAGGGAAAGCCTATCAGACTCAAAGCAGACTTTTCAACATAAACCCTCACATCAAGGAGAGCCTGGAGTGAGGCATTTCAAGTCCTAAAAGAAAACAACCTCCAACCTAGACTGATGTATCCTGCAAAACTCTCTTTCAAAATGGATGGGGAAATAAGATATTTCCATGACAAAGAACACCTGAGAAACTTCATGAATACCAAACCAGCACTACAAAAAATTCTAAACAATGTCCTAGAAAAAGAAAATGAAAGTAACAACACCATGAGGCCCAACAGAGCAAATCAAATAGACAAGGCAAGAAACTAAAAGGAGAGGGAAAAAAATTAAAAGGAGTCAACAAAAGGTCAGTAACACGACAATAATAAGTCAGTACATATCAGTTATAAACATCAATGTTAATGGCCTCAATTCATCAATCAAGAGAAATAGACTGGTAGAATGGATAAAGAAGTAAAATCCAACAATATGTTGTATACAAGAAACACACCTAGTGCAAAAAGAATCCCATAGACTCAAAGTGAAAGGGTGGAAAATAATTCTCAATGTGACAGGAGCCGAGAAAAAAGCAGGGGTAGCAATCTTATTCGCAGACAAAGTAAATTTCAAACCAAAATTGATTAAAAGAGATAAAGAAGACTACTACATCCTTGTAAAGGGAAAAAATCAAGAGGAAGAGATGACAATCATAAACATATATGCACCAAATATTAATGCCTCCAACTATGTAACAGAAATATTAAGAAACATGAAAAACCAAATAAGCACTAATACAGTTGTAGTGGGGGATCTAAGTACTACACTTTCACAAATAGACAGATCATCTAGGCAAAAAATCAGCAATGAAATGCTAGAACTGAACCAAGCTTTTGAAAACATTGACTTAATAGATGTCTGTAGAGTGTTCCACCCCACAAAATCAGAATATACTTTCTTTTCAGTAAATTTCAGTACATGCAGAAGAGATTTCAGTAAATGCAAAACAATCGAAGTTATTCCTTGTATATTATCAGATCATAGTGTAATAAAGCTGGAGATCAATAGCACAATAAACCATAGGAACTTCACAAAAACATGCAAATTGAACATCACTCTCCAGAGCAATCAATGGAACACAGAGAAAATTAAAGAAGAAATCAGACAGTTTTTACAAATAAACAAAAACGTCAATACAACATACAAGAATTTATGGGACACAATGAAAGCAGTTCTACATGGAAAATTCATAGCATTGAGTGCCCACACTAGGAAAACAGAGTGAGCTCAAATAAACAACCTAACGGTGACTCTTAGATTCCTAGAAAAACAAGAGCAATAAAAACCAAGCTCAAACAAGAGAGGAAATTGTACAGTTTAGAGCAGAAATCACTGCAATGGTAACTAAGAAAATGATACAAAAAAAATGAATCCAAGAGTTGGTTTTGTGAAAGAATAAATAAAATTGATAAACACTTAGCTAATCTTATCAAGAAAAGGAAAGAAAAGGCTCAGATTCACACAATTAGGAATGTAAGAGGTGAAGTCACAACAGGACCAACAGAAATCCAGAGGATAATCAATACCTACTTTGAGAACCTGTACTCTAATAAAATGGAAAACACAGAAGAAATGGAAAGATTTCTAGATACTTATGAATTACCAAAATTGAAAAAAGGAGATAAAAACATTTCAAACAGCCCAGTTACAATCAGTGAAATTGACAATATAATTAAAAACTTACCAACAAAGAAAAGCCCAGGTCCTGATAGATTCACTGCTGAATTTTACAAGACATTTAGAGAAGAACTATTACCATTACTCTTCAAAGTTTTCAGTGAAATTGAAAGGGAACTACTTCCAAACGCATTCCTGGAAGCAAGTATCACTTTGATTCCCAAACCAGGGAAAGACACAACACAAAAAGAGAGCTGCAGGCCAATCTCCTTCATGAATATCGATGCAAAAATCCTTAATAAGATACTAGCAAACAGAATACAGAGGATCATCAAGTAGAGCATACATCCTGATCAAGTCGGGTTTATTCCAGGGATGCAAGGATGGTTCAAGATACATAAGCCAATAACTGTAATACACTATATTAACAGAGTCAAGGACAAAAATCATATGATCTCATTCATGATAAAAACCCTGCAAAAAATTGCAATAGATGTTCTATATCTCAATTTAACAAAGGCTACCTATGAAAAACCAACAGCCAACATCATATTAAATGGCCAAAACCTGAAAACCTTCAGTTAAAATCAGGAACAAGACAAGGATGCCCACTATCACCACTCCTCTTTGATATAGTCCTAGCAACAGTAGCCAAAGAAATTAGACAAGAAAAAGAAATAAAAGCAATAAAGATAGGAAAGGAAGAAGTTAAACTGTCATTATTTGCTGATGATATGAAACGCTCCATTGAAGACCCAAAAAACTCTACATAACACTTCTAGACTTAATTGACACTTTTAGCAGAGTAGTTGGATAACAGACTTCTTGTACACAAATAGACTCACTAAGAGAGACATTAGGGAAACAATTCCTTTCACAATAGTATCCAAAAAATGAAGTATCTAGGAATCAATCTAACAAAAGAAGCAAAATACCTCTACACTGAAAACTACAGCACTCTGAAAAAAAGAAATAAAAGAGGATATAAGAAAATGGGAAGATATCCCCTGCTCCTGGGTAGGAAAAATCAACATAGTGAAAATGGCCATACTACCAAAACTGCTATACAGATTCAATACAATACCAATTGAAATTCCAACACTATATTTCACAGAAATAGCCAAAAGAATCCAAAACTTAATTTACAACCATGACAGACATAGACTAGCAAAAGCCATCCTAGGCAATAGACACATGGCAGCATGTATAACAATTCCCAATTTGAAACTATACTACAAAGCCACTGTGATAAAAACAGCATGGTACTAGCAAAGAAACACGCCTGAGGATCAGTGGAATAGACTGGAAGACACAAAAACAACTCCAGATGTACTCAGCTACCTCATCTTTGACAAAGGAGCTGACCTTCCCCACTGGAGTATCGATAGATAGACTCTTTAATAAATGGTGTTGGAAAAACTGGATCTCAACCTGCCACAGATTAAAACTGGACCCTTATCTTTCACCATGCACTAAAGTGAAATCCAAGTAGAATAAAGATCTAAATATTAAAACAGAAACAAACTTGCTGGAAGAAAAGTTAGGCAGAACTCTTGAAGACATAGGCATAGAAAAAGACTTTATGAACAAATCCTGAGTAGCAAGGGAACTAGCAGAAAGAATCAACAACTGGGATCTCATCTTATTAAAAAGCTTCTGCACTGCAAAAGAAACCATCAGCAGAACTAAAAGATGACCTACAATGTGGGAAAAAATTTTTACCAGCTGCTCCTCAGACAAAGGACTACTATCTAGAATATATAAAGAACTCAAAAAATCAGTGCCCCAAATATAAAGACCCATTTCAAAAATGGGCATTTGAAATGAAGAGACATTTTTCAGACAAAGAAGTAAAAGCAGCAAGTAAACATATGAAAAAGTGCTCCATATTACTGGTCATTCGAGAGATGCAGATGAAAGCAACACTGAATTTCCACCTCACCCCACAAAGAATGGCTGCTAGGAAGAAAGCAATCAATAGCAAATGCTGGCTGGGTTGTGGGAAGAAAGGAACCCTTCTCCATGGTTGGTGGGAGTGCAGACTGGTGCAACCATTATGGAAATCAATATGCAGATACCTCAAAGAGCTGAGACTAGGGGTTCCATTTGACCCAGCCATTGCTCTGCTGGGTATCTTTCCAAAAGAATTAAAGGAATCATACCACAGTGATATATGCACACCCATGTTTATAGCAGCACAGTTTGTAATTGTTAAAATTTGGAAACAGCCCATTTGCCCATCAGTTGGAAGCTGTATAAAGATGTGGTTTTTCTATAAAATGGAATACTACTCAGCCATAAAGAATGAGAAATTAGATTCATTCATAGGAAAATGGAAACTTAATGAGGATATACTCCTAAGTGAAATAAATAAGTCACACATGTGTAAATACTGAATAGTTTCTCTGGTGTGAAAAGCTATAATAGTACATAAGATCCTAATGAGATAATTGACCATGTAAAATAGGAAGAAAAGGACTAAAGGTGTAGGGAAAATGGGAATCATAGGGGAAAGGTAAGAAGGGAAAAGAAAAAAATATGAGAAAATGAAAAAGTAGAAACAGAGTGTTTGTAAATGGGGAGGGAAGCAGGGATGAAGGAAGGGCATGGACAAGGGGAAAAAATGAGAACCAAGACCTGTCATTCAGGGTACAAGATCCCAGTAATGAATGTAACTGTACTGTATACCTAAATTGTACCAATAAACTCAATAAAAGGAAAAAAAGTATCCCATATGGAGAATTTCCTCTTTCTCATCCTTCACTGATTTGGCCCTGGACCTGACATAATCTTCTAGCTTTACAGACTCCATATTAACTTAGTTTCTTTGCTTGACATGGAAATCTTGCCCCTGGCTGGGCTGATTATTCGTGACAGTTTGCCTGATTCAATACAAGTTTATGCCTCTGTTGCTGATGATCAAAATGGTATATTTATTTTCACTTTTTAAAGCATGTATTTCAATTCTCTAGAATTTCATAATTTCTTTATCAACCCTTGGTATTATCTGGAGTTCTTTTGCTTTTTGTTTCATTTTGTTTTGTCTCTTGATATAGGATCTTGCTACCATCTCAGGTTGATCTTGAACTCTAGGTTCAAGTGATCCTCCTGCCTCAGCCTTTTGATCTGCTGTGAAAATGAGCATGCTATTACTACTAACTTACCTGATTTTATCAGTATAGCCATAATAGTGGGTATGCATGTTATCCCACTGTGGTTTGTTTTTTTGTGTGTCATTGAGTTTATTGGTACATTTTAGGTATACAGTACAGTTACATTCATCACTGGGATCTTGTACCCTGAATGACAGGTCTTGGTTCTCATTTTTTCCCCTTGTCCCTGCCCTCCCTTCACCCCCTCTTCCCCTCCCCATTTACAAACACTTTATTTCCATTTTTTCATTTTCTCATATTTTTTTCTTTTCCCTTATTACCTTTCCCCTACCCTTCCCACTTTCCCTACACCTTTACCCCTTTTCTTTCTATTTCACATTGTCAATTCCTACTGTGGTTTTGACTTGTATTTCTCAGTGAACAGTGATACTGAATATCATTTTGTGTGCTTATTGGCCATTTGTATATGCTCCATGGAAAAATGTCTATTCAGATCATTTGCCCATTTTAAAGTCAGATTATTCAGTTTAACTTTTTATTTCTTTTCTTTTTTTTTTTCTCACAGTGCTGTGAAACAAACCCAGGGTCTTCTGAAGATTAAACAAGTTTACTGCCACTGAGATACACAGTGTATGGCTTTTATTCCTCTGCAATTAACAGTAGCAACTACTTTCAGTTTCTAAGTGTACAGTTTGGATGATAGATTGTTTGGCAACTTTACCTAGGCAAGGAACATCCAGGATGAGTAGACAAACTTAAGAATAAATACTAAAAACTATGGTGTTTTCATTTTCAAGATTTAGAAGCCTTCAGAACTGCTAAATAAGATGACAACGTATGTATAATTAACTTTCCTTACCAAAGCAGGGCTCTCAGAACATTTCAATTAAAGTTAAGTTCCTGATTCTTTATGTATGCAGTTTCTGATTTAAAATTTGGTTCTATAAAACGGAGTGCTACTCAGCCATAAAGACTGAGAAGCTAGAGTCATTCATAGGAAAATGGATGCATATTGAGGCCATACTCAAGTGAAATAAATAAGACACATGTGTGAATACCCAATAGTTTCTCCGGTGTGAAAAACTAAAAGTGTAAATAAGATCCAAATGGTATAACTGACAATGTAAAATAGGAAGAAAAGGGGAAGTGGGAAGTGTAGGGGAAAGGAAATAAGAGGAAAGAAAAAATATGACAAAGTGAAATAATGGAAACAAAGTTTTTGTAAATAGGGAAGGATAGATGTGGTAAAGGGAGGGCAAGGATATAGGGATATGGGGAAAAAATAAGGACCAAGACCTGTCATGTAAAGGCACAAGGTCCTGATGATGAATGTAACTGTACTGTATACCTAAAATGTACCAATAAACTCAATGAAAAAAAAATCAGTTCAAATTAAACTCAGTGATTATACTTTAATACAAATTCATTCCAAACTGGAGTGTCTTGAAGATGGACTTTTCTTCCTGAGCAAAGCACAAACACATTTACTGTAGCTCCAGTAACCAGCTTTTCCTTGGGGTTCATGCTATTTAGCGTACAGCATAGCAGTAAGCTTTATTCCTACAAAGAAGGAAAAAAAAAGTTCAAAAAATGTAAAGTAATTTATTTTATTTTATTTTCCTAAATGTGCCAAAATCAAAATGCAAATTTTTCTTTGGGAAGAAGGTAGAAGTATTATTTCTTTTCAGCACTAAGGCCTTTAAGACCACAAGCAGAGAGGCAATGATTCAAATAAAACCTGAACACAGTCTTTTATCTATCTGTGCATTTCCATCTTTGAGAAGCCAGCAGAGTCTGGCTGAGTATTTTGAAAACCCAATTATTATTATACCTTGCATGTGGTAGAAACTCACTATTCACCCAGACACACTAGGCTTTTCCTCACAGTACATTTTTGTTTAATGCAAGGCAAGTCTTATGTTTACAATATTTCCCTATCCTGAGCACTTTTAAACAGGACATGAAGCTGCTATTCTAGTGACTGTCTTACTTTTTTTTTGAGAGTCATCAGCCTCTGACAGACCACTAAGAAAAATGAACACTTATCCTGGGATCTTGAGAGTTCGAATTTAATGCTAGTCTGGGAATCAGAAAATCTGATTCTATTTCAGTGAGTTCTAGTCTCGCTGGGTAAATTTGGTAACACCAAGTGGAAAGATGCAAAGCCATTAGCAAGATTAGCACAGGGTGGTGCACTCGGGCTGTGTCCATTGCTGATGTGCTACCTCAGATCTGTTACTTAACCTCTCAGTGCGTCAGTTTCCTCATCTCTAAAATGAGAGTGACAGTAGTCTATATCTCATAAAGTTGTATGGGACATAGAGTTCTTGGGCATAAGGAATGTGGAACAGAGTCTGGCACAAATAGTAAAAGCAAACACTCAGCATCAAATACCCAAAGCTTTCAAGGAAAGCTTTTCTACACTGGCCCTCCTTGTCCCCCACCCTACCTGGTAGACGGGTATCCTTCTTCTCTTGGGCTTTATGTCCCCTGAAATTATACTATTTAGCAATTATATAATATTTTTCCTGTTTTAAAAAGAATGTGACTGAGAGGAACATAGCTTTGGGAGACAGAAACAGAACATTACACTTTGTATTTGGAGTGTTCCCCCAAGGGTTTGAATATTGAAGGCTTTCCCCACAGTGCAACAATGTAGAAAGGTGGAGCTTTTGAGAAGTGATTAGCTTATGAGGGATCCCAGTCAATGGACTGATGATTTGATGAGTTTGTAGCTAATGACATCATTGGAAGGTGATAGAAAGTTTAAGGGGTGGGGCCTAGTCAGAGGAAGTAACCCTCTCCCACTTCCTGGCTGCCATGAGGTGAGCAACTTTGTTCTATCATGTCCTCTCTTCCTTGTTGGTCTGCTTCACCACAGGCCCCGAAACAGAGGAGCCAAGTGAATATATACTCAATCCCCCAATGCCATGAGCCAAAACAAGTCTTTCCTCCTTTAAATTTCTCTTCTCAGGTATTTTGTCACTGTGATGGAAAGGTGACTGACATAGTGACATTCGTAGTAACTATCCAGTGCTTGGCACATGGTAGATGCTGAATAAATATGTTTAAATGCATGAATGAATATGTGACATAAAAGGGCTGGACTGGATAGTTCATTGTTGGTCAGAGTAACCACACCAGGGTAAATCAAGTGGCAGGAATTGTGTCCCAGTGCACTCATTCTAGATACCCACAGACATGGCCACAACTTATAGAAGAGCTATATTCTATATGAAGTTCTTTCTGTAACAGTGACTTGGAGCAACGGATTTTCAAATTTTAAAAAAATCTACCAACACTTCTTCAAATCACCCCCCTTGAGGGATCAAAATCACAGACTAACACATAAAAGCAAACCAGCTCATCCTGAGGTATTCTAAAAGGCAGAACCCTGTGGTTTGACACTCTTTCTCCTCATGAAATTTCACAAGGGAGGCCTCTCTGTGAAATATTTACAAGTCAATGGTCTGAGTAGGGATTTTTATTACTATGCTTAGCCCAGCCAAGAAGTTTTTGAAAAGGACATCTTAGCCACAATGAGTAGGGGTAAGTAAACAGAAAGTCCAGCAGTTGTCATCAGGTCTCCATGGCCACTCTACCTGCCATCCCACTGTTCTTTGTCCCTGCCTCCACAGTTGCCTACTGATCAATAAGGATTTAACCAGAAAAAGGGAGTCAATGGTTTACAAAACATTTGAAACCACTAGCATAGAGAGATAGAACAACAATTGAAAATTGTCATTGGGATACACACAAGGATACCTATGATCTAGGTATATCTTCACATGAGACACTGCATTTAATGGAGAAATCTTGTGGCACATGAAAAGTCTAGGAATCAGAATTTCTGGCTCTTATCATTAGCTTTATCCTGGAATATATGTCTCTTTCTTCCCAGAGGCAGTACAAAGCACATATGAAAAAAAGTAAGAGATAGGAAAGGACTGGTGTTAGTTTGAGTCCCCTAAAATACAGTTAGCCAGATAGGATTTAACCCATTAGAATAGGGGAGAATGCTTACACAGAAAAAAGGAAGGGGGCTGGAAGAGATATGGAAAATCCTGAGACTGGATGCAGGTCTGAGCTGTGGGGAAGAAGGAGAGATAGATAGGAAGAGTCTCAGAGTGCAATTCAGTTCTAAGAAAAGTTTTACCCAGTTGCAGTGAGTTCCTCAGTCACAGTCACTCATTCCAGGAGTCCTGTATCTTGCCAAAATGGGCTGCCTTATCAGTCCAGATATATAGAGTTAGTGGCTGGACACACCCAGTGGAAAAGTGTGGCCCCGATGAGGAGCCAGAGGGGCATGGCTGAATCTTCCGTGGGTTAGACTTCTGCTGCAGTGGTGACTTATATGATTCCTGGTTGCCATAAAATGAGCAGTTTTACTCCATCACATGCTCCCCACTGTGGTGCTGTGTATCTTACCACCAGATCAAAAGCAATTAAACCAATTTTCCATGGACTAAAACCTATAAAATCATGAGCCAAAATAAACCTTTCCTCCTTTAAATTGATTAGCTCAAGTTCTTTGTCACTGACAAAAAACTAACGCATGAGGAGACATTACAAAGTGGGCTCTTCACAAAGTGGGCAATAGGCTTCATGCCGCTTGTCTCAGCTACATCAAGCTATCTCTGGAGTGATTTCTGAGGTTCAACTATCAGCTGAGAAAATAAGTTTCCTAAAGAGAGACTATCAGGGAGCACTCACTTTCCATTTTATCATCAATATTCCCTGTAGCCTTCCATGAAGTTCTCACTTATTTTCTTCCACCTCTAATGATAGGGACAACTGTAGTTCACTGTGTTGAAAAACCAGTGAATATTAATATTAGTAGATAAAAGCACAAATAATTTAAGTGGTACCACTGGAATGATCAAACTTATTATTATTGATTAGCACATTCACTAAAGCTTCATTTATCCAGAAAATCAACCATGTATCATCTAGGAGAAAACTGATGGCTAAACATAATGACAGACAAGTCAGTTTTCATAGAACAGAAAGGTCTCTAGGTAGCCTGATATGGTAAAGAAGAGTAGGTTATAGGGAACTTTCAACAGAGTTCCTGGAAGACCCAAGTGGGCCAATGAAGATACTGAATTTCAGAGATGGGGTGGCTAGTGTGACTAAGAAGGACTTGACAAAGAAAGACAAAGGTTCAGAAGACATATTTTGTGTGTTGCACGGCCTGAAAAAAGGATCTCTCAAGGCTTTTTGAAGGTTAATGAGAAGTACGAGCTCACACATGGAGCAAACTTTGGGTGTCCAGAGCACCCAGGAGTGTTTTCTCTGCTTTGACAAAGGGCAGGAACTCAGGAATCAAAGACCAGGAATGAATTATCCCCTTAAAGGCAGATTCCTAGGTCTCTCTCCAACTTTTTTTTTTTTTTTTTTTTTTTTTTTTTTTTTTTTTTTTGACGGGGTTTGAACTCGGGTCCTTGTGCTTGCAAAGCAGGCCACCGAACTGCTGAGCTAAATCTCCGGCCCTCTCTCCAAATCTTTAGTATTTTCCCGCAAGTCAACATGAGTTGGCAGGAAGATTGAGATGAATTATTCCAAATATAGAATTATTTTTTCCTATCACTCATACGTAGCACATTGTTTTATAAATGAGTCCAGCAAAATTGGAATGGATGCCTCCTGCAGATCTAAGAGAAAAAATAATGAAACTCAAGTACTGTTTAGAATGCAAAAGGAAATTCTGTGGAATGTCAGGTTTTCTGTGGGAGTATCTTTGCTGCATGAAACAAATGGTCAGATGAGGATAGACAAATTAAATCAGTTATTCATTTTAGTCAAGCTCTATATTGCCTGTTTTGCCTATTGCTTCATTGGGGATTTTTGTTCACCAAGGTGTGAATGCCATAGTACACTGATAGCTCTGCAGTGAGATTACAATATTTCTCAAGTCTCTTTACATTAGCCCTTCCAGGATACCCACCTAAAACAGCACCACTTGAGCAATATCCAGTAAATATACATTGAAAAGTATTAGTTTATTGCCTTTGGTCTGAACTAAAATATTTGCTGTATACACACCACTGAAAGAAGTACTAGTACAGAGCTTTTGCCCTTTTTGAATGATAGCCCATATAACACAACACACACACACGCACACACACTCACACACGTATGCACAACCTCATAACATAATACCTTTACTACATGTAACACACTCTAATGTTTTCTGCTTTTTTTAAATGCTAGTCTTGGCTGTAAAATTGATCTCTTCATCCAATGTGTCGTGACCTACTATTTGAGACACAATGTTCCAAGAGGCTGTAAATTAAATATCTGAGTTAGGGTTTATGTTTTAACATTGATTTTTTTTTCCATGAGGCATGACTCTGCAAACACTTTCCGAACATTCAGTAGTTATCTCTGCTACAAAAAAAAAAAAGGAAGTATACAAGCAATCAAGGTCCATTCAGTCTATTTAGTTAAAGAAGCCAACACAATAATTTAAAAAAGGAGAGAAGTGGTTCCTGCTTGATTATACTGTTCAAATCTCAAAATAGTTAATGTTAAAATTTATGTTAGGACATCGCTGACTGTGTGCCACCAGATCCAGTAAGGAAGAACTGGGAGGAGGTCTACCCGGCCGCCTGCTCAGGCCCAACCAGTGGGCCCGCAACCTCCCCAATAGTGTGCCACCAGATCCTGTAAGGAAGGTAGCCATGTGGCTACCCTTGAAACACCCCCATGACCTGCTCCCCCCACCCTGTTCTCACGCCTCCTGATTGGGCCAATCCTTGGACCCACTCTGCAGCAGCAGTTGGTCATGAAGGGTATTTTTCTGAGCTCCCAACTTTGAACATCTTTAAAGAAAGGGGAGGGGAAACCTGTAATAGAACTGAGTGGAGTTCAACCCCATGGGTTGGAAAACTCAATTTAGGCCTTGTGGACTGAGGTCAGTCTGAGTCAAGCGGACCTGCCATTGGCTAGCTGAGATCAGGGCATTTTGTTCTGCACATGGCTGTACACGTGGTATAATATGAGAACAGAGACATAGTCTGAAAGAGACCCTTCAAATTCTTTTTTTTTTCCTCATTCCACCCTGCAATTTCTTTCATCTGTCCTCTCTCTCCAACTCAGTCTCTTGCTCCACCCTTTTGTCTCTTGCTCATCTCCCTTTTGATTCCTAATCCTGTCCTAACTCAGACTTCCTCTTTTATCATTTATTCTTTTTTGCTTTATATTCTTTTCTCCTGTCATTTTAACTCACTCATGGCTCCGTAGCTTCAAGGGAAGGCGAGCCCTGTTACTGCTAAGTGGATATGTTCTTGTCCTTATTCCTGCACTCCGTCTATCCCATTTGAAGTTAATAGTTTCGTAAAGATAGTATGGTCATTCTATGTCCTCTGGCTTCACTTGAAACCTTCCCCAATTCTTTCACTTATCTACTCCTCTCACTCTAACTCAGTCTAAGCCCCCATCCTAAATGGTAAAGATGCTATTTTTGAAAAGCGTATTCACTGCAGACATATTTTGGGCTGCTTCTTGATATTAATTTAATTCACATGGTTTAAAGATGATGGATTAATGACTACCATGAGTGGTCAATTTGCAAGCTGTGCTTGATCCGATTGGGCTGCTGAATGTAACAATTGGGATAAAGGATTGTGATTGATTTAGAGTTGTTTTCTCAAATATTATGAAAATGAGGATGTCTATGAGTCATAAGAGACTCAAAAGCTAAAATGCAACTATATCAGGAAGATTTAAGTAATAACTCAGAAATTAAACCAAGAACAACCCAAGAACAAAAATAAAAATGAGAAAACACCTAAGCAAGACACAAAGACAGACTTCCAGTTCACTAATGACAAATAGTAGGGCAAATGATGATGAAAAGGCTGATAGTGAACCAGCAGGACACCCTGTACTCATAAGACAGGAGGTAATAAAACAGATCAATCAGGCTCTAGAAAAATTCAAATCAGAAATAATTTCCCAGTTAACCATAGAGATGGTGACCAAAATGGAAGTCATGATTTGAGACTCTATAAAAGAAACTGACGAAAAAATAGATGAGCTTGATAGAAGTCATGAAGGCACAGCATAAGAAAGTAATGGAAACAATGAATGCTCAACAAAGGAAAGAAATGGAATCCATAAAACAGATTCAAACAGTTATCCAGGAGATTAAAAACTCTATTGGAAGTGTACGCAACAGAATAAAAGATTGAGAAGATAGAATTTCAGATATAGAAGATAAGATTGCGGTCAGTGACAGTGAAAAAAGAGGTCTCTCAAAAACAGTAAGAGATCATGAGAAATCAATCCAACAACTTCTAGACAATGCAAAGAAAAATAACAAAAGACTGATAGGAATCCATGAAATACAGGAGAAAACAAAAATGACTTTAAAAAGCTCTTTACAGAATTAATGACAGAAAACTTCCCAAACAGAAGGGAAGAATTAGACATACAGATAAGCAAGGCATATAGAACTCCAACTAGTCACGATCAAAAAAAAATCTACACCTAGACATATAATAATCAAGATCCCAGAAATCCAACAGAAGAATGAAATACTACAAGCAGTAAGAGAAAAGAAACAAATCACATGCAAAGGAAAGCCCATCAGAATCACAGCAGACTTCTCAACACAAACTCTTAGGTCAAGGAGAGCCTGGAATGAGTGATTTCAAGTCCTAAAAGAAAACAACCTCCAACCTAGACTGATGTATCCTGAAAAACTCTCTTTCAAAACAGACAGCAAAATAAGATACTTCCACAACAAAGAACACCTGAGAAACTTCATGAACACCAAACTAGCACTACAAGGAATTCTAAACAGTGACCTAGAAAAGGACAATGAAGGTCACAATACCATAAGGCCCAATAGACCAAATCAAATAGGCAAGACAAGAAACTAAAAGGAGAGGGGAGAAAAAGTAAAAAGAGTCAACAAAAGGACAATAACATGACAATAATAAGTCAGAATATATCAGTTATAACCATTAGTGTTAATGGCCTCAATTCACCAATCAAGAGAAATAGACTGGCAGAATGGATTAAGAAGCAAAATCCAATATGTTGTATGCAAGAAACACACCTAGTGCAAAGGGAAACCCAAAGACTGAAATTGAAAGGATGGAAAACAATTCTCCATGTGCCAGGAACAAAAATGCTCAATAAGATACTAGCAAACAGAATACAGAGGATTATCAAGAAGATCATACAACCTGACCAAGTCAGATTTATTCTACGAATGCAAGGGTGGTTCAACATATGTAAGTCAATAAATGTAATACATTATATTAACAAAGTCAAGGACAAAAACCATATGATCGTCTCAACAGATGCAGAAAAAACATTTGATAAAATTCAACACAAATTCATGATAAAAACCCTCCAAAAAATTGGAATAGATGGTCTATATCTCAACTTAATAAAGGCTATCTATGAATAACCAACACCCAACATCATATTAAATGGCCAAAAACTGAAAACTTTCACGTTAAAATCAGGAACAAGACAAGGATGCCCACTATCACCAGTCCTCTTCAATATAGTTCTGGAAACATTAGACACAGCAATTAGACATAAGAAAGAAATTAAAGCAATAAAGACAGGAAAGGAAGAAGTTAAATTGTCATTATTTGCTGATGATATGATACTCTACAATGAAGACCCAAAAAATTCCACCAAAAGACTTCTAGACTTAATTGACAGATTCAGTAGAGTAGCTGGACACAAGGTGAACAGCCAAAAATCAATAGCTTTCTTGTACACAAATAACAGACTCACTGAGAGAGAAATTAGGGAAGCAATTCCCTTTACAATAGCATCCAAAAAAATGAAATATCTAGGAATCAATCTAACAGAAGAAGGAAAAGACCTCTACACTGAAAACTATAGCACTCTGAAAAAAAGAAATTGAAGAAGATATTAAAAAAATGGGAAGATATCCCCTGCTCCTAGGTACGAAGAATCAACATAGTGAAAATGGCCATACTACCAAAACTGCTATACAGATTCAATGCAATGCCAATTGAAATTCCAACACTATATTTCACAGAACTAGAAAGAAGAATACAAAATTTCATTTGGAATCATAAGAGACCTAGAATAGCAAAATCCATCCTAGGCAACAGACACATGGCAGTGGGTATAACGATTCCCAATATGAAACTATACTACAAAGCCACTGTGATAAAACAGCATGGTACTGGCAGAGAAACAGGCCAGAGGATCAATGGAACAGACTGAAAGACACAAAAACAAATCCAGATGTACTCAACTATCTCATCTTTGACAAAGGAGCTGACCATCCTCAGTGGAGGAAAGATAGCCTCTTTAATAAATGGTGTTGGAAAAACTGGATCTCAACCTGCAAAAGATTAAAACTAGACCTTTGTCTCTCACCATGCACTAAATTAAAATCCAAGTGGATTAAAGATCTAAATATTAAAACAGAAACATTAAACTTGCTGGAAGGTAAGTTAGGCAGAACTCTGCAAGACATTGACATAGGAAAAGACTTTATGAACAAATCCTCAGTAGCATGGGAACTAGCAGAAAGAATCAACAACTGGGATCTCATCTTATTAAAAAGCTTCTGTACTGCAAAAGAAACCATCAGCAGAACAAAGAGACAACCTACAATGTGGGAAAAGTTTTTACCAGCTGCTCTTCAGACAAAGGACTATTATCTAGAATATATAAAGAACTCAAGGTCTGGGGATTTAGCTCAGTGGTTCGGTGGCCTGCCTTGCAAGTTCAAGGACCCAAGTTCAATCCCCAGTACCAAAAAAATTAAAAATAAAATAAAATAATAAAGAACTCAAAACAATCAGACCTCCCAAATATAAAGTCCCAATTATAAAATGGGCATCAGAAATGAACGGACATTTCTCAGACAAAGAAGTAAAAACATCAAGTACATATATGAAAAAATGTTCCACATCACTGGTCATTCGAGAGATGTAGATGAAAACAACACTGAGATTCCACCTCACCCCACAAAGAATGGCTACTATCAAGAAACCATACAATAAGAAATGTTGGCAGGGTTCTGGGGAGAAAGGAATGCTTTTCCATTGTTGGTGGGAGTGCAGACTGGTGCAACCACTATGGAAATCAATATGAAGATACTTCAAAGAGCTTGGACTGGAGGTTCCATTTGACCCAGCCATCCCTCTTCTGGGTATCTTTCCAAAAGAAATAAAAGAATCATATCACAGTGATGTATGTGCACCCATGTTTATAGTGGCAGTTTGTAATAGCTAAAACTTGGAAAAAGCCTATTTGCCCATCAGTTGCAAACTGGATAAAGAAGATGTGGTTTTTCTATAAAATGGAATATTACTCAGCCATAAAGAACGAGACAATAGATTCATTCATAGGAAAATGGATACATATTGAAGATATACTCCTAAGTGGAATAAATATATCACACATGTGTAAATTCTGAAGTTTCTCTGGTGTAAATAAACTGCAATAATACATAAGATCCTAATAAGGTTATTGACATTGTAAAATGGGAAGGAAGGGGCTAAAGCTCTAGCGAAGGTGGGATGGGTAGGGGAAAGGTAATAGGGAAAAGAAAAAAATGTGAGATAATGAAAAGATGGAAATAAAGTGTTGTAGATGGGGAGGGGAGGAGGGGGTGAAGGGAAGGCAGGGACAAGGGGAAAAAATGAGAACCAAGACCTGTCATGTAAAGGTACAAGATCCCAGCAATGAATGTAACTGTACTGTATCTCTAAAATGTACCAATAAACTCAAGTAAAGCTAAAAAAATTTATGTTAAAATTAATTTATATTCAATATGCTCAGGAATTAATCAAATGATGAGGAAGCACTTTAATAGAATGAGATTCATTTTTTAAAGCATACAAGAAATGAAGTTGAAGCCAGTTTTTTTAAGTATTATTATTATTGTTGTTAATATTTTAAAAATAAAACTCAATCACTGGAAAAATTTACAATTTCTTCGACTTTTTTTTTTTATTTTGTACCAGGGATCGAACTTGGGATGTTGCACTTTGCAAGGCAATCAGCAGAACCACTGAGCTAAAATCCCTTCCCTCTGACTTTTTTTTCAAAAGTAATTTATATTTGGTGATATTGTTTTATACTTGGAATTTGGACTATCTGTAGTAAGGATTAAATTAAGAACAAGCTATCTGGTTATTTATATGTAGATATGTTACATTTATAAGAAATTGTTTTAAATTAAAGTACATTAATGTTTTCAGCATAAAACATATACATTTAATAATAGGTAGCCCAATAAAATACATCTGTTGATCTACTGATAATGGTAAGACTGATCATACAGACACATTTAAACATACTTATTCACTCAGATTTTTTATGAACATTTACTATTTGATGAGCACTAGAATAGCCATTATTAGAGCTGAAATAGGACTTGTACAGATGGTAAGTACTGAAAAGATTATTGTGTACTCCCTCCCCCATTAAGGGCTATCAAGAGATAACTTAAAATTAAAACATAAAATGTGTCAGGTTTATTAGAATTATTTTGCCACTGTTTCCCCAAGTAGTAAAACTACTCTTAAAACTTTGTGAAATATCAAATATTATTTTTTTTCAAATATTAAATTATTGAGAATCTTTAACTTTTCATTTCTCAGTGTGTTTTTCATATTTTTCTGAAGGTAAAAATTGTATTTATTTCAATTTTTTATTTTTTGTTAAAATATAGATAAAAATTGATTTGGGCATATGTATTTATATCTTGCAACCTTATTAAACTTAATAGTTTCAAAAGTTTCTGCAGATTCCATAGAATTTTGTACTTCAATGACCATATAATCTGTACATTGTCACTTTTGCTTCCTCTTTCTTTTAATGTACATTTCTTTTATTTCTTTCTCTTGTTTTTCTGTTGTTTTGTTTGTTTATTTGTTTGTTTTGGTGTTCTAAGACAGGACCTCACTGTGTAGTTGAGACTGACCTGGAACTCACTATGTAGCCTAGGCTGGTCTTAAACTCACAGCAATCCTCCTGCCTCAGCCTCCTGAGTGCTGGGATTACAGGTGTGTGCCACTACACCCGGCTCTTTCTCTTGTTTTATTGAATGTGGAATAGAAGAAGCAGAACAAACATTTAGACTTTCACCATTAAAATTTAAATTAGCTGTAGATTGTTTATAAAAACCTTCATCACATAAAGAAAGATTCCTTTCATATCAGTAAAAACACCAAGAAATCTGGTTAAAGAGAACAATTTTCAAATATTAAAGCCTATATTCCAGGAATAAACCTTACTTGATTTTGATATGTCATCCTTTTAATGTATTACTGTATTTGATTTACTAAATTTCATTAAGAATTTTCATGTTCATTAGGAATAGTGGTCTGCTGTTTTCTTCTAAGTTTTTTGCTTTGTATAAAATAATGATCAACTCATAGAATGACCTGAAAAGGATTTTGTCTTCTTTAATTTTCTGGCACAGATTTAATATCAAGAGAAAGAAATAAAAGACTTTAAGTATTTGGTAGAATTTTTCAGTAAAGCTATCTGAACCAGGTGTTTTTTTCTTTGCAGGAAGGTTTTAATTACAAATTCAATTTTATTTAGTAGACAAGTCTATTATGGTTATCTTCTCAGTTAACCTTTTTTCTTCTTCATTGAGTTTATTGGTACATTTTAGGTATACCGTACAGTTACATTCCTCATGTAATGATAGGTCTTTACATGACAGGTCTTAGTTCTCATTTTTCCCCTTGTCCCTGCCCTCCCTTCACCCACTCCTCCCCTCCCCATTTACAAACACTTTATTTCCATTTTTTCATTTTCTCTTATTTTTTTTCTTTTGCCTTATTACCTTTCCCCTACCCTTCCCACTTTCTCTATCAGTTAACCTTAATAGATGGTGCTTTAAAAGAATTTTTCATTTCATCTATATTGTTATATTATCAGGACAGAGTTATTCATAATATCCCTTACTATCCTATATTATCTGTAGGATCTGTAGTAGTATCATCTCCTTCATATTCCTCCTTAATATTGGTAATGTGTATCATTCCTCTTTTTCACTCTGATCAGTTGTGATAGTTTTTAATTGTTTTTATAAATCTTCACACAATTTAGAAAAAACAGCTGTGGAGTTCATTTATGTTTTTCAAGTTTTGTTGAATGTAGTACTTCTCTGTATTAATTGCTTTTCTTCTGCTCACTTTGCACTTAATACACTATTCTTTAGCCAATTCCTTTTTTGTTTTTTGTTTTTGTTTTTGTTTTTGTTTTGGGGTTTTTTTTGGCACTGAGGATTGAACTTGTGCTTGTGAGACAAGCAACGGAACCACTGAGCTAAACCCCCAGCCCATCTTTTTCTAATTTCTCAAGGTAAAAGTAGAAGTGATTGCTTTTGAAATATTTCTTCTGTTCTATTATAGGCATTTTACTCCTACAAAGTTACCACTAAAAATTCCTTTATCTGAAACCCATAAATTTATATATGTTCCATTTATAATTTTGCTTCTAATTATTGTTTGAGTTGTGAATTATTTAGAAGAATATTGGTTTCCAATTACTAGATAATTTATGGTTATGTCCTTTTATTTCAGTTCCATCAATTTTACTTTAAACATTTTGAAACTCTTATTAGATATATTAATATTGAAAACTGCTATATTTAAGGAACTATTTTAACAGCTTTGTTAATCTATGTTAACATAACAAAATTAAGTCCTAGAATCCATTAACATGAGATTTCAATCTACTTGCTTAGATCTTTTTTTATTTCCACACACTTGTAAGTTTTTCAAATTTCTTTGTGTTGCATCCAAAGAATATATTTTGTGTGATTTAAATTTTAAAAATATTTAGGCTTCTTTAATGTCTTAACATATGGCATATTCTGGCAAATGATCCATATATATTTATGGAAAGTCTAGGTTCTCCTGCTACTGTGTATTCTATAGATTCAGTGGATTACATTGTTTTTCAAGTCTTCTGTTTTCTTGTGATCTATTTCATTGTTTTATCCATTAATGAAAGTGGGATATTAAAGCCTTCAACTATTAAACCATTTCCTCCTCAATTTTGTCAGTTTTTTCTTTCATGTATTTTGTGACTCTCTTGTTTACTGATATTTATGATTATTTGTATTTGCTATGAATTTATCCTCTGTCCTTACTAAATATCATCTGTATCCAGAAACCATTTCAATTTAAAATTCCTGATATAAGTGTAGCAGGCCAGCTCACTTTTAGTTATCATTTTCGTAGTACATATATAACCATTCTTTTACTTTCAACTTATTTGTAACTTGAATCTAAAGTGTGTCTCTTGTAAAATGTCTATGTCATTGGATTTTTTAATCAATTCTATCAATTTATGCTTTTTGACTGGAGCAGTAAGTCCATTTATATTTAATTACTAATAAGGTACTTTTACGTCTGTCATTCTGCTTTGTTTTCTAAATGTCATATATATTTTTTGTTCCTCAGTGCTTCTATTGCTCCCTTCTTTTGTGTCAAATATGTTTTGAATGTGCTATTTTAATGCTCTTAGTTGTTGTCTAAGAGGTTAACATTACATCTTAATGTAAATCTAACTCAGTTTAATACATTTAATTTCAATAAAATACAAAAACTTTACTCCAAAGTATATCTCCAGTTCTTCCCCTTTCTCTGTGCTATTATTGCCAATTGAATTAAATCATTATATAGGCCCACTAAAGCAACTTCCTAACTATAGCAAGTCTCAGACTTATGATGTTTCAACTTACAAATTTTAATTTTACATTATTGCAAAAGTGAGATGTATTCAGTAGAAAGCAAACTTCATATTTTGAGTTTATATCTCTTTCTGTGCTAGCAATAAGTGGTATGATACTCTCTTGCAGTGTTGGACAACAGCAGTTACTCATGGCATACAATCACAAGAACAAATAACTAGTACATCACAGTCTGTTTTGTTGCCAAGCTAAAATGTTTAGTAGTTTAGATGCATTAAATATATTAAATTTATATTCTTTTCAAGATACAATGTGTTTAACAGAAGTTAAAACCATTGTAAATTGCAGGACATTTATATTGCTTATACAGTTTTCTTTTTAAATCAGATAGAAGAAAAGAACTATAGACAAAAATACATTTAAGCTGCCCTTTATGCTTATTTTTATTACTTGTGTTTTCTCTTCTTTCATGTTTTTTACTCACAGGCTAGTGTCCTTTAATTTAAGTAAGAATTTTCACTAGTTTTTCTAGAATGGCAAGTCTGCTAATGAAAAATTAGAGCACCTTTATTGAAATGTCTTTATATCCCCATTATTAACAATAGTTTTGCTGTATATAGAATTCTTCCCTGACAGTAATTTTCTTTCATTTCTTTCAATATGTCATTCCATTGCCTTATAAACTCCATGGCTTCTGATGATAAATCCCTTGTTAATCTTATGGAAGACAAATTTAATATGAATTGTTTCTCTCTTGCTGTTGTCAAGATTGCTATCTGTCCTTTGTCTTTTAATGATTTTATTAATGAATTTAGGTATTTCTGTCATTTTGTGTATAATACTAAAATTTCACCAAGTTTCTTGGATTAAAATTTTCATGAGGTTTTTTAAATCACACTTAGGAATTTTAAGGCCATTCTTAATGTATTATTTAGTCTCTTTCTCTATTTTTCTAAAATTCCATGTTGATATGAGAGATAGTATCTCACAGGTATATGATGCTCTGTTCAATTAATTTTGTTCTATATTTTTTTCTGCTCTTTCTACTGGATATTAACTGAACTCTCTTCATATATTAACTATCTCTGAATTTACTGATTCTTTTTCTGCCAATTTAAATCTGTTACTGAACTTCTGTAGTTAATATTTATTATCAAGAGGCCTACCAAGTTGCTATCAGTAAGCTCACACAGATCCCAACTAGAAGCCCACATGGACCAGAGCTGCGGGAGTGTGCAGGTCTCACACAAGCAACAGTCAGAGGTCCACCCAGATACCATTGGTAAGTGCATACAGACCCCAGCCAGAAGCCCACTCAAACACCAGCAAGTTGGGTGCACAGCTTCCAGCTAAAGGCCCTCCCAGACAACAGCTGTACAGGTGGGCATAGCCCAGCCAGAAGCATGGCCAGATATCCCAAGTGTGCACAGGCTCCAACCAGAACCCTACCCAGACAACACGGCAGTGCAGGAATTCAGAAGGCCACCATTCTGAACCCAGAAATTGGTGTAATAGTGAGCAGCAGAAGAAAGGTCTCTAAGTGGCTTGCTGAGAATTAAAGGGCATTGGGTGAGCAAAAAGTCACCTCAACAAAGGTGTGGCAGCCTGCTTCTGTTGAAATGAGAGGACACATAAACAAGTCTCAAAACTAGACTTCCAGATCACCTAAGGCAACCCTAAATGGCAATGAGATGGAACAATCTGATACTCAACCACCTGGACTCCCTGAACTGGCAACAAAAGAGGATCTGAAAAAAGTGAAATCAGAAATAATTTCTTAGATAACAACAGAGATTGTGTCCATAATGAAAGATATGATTAATTATTCTAGAGCAGACACAGAGTGTTTTTAAAAAAATAGAGACACTGAGGAACATGATGGAATCCCAGCACATAAAACAAGTGAAATCCATAAATCAGATGCAAACAGATATCCAGGAGATTAAAAACTACATTGAAAGTTTGCACAAAAGAATGAGCCATTATGATGACAGAATATTAGATACACAAGACAGAATTGCAGTTAGAAAACATGAAAAGAGAGATCTCTTAAAAATAGTAAGGGGCAGCTGGGCATGGTGGCACATGCCTGTAATCCCAGCACTAGGGAGGCTGAGGCAGGAGGATCACTGTGAGTTCAAGACCAGCCTGGGCTACACAGTGAGTTCCAGGTCATTCTCAACTACATAGTGAGACCCTGTCTCTAAAAAGCAAAAAAATAAATAAATAAATAGTAAGGGGCAACTGCATTATTTACCTTAAATGTACCAATAACTTAATATAAAATAAAAATATGGACTAAAAAATAAAATATATAAAATAAAAATATAAAAAATAGTAAGGGACCACAAGAAATTGATACAGCAGCTCCAAGATGACACAAAGAAAAATAACATAAGACTAATAGGAGTCAAAGAAGAAACAGGAGAAAGTGCAAATGACATTTTAAAAAACTTGTTCACAGAAGTAATGGCAGAAAACTTCCCAAGTAGGGGAAAAGAACTTCACATACAGATAAGTGAGGCATATAGGACTCCAACTAGCCATGATTAAAAAAACATCTACACCTAGGCATATAATAGCTAAGATTTCAGAAACCCAACAGAATACTAAAATTCTACAAGCAGGAAAACCCATCAGAATCACAGCAGACTTCTCAACACATGCCCTCAAGACAAGAAGAGCCTGGATTGAAGTATTTCAAGCCCTAAAAGAAAACAACCTCCAACCCACATTGATGTACCCTGCAAAACTATCTTTCAAAATTGATGGAGAAATAAGATAGTTCCACAACAAAGAACACCAGAGGAATTTCGGGAATACAAAGCTAGCAATCCAAAACTATTTAAACACTATCCTAGGAAATGACAATGAGGATCACAACCCTAGGAAGCCCAGCAGAATGAATCCATTAGGCAGGACAAGAAATTAAATGCAAAGGGGGAGAATCCAATAAAAGGAAAAAGTCATGACAAAGATAGGTCAATACATATCAGTTATAACCATCAATGTTAATGGGCTCAATTCACCAATCAAAAGAAATAGACTGATAGAAGGGGTCAAGAATCAAGATCCAACAATACACTGCATACACAAAACACAATTCAAAAAGAAACTCATAAACCGAAAGTTAAACATTAGAAAAATACTCCATGAGACAGGAACCAGAAAAAAAGCAGGAGTAGCTATTCCATTTGCAGACAATATGGATTTCAAATCAAGATTAATTAAGAGAGACAAGAAATGTCACTACATCCTTGTAAAGGGAACAATTCAAGAGGAAGAGACAGCAATCATATGTATATATGCACTAAATGTTAGTGCACCTATTTAAACAAATATTAATGGACATGAAACATTAAATAATCATGAACATAATAATGGTGGGGAATCTCAACACCCCACTATCACAAACAAATACATCAACTAGACAAAAAATCAATAATGAAATACAAGAACTCATCCAAATTCTTGAACAAATGGACTTAACAGATGTTTACAGAGTGTTCTACACCCAAAAATAAGAATACAGGTTCATTTCAGCTGCATACAGGTAATTCCCCAATAGATCACACACTTGATCATAGAACATGTTTAAGTGAATGTAAAGGAATTGAAGATCATAGTGCAATGAAAATGGAGATCAATAGCAAAAGAAACCACAAAAACTTCATAAACACATGGAAATTAAACAACACCCTCCTCAACAACCAATGCATCACAGAGGAACTTAAACAAATCAGACACTTTCTGCAATTAAATGACAATGTCAATATAACACATAGAAATTTATGGGACACAATAAGAGCAGTTTTAAAGGGAAATTCAGAGCAGTGCATACTCATTAGGAAAACAGAGTGAGCTCAAATAAACAACATGATGCTGAACCTCAATCTTCTAGACAAAGAAGAGCAGGACAAACCCAAAGCTAATATAAGGATGTCAATTATATATATATGTATGTATATATATATAAAAAAATATCAGAGCAGAAATCAATGCAATGGAGACTAAGAGAACAATATAAAAAAATCAATGAATCCAAGAGTTGGTTTTTTGAAAGAATAAACAAAATTGATAAACCCTTAGCCAACCTGATCAAAAAAGGAAAGAAAAGGCTCAAATTCATGTAATTAGGAATGAAAAAGGTGAAATTCAAACAGACCCAGCAGAAATCCAGGGAAACATCTATACCTACTTTGAGAACCTATACACCAATAAGAGGGAAAACACAGAAGAAATGGCAAGATTCCTAGATACATACAAATTTCCAAAGTTGAATGAAGAAGACCTAAAAATTCTAAACAACCCAATATCAATGAATGAAATTGAAAATGTAATTAAAAACTTACCAACTAAGAAAAACCCAAGTCCTGATGGCTTCACTGCTGAATTCTAAAAGACATTTGGAGAATAATAATTGCCACTACTGTTTAAACTCTTCAGTGAAAGAAAGGGAAACAATACCTCCAAATTCATTCCTGGAAGCAACCATCACCTTCATCCCAAAATCAGAGAAATACCCAACTGAAAAAGAGAATAATAGCCAATCTCACTAATGAACAATGATGCAAAAATCCTCAATAAGATACTGGCAAAGAGAATGCAGAAGATCATCAAGAAGTCATACATGCTGACCAAGTGGGATTCATCCCAGGGATGTAGGGATGGTTCAACATATACAAATCAATAAATGTAATGCACTATATTACTAGAGCCAAGGACAAAAACATATGATCATCTCAATACATGCAGAAAAAGCATTTGACAAAATTAATCAAACATTCATGGTAAAAATCCCACAGAAAATTGGAATAGACAGTCTCCACCTCAACCTGATAGAAACCATCTATGAAAAACCAACAGCCAATATCATACTAAATGATCCAAAAATTGAAATCTTTCACACTAAAATCAGGAATAAGACAAGGATGTCCACTATCACCACTCCTATTCAATATAGTTCTGGAAATATTAGCCATATCAATTAGACAAGAGAAAGAAATAAAAGGAATAAAGATAGGAAACTAAGAAGTCAAATTGTCATTATTTTCAGATGACATGATACTCTATATAGAAGATCCCAAGAACTCCATCAAAAGTGCTTTAGACTTAATAACCAAATTCAGTAAAGTAGCTGGATACAAGGTCAACCAAAACTATCATAGCCTTCCCATATACAAACAACAAATTCACTGAGATAGGAACTAGAGAAACAACTCCCTTCACAATAGAATAAAAAAATAAATAAAATACCAAAGAGTCAATCCACTGAAAGACATCAAAGATCTCTACTCTGAAAACCATAACACTCTGAAAAAAGAGATCAAAGAGGATATCAGAAAATGGAAAGATATTCTTGTAGGAAGAACCCATACAGTGAAAATGGCCATACTTTCAAAACTGCCATATAGATTCAATGCAATCCCAACTGAAATTCCCACAGCATACAAACCTTGAGAAAACAATCAAAAAATTCATTGCACCAAGAAGATACCTAGAATAGAAAAGTAATTCTAGGCAACAAAGACAAGGTAGTGGTACAATCCCCAATTTGAAACTATACTACAAAGCTACTGTAATAAAAACAACACAGTACTAGCAAAGTAACACCTCACTGGAGGAAAGATAACTTCTTGAATAAATGGTGCTGGAAAAATTAGGGTTCATTTTACCAAAGATTAAAATTATACCTATGTATAACCATGCACTAAACTAAAATTGAAATGAATTTAATATCTAAGCATTGGGCCAGGGATTTAGCTCAGGGGTTCCGCCACCTGCTTCGCGAGTGCAAGGAGCTGAGTTTGATCCCTGATACAAAAAAACAAAAAAAAGATTTATTCATAGGAAAATGGATACATATTGAGGATATACTCCTAAGTGAAATAAATAAGTAACACATGTGTAAATACTGAATAGTTTCTCTGGTGTGAATAAGCTATAATAGTACATAAAATCATAATGACAATGTGAAATAGGAAGAAAAGGGCTAAAGGTGTAGGGAAAATGAGAAGGGTAGGGGAAAGGGAATAAGGGAAAATAAAAAAATAGGAGAAAATGAAAAAATGGAAATAAAGTGTTTGTAAATGGGGAGGGGAGCAGGGGGTGAAGGGAGGGCAGGGACAAGGGGAAAAAATGAGAACAAAGACCTGTCATGTAAAGGTACAAGATCCCAATAATGAATGTAATTGTACTGTATACCTAAAATGTACCAAAAAACTCAATGAGGAAAAAAAAACACTAAGCTGGCTAGAAGAGAGGTAAGGTGGAAATCTGAATACATTAGCACAGAAAACATTTCATAAACAAAACCTCAATTGCATGTTGACTAGCACAAAGAATCAACAAGTGGGATCTCTTCTTATTTAAAAGCTTCTGCACTGCAAGAGAAACCACCAACAGCATGAAGAAACAATGCACAATGTGGGAAAAAAATTTACCAGCTGTTCCTCGAACAAAGGTCTACTATCTAGAATATATTAAAAATGTAAAAAAAAAAATCAGACCTCCCAAATTTAAAGACCCATTCCAAAATTGGGCATCTGAAATGAAAAGACATTTCTCACAAAAAGAAGCAGAAATAGAAAATAAACATATGAAAAAGTATTCAACATCACTGGTCATTTGAGAAATGCAAATGAAAGCAACACTGAGATTTTACCTCATTCCAGAATGAATGCCTGCTATCATGAAATCAATTAATAACAAATGCTGGCTGGGCTATGAGGCAAAAGGAACCTTTCAGCACTATTGGTGGGAGTGTAGACTAGGGCAACCACTGTGAAAATTAGCATAAAGCTACCTCAAAGAACAAGGATTAGAGGTCCCACTTGACCCAGCTATACCTCTGTTGGGTATCTTCCCAAAAGTATTAAAAGAATCATACTACAGTGATATATGCACACCCATGTTCATAGCAGCACAGTTTACTATAGCTAAAACTTGGAAGCAGCCCAAATGCCCATCAACTGGAGACTTGATAAAGAAAACGTGGTTTCATTTTTTTTTTACAAAATGGAGTACTACTGAGCCATAAAGAATGAGAAACTAGAGACATCTATAGCCAAATGGATGCACATTGAGGTCATACTCCTAAGTGGAAATAAATAAGACTGACATGTATAAATATTGAATAGTTTCTCTAGTGTGAGAAACTGAAAGTGTACATAAAGATCAAAAGGCATAATACATACTGTGATATAGGAAGAAAAGGTCCAAAAGGGAAGGGAAAATGGAAGGGGTTGCAGAAAGGAAAGAAGGGAATGGAATTAATATGAGAAAAGGAAAAAATGGAAATAAAGTCTTTGTAAAAAAGGAGGAGTGGAAGGGTTGAAGGGAGGGCAGGAAAATGGGGAAAAAATAAGAACCAAGATATATTGTGTAAAGGTACAAATTTCCAATGATGAATGTCATTATATCATATACCTAAAATGTACCAATAAAATGAATTAAAAATATTTATATCAATTATTCTACTTTCAACAGCAGACTCCCAATTTGAATCTTTTTTATGGTTTCTATCACTTTATTTATAGTCTGTTGGTGAAATTTTTCTCATACTTTATGATAGTATAATTTCCTTTAGTTCCTAGAACATAGTTATAATGACTGAACTAAGTCTTTGTCTAGTAAATCTGACATATGAACATCCTTGGAGAGAGTTTCTGTTGACTTCTTCTTGTTCCCTGCTTGGTGGGCCATATTTTCATGTTTCTTTGTGTGTCTTATTTTTATAAACTGGACATTTAAGTTAATGAGGCAACTCAAGAAATTATACTTCATTCCCCCAAAATTATTTCTTGGGTATTTTTTTTATCATTGCTGGGTTTTGCTGCTGTTTTAATGTGTTATTTTAGGTATTTGTGAAGCTTTTTATTTTCAAAGCTTCTGAAGTCTGTATTCCTTGTCATATGCTGTTGCTGAAGTCTGTTTCTGGTTGGCAGATCAACTAGATCTTGGACAGATATTTCTTTAAATAGTTTAAGCCAGTAAGTCTTAAACTCATTGCTAATGACTTTTGTGTTGTCTGGGATACACATTTAACATCCCTGCGATCTCCAACTCTGCCTTATCTTTTACTTCCTGCTTTACACATGCCCTCAGTATCAGAGTTGAAAAATTATGACCTTAATTATTTTCTAGGCTTTCACATAACCCTGCACATGTGCATGGCCTTCTAGAGCTTGAAAAATGCACCAAACTTTTTCACCATGGACTCTCATGGACTTTGTAGTCCCCATGACCTCCCTTTAAAGTTTTTAACCAGCTTCTGATGTACCCTAACTGGTACTGATGCCTCCGGCAACTGAAAAACCAAATTGCCACTGATTGTTTTCAACACATGTCCTGGGGACAAGAACTTGCCCCAGTGAGAGAGCTCAGAGTGACAAGTCCTGTAAATGTCCTTTCCAGAAAGACTCCAGGCAGGTCAAAGAGTGACAGCCTTTTTAGAAGCTTCCCGCGCAATCTTTTCTTCTCCGTGTTTCTAGGATGCTACTTTTTAAGCCTATCACAGAACGGAAGTGAGGAGGATGGGAATAAGACAAATTAAAGTGCCACAGAGTTCACTGTTCTTACTGAAATCTAGCTGATCAGAAGATTTTCTTGAAGAAAATATGCTCAAATTGTTGTAAGCTTTTGGTTTTGGTTTTTGGTGTTTCCCCGCCCCCCCAGAATTGGGAAAAGATTGATCTTGACATTTTTAACATGTTTTTCATTGTTTTCATAGTAAAGATTTTTCAAATAATCTTACTCCACCATTCCATGAGTCCTGCCTTCACTCCAAGTTTCTTTTTAGTTTGGTTGGCGTATTTCCTGACCTTTATTTCTCAATTAGCTTTGCCATTATATTAAAGGAGAGTTTCCTGTAGACTGCAGATATTGGGCTGTAATTTTTGTCCAGTTTGATTGTCTCTGCTTTTAATAAACCATTTTATCATTTATATTGAATATAATCATTAACATGATTAAGTTTAAATTTACCAACACATTTATTTTCTATTTACCAGTTTGTTATTTTTCCTGCCTTTTCTTCCTTTCTTTAGATTAAATTAGGTTTTTAAAATATTTCTATTTTATCTTTTGGGGGAGTTTATTGGATAAATTCTTTGTTTCACATTTTTATTAGTTGATTTAGGGCTTTTAGTAAACTTCGTACAATCTGCCCTTAAGTAATATTATAACACAAATGTAAGAGTTTTGTGATGGTATAATTATGTCCCCACCTAGCCCTTTTGCTGTTGCTGTCTTGAATTTTATATCTAAATGCTATAAGCTCCATAATATATTGTTATTTTTGTCTTAGTTACCTTCAAAGACATTTTCCTAAAAAATATAGCCGTGTGTGTGTGTGTGTGTGTGTGTGTGTGTGCATTTGTGTGTGCATGTTTATGTCACTATCATCTCTGGTACTCTTCATTTCTTTGAATAGATTCTCATTTCCCTCTGGTGTCATCTCCTGCATGAAAGATTTCTTTTAACATTTTATGTAATGAATTCTGCTCTTGATGAGTTTTCAGATTTTGCATGTCAGGGAGGAGAAGAGCTTTGGTTTCCATTTTTTTCACTGGTTGTAGAGTCGTAGTTTTTTTTTTTTTTGAGTTTTTAATAGTTCATTGTGTCTTTGAATGTACTGTCATTCTTAGCAATTTTGGGTCTGGACATAATACTTCCACTTCCTTCTCTATTTTAAAAAGATCCTACACTTTGTTGCTGTCATTCCTTTTTTTTTTTTTTTTTTTTTTTTTTTTTTTTTTTTTTTTGTACCGGAGATTGAACTCGGGTCCTTGCGTTTGCAAGGCAGGCTACCGAACCGCTGAGCTAAATCCCCGGCCTCACTCCATTTGTTTATGATACATCTTGGTATATTTTCTTTTCCTCATATTTGGGACTTGTTGAATTCCTTGGAGTTTTCATCCGTATTTTTCTAAATAATTTTTATCTCCTCTCCATTCTTTCCAACTACATGTATATGTATATCTATTTGAAATTGTCCCACAACTTACGAGTGCTGTTTGATTTTTTGTTTTCAGGTTCTCTGTGTTTCTTTTAGATCATTTTTATTTTATGTCCTTTTTTAAGTGTGCTAATCTTTTCCTCTGCAGTATCTAATCTGTCATTAATTTTATCTAGTATATTTTCATCTCAGGCAATGTAATTTTCATGTTTAGAAGTTCAATTTGGCTTTATTTTACATCTTTTATATCACTATTAACAGGTTCAACTCTTCTCTCAACCTCATTAAATATACAGGATTGCAACTATTTTATTTCCCTCGTCCACTATCATCTGTTTTACCTGATATGTGTGTTTTTTATTATTATAAGTTGTATTTTTTCTGCTTTTTGTAAGCCTGATAATTATTTATTGGATTCCAGACCCTGCGGATTTTATTTTGTTGTGCTTGAATTTTTTACTCTTACAAATATTCTTGAGATTTGTTCTGGATTGCAGCTAAATTTCTTAGAAATTGTTTGATCCTTCAAAGCTCCTTTTAAGCTTGTTTATGTAGCAGCAGCTTTCACTCTAGAGCTACTTCTTCCGTATTACTGATTCAATCAGCTTCTGAATAATTTTTCACTTCCCTGTGAATTATGAAGCCTTCTCTGGCTTCTATGGACATGAGTACGAGATCTCAAGACTGTTCTCTTTCTCATTTCAGGTAGTCCTTTATTAGCCTTGTGTAGTTTTTATACTGAAACCTTGAGTGAGACCTTCTAAAAGTCTCTCTCTCCTCTCTCTCTCTCTCTCTCTCTCTCCTCTCTTCCTCTTTTCTTCACCCTTCTCTTCCTCTCTCTCTCATATTTATTCTTTTATACTCTGCCCTGTGAATTCTAACCACCTTGGTCTTTCCAGACTTCCAGTTGTCTTCAACTCATGTGTCCAGTGTGCTCCTGACCTCCTGTATAAACTGGCACCTTGCTCTGGGCAGTAATGTGAGACAGCACTGGGGCTCACTTCAATTGTTTTCCCTCTCTTATAGAGCACTGGCCAGGGTATAAAAACTACTTTTCATATGTTACCAAAAATTTAGAGGAGAATGCATAACCAGTTCCCACTACTCCAGCATTGTGGGAAGCTGAAGTAATATTCCACTGAATTTATATCATTTTTAGGAGAAAGAATTATTTGAGTGCATACTAATATGAAGACAGCGTTTTAGTCTAGAATGATTCCTGGTGGTAGATATTTACAATTAAGTACTTTCTGTTACTTTACTTGTTTTAATAAACTCGCTTTCAGAAAGCATTTATTGTTTATTATGCCCTTATTTTGTCACTTTCCTTATTAGTGAAGGGAAGAGCCAAGAGCTGGTAATCAATAAAATAACACCCTTACTATTAACAAATCACATGCTGATACAGTATGCTGATATAGTGTACACACACACACACACACACGCACACATTTGGCATTTGATTCAAAATTTCAACCCATGAAAGATCCACAAAATGGTATTTTACTTCAGTTTTCAAATTGACCGTTTCCCACCAAGTGCTACACAGTAGTAATTTCTCCTTTGATGGCGTCTCAAAGTTGATTCTCTTCTGTCTACCTTTCCATTTCATAATAGTTAGGGATCTTTTAAAAAATGACTTTCTTTAAACTCTCTTTTCTCTTTAGAATCTAGGTCACTCTCTCCAGCCTCTGCTATAGGTGAGAGGTGATTCACTAATAAACAAAGATAAGCCTTCATTGTGCCGCAGGAACAGGTAGGTATATATCATTCCTCAGGACAGAGGTAGAAGAAAGGTGATGGAAACGTGGCATTGGGAGGAGTGTGAGGAGGGCCAGTCCTGCCACATCCCTTTCATAGATATAGAAATTAAGTTTAAGAATATAAAGTATATATGTAGCTTATATTTTATGCAATCAGGAGCACATCTAGTTCTTGGTTCTAACTTCAAGCTGTCTTTTCTTGGCAATATAGTGTGGGAGATTTTTCTTCTGAAGAATTTATTTAAAATTTTACATGTGCCCCACTCCCAACCTATATATTTCTAGTCCTTAGTTAGAAAAAAAGGTATTCAAAAGCCTAGTTTATTCTTTTATTAAATTTTAATCCTCCATGCTTAAAATAAACAGTTCAGCTCTGCCATTCTGTTTTGTTTTGTTTTGTTTTGTTTTAATGTCCTGAGAAACCATTGCCCAGCAGGCTCGTCTCTGAGGTTATGGAACATATACTGAATTTCCTCGGGACTCTCCTGTTAACATATGGAATCATTTTGAGGACATCTTACAGCCTCTTCTCCTCTTTAGAACAAACAGTTCTAAATTATTTGTCACTCTGCAAAATCTCATAAAACTCAACGAATGCAAACATAGTCAATTTATGGAGAATCTCTATTCCAATATTTTCTTTTTGCATTTTTTTCCTCACTGAAATTTTTCCCCCATGACAACTTTCAAGACGTGAGAGATTCTGAGTGCCTTGTTCAAAAAGCAAAACAAAATCATTTTACAACTAGTGATCTTTAGTAAGCAACTCACCTCTGGTTAATGAATTTTAAAAATTGCTTAGGGAATAAATTACTATATGCATGTGAAAGCTGCCTTAGTTTAAGAGCGGGTAATGTTTTTCAATTTGAAAAGTTGGGCTCTTTTAGATTACTATTTTACCTTGCCTCAACAGAAAAATTTTGCCCCTTTTCCATGGGTAGGGCTATGTTTTGCCTCTCTGATAGCAACAATTTATATCACCACAATCCTAAAAATATTTGCTTAGGTTCAAGCCCCAGTACTAGGAGTGGGGGGGGGCACTTAAATAGACCGGTGTGAGCATAATCTGATAAGCAAATTCTTGGCAGCGATCCAAATTTGAGGGAAATAAAAATATTGGTAACCCCGTAGGTTGCTCTAAGAAGTAACCAAGAAAAGGTTTTAAAAGCACTTTGAAAAGCCTGCTCCAATATCTAAAACACCGTATTTTGTATTCAGATATATGTAAAAATATCTTTTCTTATTCAGTAAATCCTCCCTCTCCCCTGAAAGTCCCACAGTCCACATAAGAGAAATGGGATTTTGTTCCATTTCCAGGTTTCCTAACATTTCCCACTAGGAACATCAAATTGCAAGTCTTAAAACATTGGAATTCTGACTAGGTGATAAGGAGTCAACTGTAGGACCTTGGGAATGCAGCAGTCACCACACACAGAAGCAATCTGACAAGATTGGTTGTTACCTCACCACTGAGCAGATTCCCCTTGAGGCAGAGGAGGCCAGCTCTCTCTAAGAGGGTCATCCTGTCTAAGGTGAGGGATCACGGGACCACGTTTTGTGTCCCTGAAGGGCGGCTTTCCACAATGCAGCCAATTTTTGCTTTCTCTGTCACTTTAAACTTCTAGAATCCAACAAATTTTCAACTTCAAGACAAAAGCTCCAGTGAAGAGAAATATCCTGTGGATATTGGAGGTACCATGCCGTAAACCCCTTCTCTCTCTTTTCTTTGTCCTTTATACTTGCTACCTCAAACAAGGAAAAATACAGCATATAATTTTGACCCTACTCACTTTCCTGACAATGATCTCTACCCATAGATTTAGAGCATGTTAGACTGAGCTCGAAGACCGGTGAGGCCTCTTCCTTAGAGTGAATGACTTTCCATTGCTTCAAAAGTTCTTTCTTTCCTTTCTGACCACCCAGAATAGAGTATTGTCATCTCTGACACGCTTTTCTGAATCTCTATCTCTCCACCCTAGTAAGATAAAGTACACTAATCTGATTTAGGGTTTCTAAAGAAAAAACTCCAAATTAGATTCCATCATTCTGCTCCCTTAAACCTTATACATTGGCCTAAGAGCGCTCTTCTTATTTCCTTTGCTTTTGCATGGCACTGTTGTGGTTTTTGTCTAGATGTCACCCCAAAGCCTCATGCACTCATAAATAGGGCTTTGGGTAGGTGAATGGATTGTGAGTGTGTGATACTAACCAGTAGTTTAGCCCACTGATGAGTTTAGCTAAACATGATGTTAGGAGATGAAGCCTGCTTGGAGGAAGTGGGTCACTGGGAGCGTGGCCTGGAAGGATTTATCTCAGTGATGAGAAAGTAACTGAAATAAGTATCAACATATGAGGGGAAAAACAGTCAAGTCTATTTATTGGTCAGATGCTCTCTAGGGCACTTGTGACGCAAAGACCTTTCAGTAACCTCAGAAACCCTGGTTCTTAGGCCACAGGGGCATAATCCATTTTGATGAAGAAATGTGTTTTTGTTTTTTTGGGTTTTTTTAGTCTTTGCAATTTTTCTATTTCGGAAATGTTGAGTTCAACTTAAATTTAACCACATCATTATAGAGGCTGCTGGAAATATTCTTCAAGTTTCTTATCAGTGAAAGTGAGCAAAGAATTTCTTTTTCTAAATATAGATGTTATAAGAAAGAACTTTTCTTCAGTACTAATTTTTAAAGCTTAATTATCTAGACAAAATGCATGTTATATTACACACACACACACACACACACACACACACACACACTAAAGATCTACATAAATTTTCAAAATATGTCATCCTGAAAGACAAGCAGTATATGGTGAAATGTGATAGGTATGTGGCTTCATGCAAAAGACTTCATTCTTTTATTGTGGAATTTTAATTGGTACTAAATGAGGATTGAGCAAAAATGTTTCTTTAAAGCAAATTCTGGATAAAAAGTAAAGAAGAAGTAGGAAAGAAATTTAAAACTTGAGAATCAATTTTTTTAATTTACAGATGAAATTACATATATTTACATGAACAACACAGTTTCTTCAAATGTATCTACCTTGAGAATGACTAACTATACCTAGCTAATATAAGCAATACATCACATAGTTATCATTTTTGTGGTGAGAACATTTTATGTCTTCTCAGCATTTTCCAACAATGCAATATATTATTAACTATAGACATCGTATTGTGCAATAGTTCTCTTTTAGCTCATTCCTTCTTATCTAATTGACTAGCATCTCCTCAACACCCACCCCAACCACCCTTGCTCCTCATAACTACCATGGTATTCTCTATCTCTATAAAATCAACTAATTTAGATTCCACTATGAGTGACATCAGGTGCTATTTTTTCTTTCTGGACCTGGCTTATTTCACTTAACATAAAGTGAGACTCAATTTTTATGTGTACTTTAAAAAATAACCATTTATTAGGTTAAATTAGGCCTTTACAATAAAGTACCATTATTTTACAAGATACTGATTGCTAATCAGTATAAGTAAGAAAATTAAAAATAGTAAATCAAAATACTTGGGAAACTCAAACCCACCATGTAATAGTGAAATTAATGACTTCTATACAACAAGAAAATCCTTTCAATTCTCCAATGACACAATTATAGTTGGTGAGAGGTATTATTATATAAATGTAACAATGTGTTCCATTTTCAAGATATTAGCCAATATTGCTTTTAGCTAATGTAAGTAGCATGAGTTATGGAGACAGGAAGATATAGTAGGTTTAAATTCTAAGTGTGCCCCTCTGCCCTTGCTCCCTTCTCTCCCATCCTCCTGCCTTTTGTTTGCTTTTTGGCTGCCCTCTTGATCAAACCCAGAGTCTCTGATATGCTCTGCAAGTGCTCTACCAGTGACCTAAACTCCATCCCATAAGCTTGCTGCTTTCTAAATGGAACAGAACAATTTGCTTGGCTCATCTGACATGAGTTTTCTCACTGATAAAAGGGTCTAGTAATAATTACTTCACCATTTTTAAAAATTAAATGAGATAAAGCTACACTTCATTGAAGAAAACCTGAGGTATTCAGAACAACCTTTCCAAATAAGACTAGAGGGCTGGGATGTAACTCAGTGGTTCCACCACTGGCCCCACAAGCTCAAGGACATGAGTTCCACCCCCGGTACCAAAAACACAAACAAATAAATGACTAGAAATAGACTTTTAAATATTCTAGCTGAAAGCTTTAAAGAATCAACAAAATAGCAAGGAATTACAGAGCCACAATGTTGAAATAGAAATAGAAAAAAAATACAGAAATAAGCTCCTAATGGGAACTCTTTTCTTTACAAGTATTTGCTGATTTGTGAAGAGGACTCTGAGGAAGATGAGAATGACTTTCATCAAAGCTAAAGCTTGGAAACAGCCCATTTGCCCCTCAGTTGGAGACTGGATAAAGAAGATGTGGTTTTTCTACAAAACGGAATACTACTCAGCCATAAAGAATGAGAAATTAGACTCATTCATAGGAAAATGGATGCATATTGAGGATATACTCCTAAGTGAAATAAATAAGTCACACATGTATAAATACCAAATACTTTCTGTGGTGTGAAAAACTATAATTGTATATAAGCTCCTAATGATATTAACAATGTGAAATAGGAAGAAAAGGGCTAAAGATGTAGGGGAAGTGGGAAGGGTAGAGGAAAGGTAATAAGGGAAAAGAAAAAAATATGAGAAAATGAAAAAATGGAAATAAAGTGGAGGAGGTAAAGGGAGGGCAGGGATAAGGGGACAAAATGAGAACCCAGACCTGTCATGTAAAGGTGCAAGATCCCAATAATGAATGTAACTGTACTGCATACCTAAAATGTACCAATAAACTCAATGAGGAAAAAAAGGTAGAGCAGCCCTCCCTATGACCTTCAAGTCAACTCGGTGTAAAGCATAGGAAAGAAAAAGAAATACACACCAGTAGGACAAAGAGAAACCAAATAACAATATAGTAGCTTTAAAACCAATTATATCATAATTACTGTAAATGAAAATGGGCTGGCAAAAAAAAACTTAAAAAACAAAGATTGGCAGGCTGGCATAAAAATATGTATATTCTTATTATGGGCTAAACATAAAATATACAAATATAGTTTGGAAATAAAACAATGAAAAATACATGCCATGAAAACTCTAAGTGGTTTTAAAAGGCCCAAAAGTTCTTTGTTACTCCTCTTTTAAAGGTTGAGCCTAATTTTTCTCCTGGTGAGAATTGGTCTTATTTAGTAGCTGAATTCTAATGAAAAGAATGTGGCCTCTCTCTCTTTCTCTCTCTCTTTCTTTGCTCAGGGGGATGCTAGCTCCTGTGTCATTGGGGCACTAAGGGAAATCCACTTGGTGAGGAACCATGACCTTCTGCCAATAGCCAATGAGAAACTGAGGCCTCCAGCCAATAGCTATTCAAGTCAGTCAATTTTTCTAAATTGCTGAACCATAAAAAAAAAATCTTAACAAATTCTAAGAGTGACAATCACACATTAAAGGATATGACTGCATATCATTATATAATAAAAAGATAAGTAGAAAATTCCCATGTGTTTCTAAAATAGAAAATTCACTTCTATGTAATTTCCAGGTCAAAGTAGCGATCATAATAGAAATTATAAAATACTTTGAAATTAACACTAAGGAAAATATATGTGAAATGCAACTAAAATCATTCACTGAAAATCTAGTCTTAAGTGTATATATTAGACAAGAATAAAAATTAAAACCAAGAAGCAGCCCAACTGCCCATCAACAGGAGACAGAATAAAGAAAATATTTTTATATAAAATGGATTATTACTCAGCCATAAAGAATGAGAAATTAGAGATATTTATAGCTAAATGGATGCACATTGAGTTGATACTCTTAAGTGAAATAAATAGGACACATGTCTAAATATTGAATAGTTTCATGAAGTGTGAGAAACTGAAAGTGTAAATAGGATTAAAAGGTATAATACATAATATGAAATAGGAAGAAAAGGTGCAAAGAGGAAGGTGAAGTGGGAAGGAGAGAGGAAAAGAAAAAATGGAAATGGAATTGGAAACAAAGTCTTTGTAGACGGATGGAGGGGTTGAAGGGAGGGCAGGGGAATGGGGAAAAAAATAAGAACCAAGATAGATTATGTACAGGTGCAAATTTCTAATGATGAATGTCATTACACTGTATACCTTAAATGTACAAATAAAATTAATTAATTAAAAAATAAAACAAATGATCTAAGTATTTATCTCAAGAAGTTAGTAAAAGAAAAATTAACCCCTCAAAAATAGGAGGAAAAATAGAAGGAGCAGAAAGCAATAAAATAGAAAAAAAAACATGATGGAATCAAAGCCAAAAAGTTATTACTTAAAAATTGTAAAGGTAGACTTTGGGAAAAACTTGTCAAAGACAAAGACACAGATTAGTGACATCACTACAGAGCCTATGCACACTTGAAACACAAAAAGAATATTATGTCTCCATCAGTGGGGATTCATTCACAGTTCCATTATCATGGCATTCTCTTTCTCGTTTTTAAATTTTCTTATTAACTTTCACATCCACGGTAATTTTCTTAATCTTTTTACAAATTAATGTTTCTATGTTCCTCAATTTTACATCTTCTTATGGTCATTGTTGACTGTTAGTATCTTAATTTTTTGTAACTGGGACAAAATACCTGACACCCACGTTAAAGGAGGAAAGATTATTTTAGCTCACAGTTTGTAGAAGTTTCAGTCCCTAGTTGGCTGGCTTCAAGACAGGACAGGATGACAGAAGAGGTAGAGCAGAGGAGACACAGATCATGGCAGGGCAGATAGGAAACAGCAAGCCTTCCTTCTGCTTTCCCTTTTATTCCACACAGCCTACAAACCTATTGGTTGATACCACTCAGTGTGGGGATCCACTTAGGAGAAAATTGTACTAATCCACTTAGGAGAAAAAAATCCTGTTATCACACCCTTAATGCTGTATCACACACCTGCAATCCCACCATCTTCCAAAAGCCTCCAACTTGAATTCATTAAGGTTTGAGGGGACATCTAGATATAAACCAAAACAGTTCATTTGATTTTCAAGTTCTGTTGGTCTCCCACTGTATTTTGATAGAGTCTTGTTTAATACAGAGAATATCTTATCTCCTTTCACTGAGAAAAATAAGTGATTTGATTTAAATTTTTTTTCTCTGGTGTAAGTCAGTTTAGAACCCTTCACATGCTATTAGTTCCCATTCCTTTCTATTACAGAGTGTTTTTAATGATTGTCTGACTGTTTTTGTAATGTAATCGTTTTTGAGATTTTAAGATTTAAAACCCAATGAGAGCATCAAATATACATGAAAAAGACCTCATTGGGACCAAACTAAGGTCAAGCCTTTTATAAAACAGACACCCCCAATATCTTTTTCTTCCTTTTTGCTAATTATATTTTCATGGTTTGATACTCCCATTTATCTCTACCATGTCTGAGACTGAAAGACACCCTGGGAGACAGAATAGGCAATAATTAAAAGAATTAACTCTGAAATCAGTAAGACCTGGGTCATATATAGACTCCACCATTTGCAATGCATACGACTTTGGACAAATTAGTCAACCTCCTCAAGTTTGTTTCCTCAAGCTCAGTTTTCTATATATAATGGATATATATTAAAAGGAAATGAAATCAATATATCAGAGAAACAGCTGAACTCTCATGTTTATTACAGTATGATTCACAATAGCCAGGAAATGGAAATAACCTAAGTCTCTATCCACTAATAAATGAATGAGGAAAATATGGAATATTATTAAACCACTAAATCTGTCATTTGTAACCAAATCTGGCATTTGTAATGGTATGGATAGTTGTTAAGTGAAATAAGCCAGGCATATAAAGATAAGTACCAATGATCTCACTCATATGTGAAATATTAAAAAATAATCCCATACAAATAGAGAGTAAAATAGTATTTGCCAAAATCTGGGAAGGGTGAGGTACAGGGATAGAGAGAGAATGGTTAGTGGGTACATGGAATGCAGTTGAATAAGAGGAATAAGTTCTAATGTTCTGTAGCCTAGTAGCCTAATTATGTGTGACAACAACTAATTGTATATTTCAAAATAGCTAGTAGGGAGAACTTGAATGTTTTAGACACAAAGAAAGAATAACTTTTTGAGGTGCTAGACATACCAATTAGCCTGATCTGATCATTACATATTGTGTACGTATATTAAAATGGCACATTATACCCCATAATAAGTATAACTAGTACAAGCTAATTAAAATTTTTAGTTTTAATTTAAAATGAGAAAGCATTTGAGTCAATAAAACCTCTCTTAGAGAGACTTTGTGAAAGAAAAATGCACACACCTAGTCTACAGTTGTAGCTTTTCATCAGCATAGTTGTTGTTTGTTTTTTTTTAATGTACAGTAAGCCTAACATTCATCAGGTTTCTTTCAGGTTCTCTTCTAAGATCCCCAGTCATGAAACACAGATTATCATGATATATTTCATAGGAAGAATCTATTCGTTTTTCAAGTACTTGTAAAACAAAACATTAAAGGCTTCAGTGAATAGAGGAATGATATGCACAATTTATCAGCATTACCTCAAATACAGGAAGAAGGCTCTATGAGTCTCTTTTTTAAAGCAGCCATTAACTTCAGAGATTGCTGAGAAAGGGGAAGATTGGTGGTGTCAGTGGGCAACTCACCGGCCAGTAGCTTTGGTTTTCTTTGTCCACTATCATTGAAATCATTAGTGTTGCTGACTTAGACTACTTTCTGTTGCTATAACAGAATATGTAAAGCTGAAGAATTCACAAAGAAAAGAGTTTTATTCTGGCTTATAGTGCTGGAGACTGCAAAGTCCAAGATTAAGCAGCCACTTTTGGTGACACCGGCTCACCTTGTGCTGTGTCGACTCATGGTGGGAAGTGGAAGGGCAAGTAGGCACATACACAAGGGTCAAGACACGAGAGGCGGCTTGCGTCACAACTTGCTCTTGAGGTAACTGATCCAGTCCTGTAAGAACCAAAACTAACACAATAAAGCCATTATTACTCTCTTGATTACCTTAAAGCCCTGCTCCCACCACTGTCACCACAACGGCCCCAAATTTCAACAAGAATTTTGAAATGAATATATAGTCATATCTATGAATGAATGAATGAATGAATGAATGAAGAGAAGACTAGAGAGTCAGTAAGGGCCAGATAAGGAAAAGCTTTCTATGGCATATACACCCACATAACCAGTTGTCTCCTAGGAAATGTGACCAGACACTAAAGAACTCGGTAATAGTACTGATATGACCTGAATTATGTCCTAGATATATTGGCTTGACCATAGCATTGTTAAAAACAGTAAAATGAGTAATATTTGCATATCCATCATAAATACTAGTGTGGCAGGTGTTGTTTAAAGCCTAAGAGCACTCAACAAACTAGACCAGAGTTCCTGCCTTATAAGTGTACGTTTCAATAGAAGGTGTTAAATAAAATCAATTTGGATAGATTCAAAGGTCAAAAGTTCACAATTATAAATACTAAAATACACTATATTGAAAAATTAGTGTATAAAAATATTAAAGAAGGTAGAATTGCCCATGTTCCCTAGTTAAGTTAATTCTATTATTGAAACGAAATGAGAATCTAGCCACAAATGACAAATGAATTAGATACTGTTAGTTTGCCTTTACTTCTCTTTCTTTTGCTGCAACATTTTCATGGTTTCTACATTTTGTTTTTCTGACTATTTGGCAACCTCTTTATTTTAGGACTGGTCCTCATGCCTTCATCTCACTCAGCCTTCCCTTTGACTGTTCACTGATGTTCTGAATTCGAAGTGAATTGATTAAATCAAGAAAGTGTAAACAGCTAGATCCCTGAATTGGGTAAATGAACCCACTTTTCTACAGCAACTCGGTAGACACTTGTATTATTATGCTTTCTTTGGCAATGGCATTTTTAAAAATTATGCCAAGAGAACTCATGAGTTTTGATAATCTCTCAGTAGCAAAATCTTTCCAAGGTGTCAGGCTTGGTAGACTGAAAGAGTGGATATTTCCTAAAGCTACTTCTGAAGACTCATAATCTCCTGCCAAATCTGTAACTGATAAAAATTCATATATGCACATTCCACTCTCAATATTGAGAACACCTGTTTAAAGAACATCACCCTTGCCAACGCTAAATTTCATGTCTCATCTTATTCTACTATGACTGAAACATTCCTTTTTCTTACTTTCCAGATGTGCCTTTGTTATAATTAAGATTTGCCGTAGTGCAGTGATATATGTGAAAGTGTTGTGAATTTATGGCAGTCAGTGTTTTCAGAGAAGATATCCAAGAATATGTCATCAGCATCAAACTTCAATTTGTCTTCAAAAGCATGTGTCAGAGTACTAGATCCTGAGGTTACGAAGACAAGTAAGGAAAAAATTCTGATCATCATAATCTCAAAATATAGTGAAAGTGATAGACAAGTAAACACATTTGTTTTCTTTTATAAAAGTAGAATTAGTTAATAGAGTGCATAGAGAATGGTAAATATAAAAAAGAAGTTGTGCCTTGGCAACAGAAAGGAGGAAATTCCCAAAGAATGCTACTTGAGCAGAATTTTGAAGAATGTGTGGAAATTCAACAGGGAGGCAATGACTTTTCTGAACTTTCCCCAGAGAGTACCAACTTGAGGGAAAATAATTATACTCTGACTGTCATGTCCAGAACTAGTGTGTGACCTCTCCCCCAGGTTCTGGAAAGTTCCAGCTCCCCTTGAACTTTGTATCTCATGCTAGTCTCCTGATGAAGAATAACAGGATAAATGCCTCATCTGTAACTCTGCAAGAGGGCTGGTTTTAACTAGCCCTCCTTGGCAAAGCATCTGGGGATTTCATAATGAAGTCAAGGGCGTTTGGCTTCAGGATTCAATCGTTCATGAAAATCCGTGGTACATAAGTTTAATTTTATATAACAGTGAAACTTTGTAGAATATAAGCTATGTGTTCTCAAAAATTGCTTCACTGAGAAATTTCTGAGCCTTATCAAATTTCAGCATCTCCACAACCTCTTTTGCCTCCTGCCCAGGCAGGTGAAGAAGAAACATAAAGCCTAGTCTTGAGGGCAATTAGAAAATATAGTGAGTCATTTCTACTTGTTCAATTCCCATTTGAAAGAAAATATCATTTCAATGATTTAATTTCTTAGTGCAAAACCTGGCATGTTACTGGAACTTTAAGTGCCTCCACACCCACTATTATTGAACTCATCATTAAGGACACTTTTTTTTCTTTTTTTTTTTTTTGGTAATTGAAATTGCATGTTAGAGAGTTGACTAAAACCTCCACGTGACCTGGTTACAACTTCATTTGCAATTCTGCCACTGAAAGTGGCTGACAATAGATGGAATGACATCTGCCTCCGAGTCAGAGTTATTTTAGAGATAGCACAATGGTAAGAGAATCACATGTTTATCTTACAGACAAAATATGGATACCATGCTTTTGTTTATAAAAAGAAACAGAAAAAAAAGAGGATTTTGCCCAGAAAACTTTCTGAAGAATTCCTATTGATAAAGTTCTGTTTTAATGCCATTTGATGAGTTGCTTACAAAAGTGCCTAACATTACAGAAAGTTTGTGAAAGACAGCTAAAGTAATTTACAATTCATTTTGGGTGACTATCCAACTTTGGACTGTCTTAGTACCTGATTTCCTTCTCTTTCCAAATCCTGCTCAGGGACCATTTTATTGCTAATTAGCACCTCTCTGAGAAAGTTGTCAGGAAACAGTGGAGGTGGGATTTATATCATTCAATGCATTTGTATTTTTTTGAATCATTGAAAATTTTTGAAGGGAAGAGTTCTGAAATAACTGTAAGATGAGGTCTGAAGACTTCTGGGGAGTATAATGGCATATCTAGCTCTTATCCTGTAGTAAGTATAAGTCCATTGATTTGACTACCTTTATTGTATGCACCTTCATTGTATTCTCCAAGCAAATTGCACAATATTACAGGATATATCAGGGATTTGAATACATAGTTGCCCCTCCAATGCTACAGATTCCACATCTGTAGGTTTCACCAACCACGGACTGAAAATAGTTGAATGGCTTCCAATCATTGCATCTGTACTGAATATGTGTGAACTTTTTTTTGCAATTACACAGTAACAAATATTTATACAGCATTTACATTGTATTAGATTTATAAGTACTCAAGAAATGATTTAAACTATACAGGAGGCTATGTGCAGGATATATGCAAATACTTCACCATTTTATATAAGGGGTTGGCATCTGAGGATTTTGGTATTGGGAGGATGGTCCTGGAACTAAAGCCCCATGGGTTCCAAAGGATAACTGTAAGCACTGGAAACTAGCTCCTGATGAACAATTATCACTGATCTGACACATATTTGGTCCTTCCTGATGTCATTTTTGTGGAGATCTTCCAACATCAAGCTTCTATCCTGAAGTCATTCACAAAGCAAACTGACAAGTACAAGAACTGAAACTTAGGCTGTAAAATTTATTTTTCCACTATAATTGTGGGTTTTTTATTTGTTTTCTGGCTTGCATCTTTGAGAGCTTTTGCTATTTGAATTCTTGGCTGGCTTCCCTCTCACAAAAGCATGAAGTGTGTGGCTTTGCTTCTCTCTAATGTCTATAATCAACACATCTATTTGTGATGACAAATGCAGCCACAAACCCTGTTGTGTAGAGCACTTGCTTTGCTGTTTAAGAGTCAGAGGTGAGGTGAACAGAGCCCGTGCTGTATCTCATATTCAGAACCCTGGGAAAGAACACACTGTGACTTTCTTTTGGAAACGTCAACACCTACCCATATCAGAACAGGATTTGCCTTCTATGTCAGATTCAGTATAAAATTGTCTCTTGGAAGGGAAAGGCTGCTCTTACAGATGGAAGGGACACGATGTGAGAAAAGCTGTGACCGCAGTTGCCAGGCGGATGGCCCTGGCAGTTGTAACCTCTTTTGTATCTGCAATTTATGACCAAATTCAGTGAATGTAACTGGTGTTCTTTGAAGGTTCTTTTGTTGAAAATGGGGCAAGGGGGATAGTTATACCTGGAGCAAAATTTCAACATGAATATTCTTTTTTTTTTTCAGCTTTAATTGAGTTTATTGGTACATTTTAGGGACACAGTACAGTTACATTCATTGTTGGGATCTTATACCTCTACATGACAGGTCTTGATTCTCATTTCTTCCCCTTGTCCCTGCCCTCCCTACACCCCCTCCTCCCCTCCCCATCTACAAACACTTTATTTCCATCTTTTCATTATCTCACATTTTTTTCTTTTCCCTTATTACCCTGCCCCTACGCATCCCACCTTCCCTACACCTTTAGCTCCTTTCTTCCCATTTCTAAAAGTGAGTAATCTTATTAGGATCTTCTGTATCATTGCAGATTCACACCAGAGAGACTATTCAGTATTCACACATGTGTGCCTTATTTATTTCATTTAGGAGTATATCTTCAATATGTATCCATTTTCCTATGAGTGAATCTATTTTCTCATCCTTTATGGCTGAGTAATATTCCATTATTCTTCCACATAAAATGATTCAGAAGTAAAATTTCCAGTTTGACACACACACAC
>NW_022900913.1:25413535-25414640 GCF_012274545.1 Fukomys damarensis | reverse complement strand
ATATATATATATACCTGTGGTGATACTTTGTTATTCCAATTTCTCTATTTCCAGCAGAGCAAAGAAAAAAACTAATATTATTCACATATTGTCTCATGTGTTGAAGAGGCCAGGTAAAGTTTTCCATTAATATTATGAACTCCCCCACCCCAGAAAAAAAGGAAAATCCATATGTTGAACCCCTAACCCCCAAAGTGAATGTAATTTTTATTGAGTTTATTGGCACATTTTAGGTATACAGTACAATTACATTCATTATTTGTATCTTGTACCTTTACATGACAGGTCTTGGTTCTTATTTTTTCCCCCTGTCCCTGCTCTCCTTTCAAGCCCCTATTATAGTTTTTCACACGAGAGAAACTATTCCGCATTTACACATGTGTGACTTATTTATTTCACTTAAGAATATATCCTCAATATGTATCCATTTTCCTATGAATGAATCTAATTTCTCATTCTTTGTGGCTAAGTACTATTCCATTTTATAGAAAAACCACATTTTCTTTATCCAGTTTCCAATTGATGGGCAGATGGGCTGTTTCCAAGTTTTAGCTATTACAAATTGTGCTGTTATAAACATAGATGTGCATACTTCTCTGATATGATTATTTTAATTCTTTTTGAAAGATACCCAGCAGAGGGATGGCTGGGTCAGATGGAACCTCTAGTCTCAGCTCTTTGAGGTATCTCCATATTGATTTCCATAGTGGCTGCACCAGTCTGCACTCCCACCAACAATGGAGAAGGGTTCCTTTCTCCCCACAACCCCACCGACATTTGTTATTGGTTGATTTCTTGATAGCAGCCATTTTTTGTGGGGTGAGGTGGAATCTCAGTGTTGTATTTAGAGATAAAACCACTAAGGAGTTGATCAAAGTTAAATGAAATCAAAAGTGTGGAGCTGTAATCGAATATGAGTATAGAAGGGAGAGAGGTCTGCGATCACCCGGCGGCGTGAGCACGAGCTCCCGGCCTGCGCGGGAGCTCCCGGCCTGCGCGACAACAGACCCAGGAAGGACCCAAGGACCCAAGGGGGGGTTTTTTTCAGCTGCCTGCCTGCCTGCCTGCGATCACCCGGCGGCGTGCGCGCGAGCTCCCAGCCTGC
>NW_022900913.1:25399331-25408616 GCF_012274545.1 Fukomys damarensis | reverse complement strand
AAAAAAAAAAAAAAAAAAGGGAGAGAGATACCCAAAGTACCTGTGCTCAGAAAAAATATCTGTAAAGACAGTGACAAGGCAACTGTCTATAACCTAAAGAAAGATTCCTCAGACCAACCCTGAAAACATCTAGATCTTGAACTTCTAGTCTCCAGAGCTTTGAGAAATTAGTTTCTACTGTTTACAGCACTCCTCCTGTGGTTATTTTGTCATTTTGCTAATAATGTCTTCTTGGAGAAAGGTGAGCAAGTCGAGCCTTTGAGCTTTTGAACAAATTTATCTTTCTGGATTCTGTGAATTTAATTTGATTGCTTTGAATAAAAAGGGAGCACAACTTTGAGTCTGCCAATAATTCAAATTTTAAAAGTCATCTGATAGATGGGATAATTTGATTTACTCATCATTGTTCTAGGAACCTGGTGGAATGTCAGGCATGATGATTTTTAAGAGAAATATCTAAGGAAAACTTTACAAACATCCTAATGGTATATTATGTAAATCATTCCATGAGCTAGATCTTCCTTTTTCCTATCTCTCCAAAATTTCCTTCAGTGAGTTAATATGCATTTTATACTGGAAAATTAAAACATAATTCATCTGAAAAACATAGATGTATCTATATAATTGTACAGATGTTTACAAGCCAATTACATTTTTTCATGTGTTATATATTTAAGTATACTATAAATAGAACTAGAAACAATATGTTGTGATACCTTCTACAGTTTATCCAAAGATCATAGGGATGGATTAGGAGAGAAATCAGTGATTGTTGAATGAATGATAATGTGGAAAGACACAAAGAAAAGAGAGACGGGCACACATGGAAGAGGCGAAATATACTGTACCACTAATTTGGTGAAGTAGGATATATTACAGAAAGTAAGGCTGGAAATATCAGAGACGGATGATTGAAGACAAGTCCCACGCTAAGAAGTTTGGACTTTACATGTTAAGGCATTTGGAGTTTAAACAGCAGCTGTAGATAGGATCAATGGCAGGGAATGAAATGACATCAAAGATGGTAAGGAAAGCTTACTGTATACTTGCCATGACATGAACATGCTTGTTCTATTGGCCAGACTAAACAGGCTCTGGTCACCAGGGAAACCATTCTACTCCCAGAATCAACAATAGAATGGAGCCTTGCTGTCTCAGATAAGATGGCGTTGGTTATTCATCCTTCATCCCTTCCTTCCTGCTTCTTGACCTGTAAACTGGCCTTTCCACAGCTCTCTTATCTTCATCTTGTAGGGAGCACACTGAAGCTAACAGAAAAACCACTTCTTTCTTCTCCAGGCACCTCCTTCTGTTTTCATTACTTTTTATCAACTGTGACACAGTCCCAAGTTATGATTGCAGACAGCAATGAGCTTGGATATTCCCTACACACTTTTAGGAAGTCCAGAGGTTATCCAAACAGGCAATGGACAAAGAGAAATATCACTCAAGTGATAATACAAAAGAAAAATTATCAACTAGAACTAAGGCTCTCACCCAAGAACTGTGCTGATCGATCATATTCCATATTCACAACCACTAACCTCTCTTGGATAATCCACACATGCCTAGTTTATTCACTTTCTTATCCTCCTACTATTCTATTACCAGCTCACATCTCTTCTTCTACCCCTCTATCTCCTACTCCTACAGCTATTCTGTCATTTTTAGTGAGGACTGAAAGGTAATAGGAGACATCACCATTAGCTTTTCACCATTTAAGGTATCGTTACACCTGCATTCAGTACCTACACTTTGCGTTTCTTCAGTTGAGTTGAATGTTTTACCAAAATCCAGCCCCTTCAGCTGGAACCTCAACCCTCTGGCCTCGTCCACCACTTTGTGACTGTTATTATGCCCTCTCTAGCAAGTACTCTCTGATGCCTCCCGTGAACTTTTCAGAGCCTCTGTTTCACGACTGGGAAGAAGAGTGTGGCATTTATTCCCAATTCATTCTTCCACAAACTGTGATTCTGCTCCTCCTATTTTTTCCTCAACTCTCTCTTGTTTCACATGTACTACTTTATTTTATTAGAGCACGTATAAAGCCAGACTTGTGAATTTGGTCTCTGCTTCAGATAATTATTCTCTCACTAGGTTAGTGCACGCGACACTGCTCTGAATCTTTGCCAACCTTCCAGGAAAGTTAGGGAAGGACAAGTGTCAGTTCTCTGTTTGCAAACAATCTGAAGCACATTCTATAATGCCAGGTTTCTACAACATGAGTAAAATTTGCGGCAAAATAAGAAAGATTATTAAAAGAGTACAGGGCCGGGGATTTAACTCAGTGGTTCCGCTATCTGCCATGCAAGTGCAAGGTCCTGAGTTCGATTCCTGGTACAAAAAAAAAAAGTACAAACTGTACATCTGAAAGATAAGGTTAAAGTAAAATATTTATAAAACCTGAACATAAGAAAATTAAAACCTAATAATGGACTTTTTAAAGCAAGAGAATTACTATTTGGGCAATATGGCTTCACTGGTTATCAGTTCCATAAAAAACAAAGAAAATGGATTTTTTTTTGTTGTTTTTTTGTTTTGTTTATTTTGCTTTAGAGAAAAGCTCACTGTGTAGTTCAAGCTGTCCTTGAATTCCCTATGTAGTTCAAGCTGATCCTCCTGTCTCAGTTTCCAGAATGCTGGGATTACAGCTGTGTGCCACCACAGCTGGCTCATTAGGAAATGGGTTTTAATGGAAGCATGGATGGCTTTAGCTTATTAGTTTCCAGGAGCCAAAATACATATTATCAAAAGTTTTGGACTCATCTGCTATAGAGCCAATCTCTTCAGACAAAACATACCTGCCTCATTTAGGAAGGAGCCAAGAATGATCTCAAAGTAGAAGGAAGGTAGTAGATTACCTAAGACTCTCACCACTACTCTTCTGAAATGGTTTGTGCTACCATTTCAGAGTAATTTTTCATTTTGTTAAGTGAAACTCGTATGTTTCCTCAAGCTCTTATGAAGACTCTTAAAAGCTGATAGTGGAAATGGTAGAAAACTACTGCTGCTTAGAAAATATGTTATGTTTTTGCTCACCTAAGAAAGTAATGCTTAGATAAGTGGCATCCTAGTCGTACTTTCTGTCCTTTCTCTTTTGGGAAACAAGGTGGCAGAAACTATCAAACTTTAACTACCAGTTTGTTTTGTTTTGTTTTGGTACCAGAGATCGAACTTAGGACCTTGTGCTTGTCAGGCAGACGCTGCACCACTGAGCTACACTCCCAGCCCTTAACTACTGTTAACACTTTTAAAATAAAGCTTTTTCTTATGTAACTGCAGAATAACATAAAATGGTAGGCAAAACTGTATAGCAGAAACCATAGACTCACAACAGATCTTACTGTGCAATGGTCACCCATGTAAAGAGTACAGATGACCCTCGATCTGTTCTCAGCTTTAGTTGTTGGGCACAGAAATTCAGGAATAATGTTATATTCCCAAAGCACAGACTAAAGAAGCTCTGATTTCAGTTCATATTTCCACCATGATCTTAGAGGATTTGGCCTAGAGAATATGATAGGTAATTAATATATTTATTTTTTATACTACAATACAGAAAAAAAGATTGAATATCTGCTCAGACACCATAATCATAACAAATTCAAAACATCCTTTGCACTACAGAAGAAAATCAATAGTTTACCTGGATATGTTGGGTTAAAAAATAATTTTTTTGTGTGAAATATCTAAGTCACTCTTATTGAAAGTGATGCACTTCTAACTTATAGATTTAAATAATGCCTTCAGTTGTGGAATATTTTCATTCTCTGAAGATGTTTTTAAAAGTTTTACAATGAAAATTAGTCAGACTAAATCTTGATAAGAAAAACCATTTATTAAGTTATATTTCACACACAAAAAAAAACATTGAGTGAAAGTATAACTTTAAAATAAAAATATTGTCTCATCTGGCTCATACCTATTCCTGCAGGGAGATTGATCAATGGATTGCTGAAATAAGGGTTACTGAAACAAGCACCTAAAGACCCTATTTTGAAGGGCAATATTATCAGTCATTTAAATGTTCTTGCTTTATAGTAAACATAAAAAAGTTTGCCTTCTCTAACTTTTACACAAAAGTTAAATCCCATTTTTTTTTTGGCCTTAAGGACTTATCTGCCACATGTTGTGATCCTAACCAACCTCTTGCAGTATCAAAAGCACAATCAGCATTCTGGAAGCAGGCAGGAAGAGTAGAATTCTCCTGACCTCAGCATGTCAAATAACCCTCCAGGGTCACGTCCTTTTCTCCAACTGCCCCTCAGTTTGCCATTCCAATGCCAACCTTGTCACTAAGTAAAATGTCCAAGCTGAGGAGCTTGAAAAATAAGTCCAACAGGAACATTTTAAAATCAGTGGTGAGAGGTAAGTCTTGGCAGTGACTGTCAGTCTGGAAGGAGTTTTAGTTCATATTTTACTGGCATTTCCAAGAAGACAGAACTGAACATTTCACACCTTGTTTTAACACGACATGTTAAATTTTTTTCTTGGTATAGTGAATAGTGTTGTGTTCTGCCCACAATTTACGAGTGACCCTCTCCTGGCCCCTCTGTGCACTTGCTTCTAGTGGCCCCTGCCAACAACTTCCTTTGGGGGATGACCAGAGTGTTCCTGAGCCCTTAGCCCACACATCCAGGGAGCTGGAAGTCCCCCCACCAGTCCTGAGGTGGTGACTGACTGGTGCAGGAATGTGAAGAAAAGCAAACCCTAAGAAGACAGAGACAAGATAGGAGCCAAGGAATTCTAATCTTTCTGTCTCTCATCGACCCAACACCAGGAACCCTAAATAGCATGTTTAAGAATATTAATAATTATCTCCTAAGATCGGTGATAGGAAGATGTACCTATATTAATTCATGTGAATGCATATGAATAGGCAGCTGATAATCTGCATTAAGGATTCCCTATAAACAAAATACTATATTTATATACTGACGGTATAGGAGATGTACAGATAGTTGCAAGTATATTTTGTTTATTCTCTAGTCAAGTGGCTCATTCCTGTGAATTATTTTCCACCTTAAAACAAATTACTATGCAAGTTTCTATGCAGAATTCTAAATGACAATCAGTAACGCTAAGTCCCGAGTTGAGATAATAGCCAGAGATGAGAGAACGATTCATTTTTTCAAAAGGGGTAAGGAGGAGGCCTTAGGTAAGGCTTTCAACTAGTGGGATTGAGGTAGAAGCTTAAAATGGAGTGGGTACAAGATTCTACAACTTAGAAAGTAGTGTTACAGAAGATGAAAATAAGAGTCTTGAGAAAGAGTCATAAAGAAAGCTATGTCCTCCTGAGCAAACTCAGTATTATCCTGGCTGTTTCACATTACTAGACTGCTCCACACACCACCCTCATTGCTGTTGCATCTCCTGGGGGACTTACAAGCTGTGACCAAAATATATGGTAAATGTTAACATTTTTTAAAAATGTATTTAAAAGGCACATTGTCATTAATCCCCCCCTCTAATTACTACTCTTTGACCACATTTGTCCCATTGTTCTTGACACTTTCTGAAGCAGCTCTGGAAGTCCTCTCTTGTGTAGATGCCACATGGAAGATGCTACTGCCCAGTGCCATCCCATGGAAAGGGGCTGGTAACAGCATTAGTGTCCTCATACACTTTATTCATGTGATCTGGCATCATGTGGCTACTGGCTCTGCCCCCACGTCAAATTAACCATGAAAGGTAAATGTATTGGATGGATTCGGCACATCAAGGCAGCCACAACAACACAAATAAAGATACGAAAAGAATTTCCAGAATTGCTTCAGAAAGTGGCAAGAAAAACAGATAAGTATGTTCAAAGACTGGGGAAGTATTTTGAGGGAGAATAAATGACAATGTGTCTTTTATGTTAATAAAAAAAATTTTTTGTACCAGGGATTGGACCCAGGACCTCGTGCTTGCCAGACAGGTGCCATGTTACTTAGCTACATCCCTAGCACTAATAAATTTAAAAATATAAACACTAATCATATTTTTATCATACCACCTGTATGTTTTGATTCTATCCTTGTACACAACACTTTACATGACTTTGTCTCTGATAGTAGAAAGATTATCAATACCATTTCTGAATTCACTCGGCAGGTCGTCTTTTCTTGCAAATGTTATCACAACTCCCACCAAGTCCTAGATAAAACTAAAGCTTTGGAAGTCCCTCCTCCATCTTTTCTTTGGTGAGTTATTTCTTGACATCTGAAAGCTAAGCAACAATATTCATTGTAGCAGCAGCAGCTGGAGAATACAAAAGTTAAAAAATAAAAAGAAAAGCAAATGAAGTTCACAAAGAAATGAGTGATTAATATAAATAGAAACAATGATCAGTGGCTTACTACTTTTCATTATTGATTTGAGCCAAATGGACAGCAATATTTTCAAGTCCAATTCTCTCTGGGCTACTCTATTTTTGTTGATGCCTTCAGTAATGGTCACATTTTTCAGCTACACTAGATACTGGCTCTCTCCTGAGGTATGAAGTTACTCTTCTTTGTCATCTTTTACTTTGAACATGACGGTGTTTTACCAGAAATTATCCTCCCAATAGTAAAGTACATTGCAATTTGTTGAGTCAGAGCAGCATTTTAATATGCACAGCAACCTAAGATTGCTATTTTGCCATCAGTTTTGCCTGGAGATGAGATATTTATAGAGATTAATAAATCCCAAAATCACATGAGCATCAGACAATAAGGACTAGTGATGATTAATAGATGGTTTTCTGAGAATTGAATTCTCACCCCAAAGGTGATAGCCACTCACTATTTTCACTTCACAACATGATGAAACAGAATTAAGTAAAAGTGTTTAAATTGGAAGGAAATCCTGACAGTGAAGGCTGATACATAACATATGCTGGCTGTGGAATCTTCTTCTAGGAAGATGTTAGAAGTTGAACAAGCCTACACCTTTCAGGAGAGTCTGGATAAAGAGAGACTAAGCAGTCCCTATGACCTTTCTCAAATGTGTAACTCACGGTAATACTGAAGTATTGTGGGCTTCAAGATCTCAATCTTTAGCTCTTCAAAGTAATTCAAGGGAAAGCATTTATAGTAGCGTAGGCACTGCTTTTTTGTGGTGTTCTTTGTGGCATAGTATTTCAAATTGGCATTGAAAAGTAAGTGGAAGTAATTCTAGATTTTATGAAAACCAAAGTAAAACATCTGAGAAATATTATCTGGAATATATATTGCAATGTATTGCCAATGCTCTATAGAAGGTATCGGATATTGTCTCCTCGATCCCACATCTTAGAAGAATTCTAGTTTTATATTTAGAAAATAGTTATTGAGCCTGTGAGACTCTGTGTTAAACACGATATGTACATGATGAGTGAAATAAAGCATCTGCCCTCGTAAAGCTTGCAGTCTTCTAGAAATACAGACCTTAAGCAAGCAAGCAAACATAAAAAACAAATTATAAATACTAGAAAGGAAGTATCCTGAGGTATGGAAAAGGACTCAAATGTTACTTTAACAGAATAAGTTAATCTATATGAAATTGCTAGCATTAGCCAATATTTAAGCTATAAAAATGGTTCATAAAGCAAACTAACAAAAAAGGAACTATACCTTTAGAACTAAACTATTTGGGAAAATTAGTAAAAAACAGTAAAAAGTCTGTAGCCATTCACATGCAAAAAAAAAAACCTGTCTTGTTTGTTTGTTTTTCTTATTCAGTTTATTGGTGCATTTTAGGTATACAGTACAGTTAATTCATCATCAGGATCTTGTACCTTTACATGACAGATCTTGGTTCTCATTTTTTCCCCAAACCCCTGCCATCCCTTCACCCCTCTAACCCTCCCCTGCCTATTTACAAAGACTTTGTTTCCATTTTTTCATTTTCTCATATTTTTTCTTGTCCCTTATTCCCTTTCCTCTACCCTTCCCACTTCCCCTACACCTTTAGCCCTTTTCTTCCTACTTCACATTGTCAATTGCACACCTTGGATCTCATTTACACTTTTAGTTTTTCACACCAGAGAAACTTCGGTATTTCCTGGTTTTTATTGTCTCCCCAATTTTCACTAAAAACATAAAAACTGGCAAGAGCTGCAACAAGAAGAGAAATTTGAGTCAGAGCACATTTGTATTTCTGTGTACAAAATGATAAAAGCTGAGACCCAGAAACATCTAGTGACTTTTCAAAAATCATTCAATATGTAGCAAGTCATTCAGACTAAACCTAACAACTGCTTCTACTATGCTTTTCACAACTATTTGACTCTACTTCAAAATGGAATTTGTGAATCGTCTTTTCCTTGACTCTGTATTTTCACATAATATCAAATGGTCTTGCTCACTTGTGACGGAGACTGCTACATGTTAGTCAAATGCCAAATATCATCTTCCTTGAGGATTACATTTCATTGTCTCCTTTGCAATTCAGTGTGTCCATTTACTTGAGCTCTGACAACAGAGCATGGGAGGAAGTGAGAGGCCATTTCCCAGCCAAGTTTATGATCCTCCACAATCCTCCACACAGTTTCTCCTTCTCTATCAGTAAATAGAAAAAAATAAATTAACATCTTAGAGGAAGTTGGACAACATGTAAGAAGGCTGAACTTAAAATGACCTTACGATTGCTACCCCTGTTTTTTTCTGGGCTCCTGTCACATGGAGAATTGTTTTCTATCTTTTCACTTTCAGTCTATGGGCTTCTTTTTGCACTAAGTGTGTTTCTTGTATACAACGTATTGTTGGATTTTGCTTCTTATTCCATTTTGCCAGTCTGTTTCTCTTGATTGGTGAGTTGAGGCCATTGACAATGCTGGTTATAACTTATATATACTGACTTATTATTGACATGTTATTGGCCTTTTGTTGACTCTTTTTACTTTTTCACCTTCTCCTTTTAATTTCTTGCCTTGTCTATTTGATTTGCTCTGTTAGGCCTCATGGTGTTGTTGCCTTCTTTGTCTTTTTCTAGGATCTTGTTTAGAATTCCTTTTAGTGCTGGTTTGGTATTCATGTAGTTTCTCAGGTGTTCTTTGTCGTATTTGCAGACAAAGTAAATTTCAAACCAAAACTGATTCTAGTATTATCGATGTAGGACGGTACTGTATCATACCTCTATGAATGTAAAATATCTTGTACCTGCTTTATGATACATAGTAGGGACTGTGCTTTATCAGAGCTACATTTAATGATATTACTCTAGAATGTTCTCTTTCCAGATGATGATTAAGAAGCTAATAAAATAAAAATGGTCCCAGGTACCACAACAGCAACACAACTTTGCTGTTTTCTGGATATTATTCTTTTCTTTGTTTTTTTG
>NW_022900913.1:25383256-25398360 GCF_012274545.1 Fukomys damarensis | reverse complement strand
GTAGGGAAAGTGGGAAGGGTGGGGGAAAGGTAATAAGGGAGAGGAAAAAATATGAGAAACTGAAAAAATGGAAATAAAGTGTTTGTAAATGGGGAGGGGAGGGGGGTGAAGGGAGGGCAGGGACAAGGGGAAAAAATGAGAATCAAGACCTATTATGTAAAGGTACAGAATCCCAATGATGAATGTAACTGTATTGTATACCTAGATTGTACCAATAAACTCAATTTTTTAAAAAAATGACCTTACGACAAGTAACCAGATGAAAAACATCTGTTTGAATTCTCTGAGGCAAGCAATAAATTTTAATTATATGAAGAGGGATATTTTTAGAGTTTTTGGTTATAGCAGCTAATATCACTTGTTCTAGCTAATACAGTATACTGACATTGTTATTTTTAAGCTTCAAGTCTTCTGAGTTAGAAGGTACATGACTTTTCTATGGATGAGGTTTAAAAAATGTCTACAAATAAAAGTTCAACAAATCAGAATTTCAACATGGATCTCTCAGTAAGCTTTAAAAAGACTGTGTCCCTTCTGGAGGTTATAGAGGAGAACATGTTTCCCTCCCTTTTCCAGATTCTAGAGACTGCCCACATCCTTGGCCTAATGCCTTATTCCATCTAGAAAGCCACCAATGGTTGCATTGCATCACTCCAGTACTGATATTTCAGCGTTTTAAGTGCATGTGGGTAATGGCCCCTGTGACTACAGTGAGTTCTCCTGAATAATCATCTTATTTAAGGTCATATTAATTAGCAATTCTCATTGCATCTGCAACCTTAATTTTCCATTGCTTTATGTCATAAGGCATTCAGGGTTAGAGCACAGACATCTCTAGGGATCCATTATTCTGCCACCACTGAATAGTGTGTAAAACATTACTTATTAAGATGGAATTTGAAATTAATCCAAGAATGAGCATTATCAAGATCTCAATTGTATTCTGACATCTCTCAGGGTAAAATTTAGTATGCCTCTTACTAAGATGACTCTTCCTATCAAATGTCTTTTAAAATAATTAAGAGTACATATACCCAACATCACATAGTCATTAATTTGTATATGCTTTAGAGTTCAATATTTTTCAAGATAAAATTTTACTGCATTTGAACCACATTTTAGGATAGCTGATCACTTAGGGGGAAAATATCAAGAAAAATATTGCTGTGAACATGTTTGTGTCACATGAAAGTTATTCAGCAGCAGTCTGGATATTCAGAACTTTCAGAAGCAACTTCAAGCTCCGAGTGTGTGTGTATACATGTGCACATGATATGTGTGCATGCATTTCACGCATGAGAAGCAATTCCCACCCAGAGAGAAATGGAGGTTGAGAAAAGAAAATGAGGAGACTTGAACTGGAGTTATAATGAGAAAAGACACTGCAAAAATAACATTGTGGTTTCTGTGGGATCCCATATTTATCCTCCGATGCTTCCAGAGCAAACATAGCCCATTTATAAATGAAAAGAGAATTTTTGCTGTCAACCTAGAAGCACCACCTGAGATCTGGGGAGAAAACGCCCCACCCTGGCTCTTTTAGTCTCTTACCTCATTGCCTGGAGCAAATACCTCCACCCCTGAAAATCAGTCTGAAATCTGACTGAAAATGTAATGGCAGCATCTGTGCTCAGCTTTCCAGTACAGAAAAACAGAGTATTTAAATTTACTCAAGAGATGATGGGGTTTCAACAAAGTCATTTTTCTAACTTCAACAGTTATATCCGAAATGAGATTCAATCAAAATTAAAGATTATATTTTTGTGCCTGGGATCAAGTAGACTCTGCCTGAGCCAGGCACAAGCTACCAGGGTACTGAAGTAGGAGTAAAAAGGGAAAATCAGTAGTTACAAGGGAGACTTGCTGCTGCCTCAACCTCAAGGGTCTTGGGAGTACAGTGAAAAGAGAAGGTTAATAATTAAGCAGATGGATTTGAATCCTGACCTTACCAGACTTGGTACCTTGCCATAAATTAATGCTAAGACTCCTATGAGCCAGAGGTCTTTTTTTTAACCTGTAAGAAGTCAATGATCATTCCTAAGATATTTGTGATGACTGAATGAGAATATATATGTGAAAGGACCTATCACAAGACTTGACTCATGGTAAGTATGCAACGACATTTTTGCAACTCCTCTGACAGTTCTAAACCTACACCCACTCTCACCCTGTTATTCCTGTCCATATCGCAGAAGGCACCACCCCCGAAGGCTACCTTACTTGGGCTCTCATATCACCAAGCTTCACCCACAGGAAATACCATGTTAGTTAGAAGGTAAGGGCTTCAGAGAGAGTTCAAAGCATTTTATCCCCCTCTCTACCCGTGTCTGTGATGGCTACATTTTCTTTATGAGTTCATCTCCTAGCAGACAGGCCCACCACCATTCCAGATTTGGACTCTACACACAGCTAATACCACCTTGTTCCAGCTCCCTGATGCCTGTATGGCTTGGCTCAGCTCTGTGCTTCTCCATCATTTATGCACCCACTCTTTGCATTAGGTCCCTGTTGAAGTTACTTTGGGTGAGGTCCACTTTCTTTTTGTTGTTGTTGTTATTGTTTTGACTCATGAAGTTTATTGGTACATTTTAGATATACATTATGATCACATTCATCATCAGAAATTCATACTTATACACGGTATATCTTGATATCTTGATTCTTCTTTTTTCCCTTTTCCCACCTCTCCCACACCTCCACCTCTATTTACAAAAAAAACAAACAAACAACTTTGTTTCTATTTTTTGCTTCTTATATTTTTTTCTTTTCCTTCTTTCTTTTCCCATACCCCACACACATACATTTCCCCTCCCCCTTTGGACCTTTTCCTCCTATTTCACATTATCTATTATATCATTTGGTATTCATTTACACGTTCAGTTTCTCACACCAGAGAAACTATTTGGTATTTACACGTGTCCTGTTTATTTCACTTGAGAGTATCACCTTGATGTGCAACCATTTAGCTCTAAATGTTTCTATTTTATCATTCATTATGGCTGAGTAGTACTCCATTTTATTAAACACACACACACAAACACACACACACACACACACACATACACACACACACCCCTTTATCCAGTTTCCAGTTGATAGACATTTGGGCTGTTTCCAAGATTTAGCTATTACAAACTGTGCTGCTATAGGAGCCAGGGATTTATCTCCTGCCTCGCAAGCACAAAGTCCTGAGTTAGATGCCTGGTACCATAAAAAATAAAATAACTGTGGTTCTATAAATATGGTTGTACATATATTGCTCTGGTATGATGCGCTTAATTATTTTGGGAAGATGCCCAGCAGAGGAATAGCTGGATCAAATGCAACCTCTAATACTAGTTCTTTGAGGTGTCTCCATATTGATTTCCACAGTGGTTGCACCAGTCTGCACACCTACCAACACTGGAGAAGAGTTTCTTTTTCTCACAGCCCTGCCAGCATTTATGATTGGTTGATTTCTTGATAGCAGCCATACTGCTGGAATGAAGTGTAATTTCAGTGTTGTTTTCATTTGCATCTCTCAAATGGCTAATGATGTTCAACATTTTTTCATATGTTTATTTGCTATATCTAACTCTTTGAGAAATGTCTGTTCATTTCAGATCTGCACTTTTTGTATTGAGTTTTTAAATTTGGGAGAGTCTGATTTTTTTTTTTTTTTTTTTTTTTTTTTTTTTTTTTTTTAATAATAGACCTTTTTCTGAGGAGCAGCTGGTAAAATTTTTTCCCCACATTATGGGTTGTCTCTTCATTCTACTGATGGTTTATTTTGCTGTTTAGAAGCTTTTTTTAATAAGATGAGATCCCAGCTGTTGATTCTTTGTGCTAGTTTGTGTGCAACTGAGATTTTGTTCATAAAGTCTTTTTCCTACACCAATGTCTTTAAGATTTCTACCTAACCTGTTTTCTAGCAGGTTTAATGTTTTTGTTTTAATATTTAGATCTTTGATCTATGTTGATTTTAGTTTAGTACATAGTGAGAGATAACGTGTCTAGTTTTAATCTTTGGCAAGTTGAAACCCAGTTTTTTCAGCAAGTGGTTCCTGTTTTCTAGCTGGATCCTGACTGATAGTTCTTTTCCTCTTTCCTGAACACCAGAGGGAGCAATAAATTGGAAATTTTATCCTGGCTCAGATTTTATTAATCCCAGGTAATTTTGTTGTAGTTACCACAGTATTCATTAGTTCTTCTGACTTTCAGTGCTAGTTTTGATTTACCCATTACCTGCTCTCTTTAAGTGATAATTCTGATCTGGACCATTATGATTTATAGAAAAGGAAAGTACCAAGAATCACCTACCACTCTCTAAGTGTGTGGCTTGAAGGGTATCATGGGCCTCTTCCTGTTAAGTGGAAGAGTTAATCAGTTTAGCTATCTGTCATCCTAGAGATCAGAGGGCAAAGCTTTCCAAAGATAAAATAACTAATAGACAATGGGCTAGAAGCGTTCTGATGTACAAAGATGATGGACCAGGCCGGAAGTATTAAGTACCTATCAAGAGACCATTTGAGTGTCCTTGTTCTCACTTTACTCACATATCTGCATAGTGACACCTGCAAGGAGCCTTCTCTGACTGCCCAGTTGAAAAAGACTCCATCACCATGATCACTACTCTCTTCCCTATCATTTTGAAGCATAAATGAATATTGGATTTCATGTAGTATATATATATATAGTGTCACCTAGACTAATACAAAGGATTCAGAGCTTTAAAGTCTTTCTTTCATTTGTCATTGACAGTCAAAAACCTAGCACTGTCCTGGCTCACTGAGGACAATCAGGAAGTACGTGTTTTATGAATGAATGTAAGCATGGTTACTTTGTGTCTAGATCTGCCTACTTGCCACATGCACTCCCAATTTCAGCCAAGAGCCTGTTACTTTTTCCTGAAAATCTCAAGTTAACCACCAGAAGATCCTTTCTATGCTCCAAAGAAAGTGCCTTGCTTCAAATAATGCAAGTTAAAATAACAGAAGAACAGGAAGACACAGATAGGAAAATGAAGCCTTCTCATTTGGATTGGATTTCCCAAGAGCACCTTGAGTTCTGATTTGTTTGAGCTGATAATTTAATATGCAACCTTGAGGAAAGTTATTTGACCTTTTAATCCAGCTTGTTCCAATATAACTGGCATAAAGCACATACGCCAGTGCTCGTGCTAAATTGCACATTCCAAGAGAAACCTCTAATCCAGGACTGATAAATACTAAGTAAAATTAGCCCTGCTAATCCTTCCTGCTTGAGGCTTTGGTGATATATTCATGTTTTTGAAGCAACATGGTTTTTTTTTTTAATTCCTTACCTCACACTATTCTATGCTTGGAACAAACTCACTAGGCTCCCTATTTCTCTGAGCTAATATAGCCCTTGATGGAATGGAAACTAAGGCCTAGGGAATTAAGAAAATTTTATTGCAGCTCCAACTTTGCTATTTCTTATCTATGTGATTTTGGACATTTTACCTATCTAGGCATTGCTGCTTTTATTTATAAATGAAAGGGTTAATTTAGATGGTCTCTGACATTATTTCAAACTTTACAATCCCATGCAACCTAGAAAATAAGTATGAGCACAGGTATGTGAATGTTTTTTTGCCACAATAATACTCATAACTGAGCCTTGGCTATCATAAGCTGAGAGGAACCCTAGGAACTTGGTGCTATTGTTTGGAATATTCCCCTTCTGCTTTAAAGCTTCCATTTCTTCATCTGTAAAAATCAAGAGTTTGAGTGAGACCACCTCTAATTCCCCTTCTTTTTCAAAGGTCTTATAATTCCTACTTACCTAGGTTATACTTCAAACAAGATTTCACATGTTTGAAAATGGACAAATACAGAGTAACACTTGGAATTTCAGTGAGAGGGGAATAAAAGCCTTTTCACCTTCATAGGTTCTTTTCTACCTAAAAAATTTTACAAAGAAAAGTCTTATTTTTATGATTGTATAGATAAATATTTTATAATAGAAGGGCAAGATAAGTGAATAGTAGACAGAATAGTATGTAACTAAATGTAAATGCTAGTGTTAGGCTGTAAGTTAGATTTAATCTTTGGTTAAAAGTAGGTCCCTTTTTTGTTTTTATTTTATGTTCATGTTTTCAAATCACATCCAGGCCCTGGAACTTGATCTATTAGAGCTAATATCTCTAAGAATGATTCAAGAGCTTTTATAAAAAGCTAAACTCAATATCCCCACAAAGGCACCCCTCTTAATTAGCATTAAGAAGACTTCATTGTAAAGGTAATGAGAGAAAAGAAAAAAAACATGAGAAAATGAAAATAAAGTATTTGTAAATAGGGAAGGGAGGAGGGGATGAAGGGAGGGCAGGGATAAGGGGAAAAAATGAGAACCAAGACCTGTCATGTAAAGGTACAAGATCCCAATGATGAATGTAACTGTACTGTATACCTAAAATGTACCAATAAACTCAATGAGAAAAAAAAGACTTCACTGAAATTTGATTAAGAATTATAAATTCTTGAAATTTATGATTCAAGTTTCTATTACTTGCCAACAGAGAAAATGGTCCTGTAATTCAAAAAAAAAGTGGAATAAAGATTTCTTAAAGAGAAAGAATGAGAATACCATTGCTTATCTGAAACAGAAAGACCACCATGGTAACTACAAGGAAAACTGGATGTAAGGCACAGAGCCAGGGATATGATAGACATTTGGCAGATGTGACTCCCCCTGCTTCCGTTCTTTTCTACAAATGAATCCTAGGCAACCCTCAAGGTGGTCCTACATCCTGAAAGTACCAAATCATCTCCACTCCACAATTCACTGTGCTGCTACTCTTTCAATAAAGCACAATAAATACCTATATGCTTCACACAGTCTTAAGCTAACCATTTTATTTCTACTAGATGAAAGTCAGGAGACAAGCAGAGTCAAGATGTAACATACTCCAAGAAGTCTACTGCATATGCATCTATTGCTCTGAGAGAACACGTTGCATGAGAAATTGAGTAGTACCTCTTTCAGTTTTTATTCTTCTAGGACAATGAAGTTCCAAAACCATGGTTGGATGGCAGCATTCTCTGCAAGGCATGCCTTCAAAATCTACTGCTGATCATTCAAGGTTTAGGACAGAAACTGGCAAATTTAACAGGTTTCTAACCTCCTCCTATACATCAACTCTAACTAAGATGGTTGAGTTTTATTCTCAATCATTTATTTATGCTTACTAGGATTTTGGGGGGAGCAGGGTATGGGGGATTGAACTCAGGTCCCTGTACTTGTGAAGCAGGCACCAGAACCACTGAGCTAAATCCACAGCCCTGCTAGGTTTTTAAAATAGTAACTAAAACTGTCCAAGAACACACTTAGTCTACTTCTATGTTTTGATATATGTTGATAATGTATTCTGTATTTAATTTGCTTCCTTATAACCATCCTTATCTCAAAGAATTGAGATGGCTTTTATCAAAATAAATGATAAATCTGACAGACAGACCACCAGAATCAAAAGAAAAGGGTGCTTGCTTTTTAGGTCCATATAGTTGCAATGATTGGAACTCATTTAATCATGAATCCCCACACACACCCAGTAGCAGCAGAGTGAATTGCAGAGTGGAGAGGATTTGGAACTTTCAGGATGCAGGATCATCTTGAGGGTTGTCTAGGAATTCATTTGTACCCAGAGCCATCATTCTTATCAAAGAGGAAACCATATTCCAGAGTCTGGAAAAGAGCTAAAACTACACTTAGCACTGAATTCTAAATAAAATGGTACATGAGCTTTACATAAGAAGCATGAAATGACTTATTAGAAAATATTTTAAAATGGGGAAGAGAGGAGGGGAGGAGGGGGTGAAGGGAGGTCAGGGACAAGGGTGAAAAAATGAGAACTAAGACCTGTCATGTAAAGGTACAAGATCCCAATAATGAATGTAACTGTACTTTATACCTAAAATGTACCAATAAACTCAATAAAAAGAAAATATTTAATACACATCCATAGCAAATTAAGAAGTGGATTTCAGAAGACTATGTTTAATGATAGTTTTCAATGAAATGTTCAGGACATGAGATTTAAAGAACGATTTTGAGTATGTGCTGAGATAAATCCTGAAATGCAAGGAAAGAATACTAGATGTTTAGAGGAGATAACCTACCCAGAACTGTACTTTTCATAGATCAGCTGCTGAAAGATGATCTAAGACACCATATTTTCATGCTAAGGCCTAGAGTAGGCTTGAATTCTACCTAACGATGAACCCCTAAAGCTTTTTAAATCAGATAACCAAGCAGCAACACATTAGGGGCCTACCTCATGTTCCAGCCTGAACTGAAGAACACCCACCTCCACACAGGGTTTAGTTAAATATGTACATGGAAGAACTGTATTAAGAATCTTTGTGGTTACCCAACTTTATTTAACCAAACTAAAATGTACTAAAGCATAAGGTTCTTTTTTATCAGTCTGGGCTTTTCATACACCTTTCCACTCATGAATCCTTCAGCAGTGGCTTTCCTCACCCCTGTACCAAGGTAGCCTCCCAAGACCATGCCCCCAACCCTCAGCAGTAACCAGAATTTTCATGTTTTTCCTTCCCTCCTGGCAGGAAGAAGGCAGAAAATGTATCTATCTTGTTATGATATCCAGTACATCTAGAACAAAGCCTGATTTCAGTCACCCTCAAACCCATTTGTTAAATGATTGAATATATAAATGGTGCTATTTTTCAGTGTTGCTTCAAAACTAGCAAATGGTTATTCTGTTCATCAGGAATGATTTCAGGTAGTATGTATGTTGGGTATCACTTACCCTTCAAAACTACCATGTGAGGGAAACATGATTATTATCTCTATCTTACTGATGAGAAATCTGAAGCACCAGAGGGTAGATAGGTCCCCAGGGTCATAGTGCTGGTAAGTGGTTAAGTCAGAAGTTACTCCTAGGCAGTCCAGCTCCAGAGTCCACAACCTTCAACTCCAGAAAAGATAGGTCCTACAATCAAATTACCTTTAGAGGTCTTGATTTCACCCTGTCAGAAAACACCAATTTGACCACAAGACCTTTTATTCTCGCTAACTCGTTGTCCTGTCTGTCTTGGATAAGAAGCTGAGATTGAATATGCTTGTTTATTGCAGCCTTGTATTTCTTCAGGAAATTAAAACATGAATATTTCAAATGATAGAAAGGAAAGAAAAAGAAGACCAAGGAAAAGACCAATAGAAAAGAGTCTGGTAGGGGGATAACAGACCTAAGATCACTAAGGGTCTCCTTAGAGACTAGGATGTGTGGGGGAGGAGTGGGCATCACCCATCAATGTCATTAGAGTGGTCACGAGTCGAAACTCCAGCCAGTCTTTCTTACAGAGGGAAGGGGGAGCTGTTCCTAATTCTATCACAGCAACAACCTAGACCAGGACTATCCAGACAAAACTGGATGTAGTCACCTTACCTATTTTTCACCTTGGCATCAGGCTAGTTTTAGTTTCAAAGCTGTGGTGACTGGTTCTGGTTACCCCAAATAGTTTAAGTAAGCATACAATTTCCATTACATTCATTTTTTTTAACATTCCAGAAATTGTACAACTATTTGTACTGTCCCCTCCAATGTCCTCTGGAGAGGCTACACCTATTCCAAAGATGTTGCAATTATTTAAAATGCTTTTTGTAATGCTATTTGGCATCACCTCTTGAGCCAGCTAATGGCCTGTTTTAAAAACAAATCTGCACACATCTTGTTAATCTTTTTATTCCATTGAGTCAGCTCCTTACATGTAGAGACACTCAATAAATATTTGCTGAATTTAATGAAATGGAATTAAATTTCAAAGCTCTAAATTACACTCAGAGGGTGAAGAGTCATCACCACCGAGTCTACTCAGTAGGATGTAACTCAGAAAAAAAAATACTGGGAAAAATATATTTTTATATACATCAATAATACCTAGCCCTAGGTTTTGAGACTACAAATATAAATTTAGAAAACAAGACCAAGACAAAAACCGAAACTTTCTATATGAATTTGAATTGCTTATAAATTAAGAAAATGATTATTCTATTTTATTTTTACAGACCACATCTCAAGAAACTCCAAAGAAGAATTTCTTAAGTATGTTACCTAACGTATTAGCACTTTGGGACAATTTTGTACAATTTTCAAAAGTGATTACTTTGAAAAGGACAACACATATTTAGATGAGTACATTCTGTAATGTTTGTTTTTTTAAAAATCCGCTACTTTATAAACATGCTTCTATTTTAGATATTTTTATGAATATAAGTCATGACATGGATCCTATGAGGGACATGATTTTAAAAATAAGAGAAATAAACAGATGACACTTGGGGTCAGGGCACAGAGCCAGCTGCCTGGGGAGTAGTCTCCAAAGCTGCACTCCCCTCTAGTTCTAGGAAACAGAGCAGCAACAGTGCTGCATCCAGAAGCACTTCCTTTTGATAAGCAGAATGCACCCTTGCTCAGCCAGATATTTAGAGATGAAGAAAATGCATTCTTTTCCAATTTTAGGGAACAAAATCAGAGCATAGCTGTTCCAGTCTGTCTCCATCCGTAGTGTAACGAGGGCCTGTTGAACATTCAGACCAGAGCGTGGAGAGGGCATACACAGGGGACCCACATCAATGTACATATATTTCTGTCAACTGCATGACCAAGTAAAACAGCCACACCCTCAACACAAACTGCCCCTAAACCAAGAGCTAATTAAACACAAACAGAGTTGTTATCACTCACCACTGCATGGAGTGGTGTATGGTAAGGGTGTTCTGGGCGAGTGTCCATGTCAATAATGAGGCTTTCTATGAAGAGAATTTTCTGAAATGTGTTGATGGGAGAATGAGAGAGTGAAGGGGGTGCACTGTGGTTGGTGTCTGAGAACGCAAGGCCATTCCCAGGCCTCCGTGATTTATGCTGAAGGAGGCCATTTTACCAGTTCCTTTTGAGCCAGGGCCACTGGAAGGGGGCCATGTTCAGAGCAGATGTTCTCTCGTGTGACTGCTGCTTTCTCTGTGGGTACACAGGAGGCTGGACTGAAAAGGAGGTGGGGGCACTGGGAAGCCAAAGCTGATTCCCTCTCCCAGTGGAAGGGAGAAGTGTGCTGTCTGTCGTAAAAAGAAAACATTATAAAGTGCCTGTTTATGTGCTGAAGTAATTTCTAATTACTGGAGGCAGGGAACGTGGTCTGGTGCGGTTAAAGGAGGGAGCCAGGCCCCAGGACAGTGACCATTCTGTTCTTTCTGCCCTTAGCCTCCTCCTGTGACTGGCCATGAGTCACCTCACCTCCTCCCTCCTAGAACTTCGGGCTATACGATTTGGGCAAAACTTTGTATTCATTCAGTACTTGGCATCTGATATTCTCAAGCCTTTTAAAAATGTAGGCTAATTAATATCATCCTTTGAGGCTGGAAATTATTATTATGAAGATAATGATGCTTTTGGTTGATGGTGATCTCAGGCACACATGTTTAAGTGATTTCCCTCCAGGGGCTCGGATGCCTAAGTGTGGGTAGGAGTTAATATTGGGCTATCACCACTCAACCCCACACCTGCCTACCACACCAGGGAACTCACAGGGTGCTCTGAGGGTAAATGAGTGTTTATTCAGCCTTTGGGACCACTCAGATTAGGTGTTAAAGAAATACAAAGCATTGCTAATACAGATGGGGGCTTTGATTTCCCAAAGCCACACTAGTATTACTGAACCCTCAACTTTCTGGGTACAGCTACTTCTTGGCCACCCTCTCTCCACTGCAGCCTGAGAAGCACAAGTTAATGAAACTAGATTGAATTATAGCTCTTTCATTTCATTTGTCAGTTTTTCTCTGGAAAAATTACAACATGCTCCTTGAAAATTCATCTTTTTTTGGTACATGTACATAACACATCTAAATTCTTTGGAAAACTAAATTTTGAATAATCAAAAATTAAAAGAGTTGACAGTGAAAAGAGAACGATCTGTCCTCAATGCTTATTATCTACACATTCCAGTGACCCATTCACATTTACCAATGCCAAACACTGTCGGTTTTCTTCTTTGTCCTTCCAGACAATCACAGAAGTATTGATAATATCTGGGAGGCAAGACGGCATCCTGACGCTGAGCTCCACTGTTTCCTAGATGTGTAAACCAGTCATGTTCTTTAACTTCTCTACGCTTGTTTCCCCCTCTGTAAAGTGAAAACAATTATTAACATTTACCTCACAGAGGTTTTTTTGTTTTTCTTTTTGTTTTTGCAAGGGAGGAGGGGTTGAGACAGGGTCTCACTATGTGCTTCAAGCTGGCCTCAAACTCACTCGCAATGATCTTCCTGCCTCAGCCTCCCAAGTGCTAATATTATAAGTACCAATTTGTAAAATTACATAAAGGTCAGTCATTGTATTTAGGAATATATACACTCCTTTATAGAATAGGATTATTTCTTTTTTTTCTTTTATTGAGTTTATTGGTACATTCTAGGTATACAATACAGTTACATTCATTATTAGGATCTTGTACCTTTACATGACAGGTGGTCTTGGTTCTCATTTTTTCCCCTTATCCCTGCCCTCCCTTCACCCCCTCCTCCCCTCCCCATTTACAAACACTCTATTTCTGTTTTTTCATTTTTCTCATTTTTTCCCTTACTACTCTTCCGCTACCCTTACCACTTTCCGTACACCTTTGGCCCTTTTCTTCCCATTTCACAATGTCAGTTATCTCATTAGGATCTTATGTACTGTTACAGTTTATTCACACCAGAGAAACTATTCAGTATTTACATGTGTGACTTATTTATTTCACTTAGGAGTATATGTATCCATTTTCCTATGAATGAGTCTAATTTCTCATTCTTTATGGCTGAGTAGTATTCAATTTTATAAAAAATCCACATCTTCTTTATCCAATTTCCAACTGAGGGGCAAATGGGCTGTTTGCAAGTTTTAGCTATTATAAACTGTGCCGCTATAAACATGGTTGTGCATATATCACTCTGGTATGATTCTTTTAATTCTTTTGGAAAGATACCCAGCAGACAGATGGCTGGGTCAGATGGAACCTCTAGTCCCAGCTATTTGAGGTATCTCCATACTGATTTCCATAGTGCTTGCACCAGTCTGCACTCCCTCTAACAATGGAGAAGGGTTCCTTTCTCCCCACAATCCTGCCAGCATTAGTTATTGGCTAATTTCTTGATAGCAGTTATTCTTTGTGTGGTGAGGTGGAATCTCAGTGTTGTTTCCATGTGCATCCCTTGAATGACCAGTGATGTGGAATAATTTTTCATATATTTACTTGCTGCTTTTACTTCTTTGTCTATAAGTGTCTGTTCATTTCATATGCTCATTTTTGAATCAGGTCTTTATATTTGGGTGGCTGATTGTTTTGAGTTCTTTATATATTCTAGATAATCGTCAAAATAGGATTATTTCAATATATGGTTTGCCAAGTGCCTGTTTTCGCCCAACCTTCTGCACTGGCCAAATTAATCTCTCCTTCTAGTTTGTAAAGAGGAAATATTCAGAATCTCAATAACCAATCTGACCCCATTCCTGAGCAATCAGAAGGAATACACAGAACAATAAAAGTAGATGCCAAGCAAAAAGAACAGGAGGGTTCCAGGTGAATAGCAGCAATGTGCAGGAAATAAACTTATTTTCTGTTTTAACCATTTGTTTAGGCTTGCTTCCTGTTATTTGTGCTTTGTTTTACAGTTCTGAAGATCAAACATAGGGGTGCTCTACCACTGCGCTACATCCCTGGCCTTTTTTAAATTTTTGTTTTTATTAGCACATATTTGCAGTACGTAATAATTACATCCATCGTGGGGAGTTGGTTCATATACAAACCACCTCTAAATCTCTCTTTCATCGCCTTCCCCTCCCCACCCTCCTCTATCTCTTGGTCCCCTTCACTTTCGCAAAAGATTTATCTCCTTTTTTCTTATCATCTATCTTTTATTTTGTTCTTTTGTTCTTTCATTTGCTAATATTTTTAGTTTCTACTCCAAGAGAAATCATGTGATATTTAAGCTGTGTGTCTGATTTATTTCACTCAACTTTATGGTCTCAAGGAGCGGTCATTTTACTACAGATGACGTAAGATTATTCTTCTTTGTGGCAGAGTAATACTCTGTTGTGTATAAACACATTTTCTTTATCCATTCAGCTGTTGATACACATATAGTCCACTTCCAAGATTTAGCTACTGTTAATGGTAGCACTGTGAACTTAGGTGTGCATGTATCACAGTAATATGAAGTCTGTCACTCTTTTGGGAAGATATTTAGAAGGGGAACACCTGGGTTGACTAGAATTTCTAGTTTTACCTTGTTAAGGAATTTCCATGTTGATTTTCATATTGTTTATACTAGTTTACACTCCCATCAGCTATTTAGAAGGATTCATTTTTCTCTCTGCAGCTTTGCCAGCATTTGCTATTGTTTGATATCTTGATGATGGCTGTTCTCTCCGGAGTAAGATGGAATCTCATGGTTGTTTTGATTTGCATTTCTCTAATCACCAGAGATGTTGAACAGTTTTTCATGTATTCACTGTCCATTTGTACTTCTTCTGAAAAGTGTTTATTCATTTCAGTTACCCATTTTTATTGGGTCTTTATATTTTGGGTGCTCTAATTTGTTTTTTGAGGGGGTTTTATCTATTTTTGATAATAGTTCTCTGTCCAAGGAATAGTTGGCAAATTTTCTTCCTATCCTGTAAGTTGTCTCTTTAGTCTGCTAGACATTTCTTTTGCTGTACAGAAGGTTTAATTTGAAATACCTGGCCTTTTTATTTTTACTTTAAAACAGGGTCTTGCCAAGTTGCCTGAGTTGTCTTCAAACTCACAATCATCCCTTTCAGCCACTCATGGAGCTGAGGTTACAGGCAGGTGCCATTTCGTCCAACTCCCTTTTGTTAATCTAAAATGTTCCATCATTTTTAATAGTGCTTCTAAAACTTGCTCATTTGTTTGTCATTGATTTCTTGCTTAATTGCTTAGAATTAAGAAACATTTGGAGCCAGGCGTGGTGGTACATGCCTGTAATCCCAGCACTCTGGAGGCTGAGGCAGGAGGATCACTGTGAGTTTGAGACCAGCCTGGGCTACACAGTGAGTTTCAGGTCAATTTGTACTACATAGTGAGACCCTG
>NW_022900913.1:25359804-25383234 GCF_012274545.1 Fukomys damarensis | reverse complement strand
GAAAGAAACATTGGTAGGGGAAAGGAAATAAGGGAAAAGAAAAAGAAAAAATTATGAGAAATGAAAAATTGAAACAAAGTCTTTGTAAATAGGGAAGGGTGGAGGGGGTGAAGGGAGGGCAGGGTATGGGGAAAAAATGAGAACTATATCTATCATGTAAAGGTACAGGATCTGAATGATAAATGCAACTGCACTGTACACTTAAAAAGTGCCAACAAACTCCATGAGGAAAACTAAAGGAAACATTTTCTATATGACCTCTATCCCTTGGAGTTGATTAAGAATTACTTTAGCTCATTCCAACATCGAATTTCTTGAAAATGTTCTGTGCACTTTGAAAGTATGTATGCTCTACAATTTCTAGATTTGTTTTTAACATGACTATTTTAAAATTAAGGATCCATTGAGTTTTGTAACTTTTTCATCAATTACGTAGATCGGTGTATCAGAAATTTCCCATGTATTTATTAATATTTCCCTTGTTTGTTTTGTAAGTTTTAGTGGAGGCTGGGCTAAATGCCTTCCAGTTATTCTTACAGCTCTAATCTGGTCCAGGCCTCCTACCACCTCCACGTACATGCAGTGCTTCAGCTTTGCCTGCATTGTAGTTTAGTACCAATGGGATTTCTTTGGATGCCACATAGTAGAATGTTTTTTTAATCCAAGAAAATTTAATTTCATGTCTATTTTAAAAATTGAGAACTAGCCCATCAAATTCAAGATTTTATGGATTTATTGCTTGAAATGAAACTACATAAAAACTAAATATAAATAAAAATGTAGTGTGAAGTTAGGCAACAAAAGACTGAGGTTTAAGAGAACTTAAACTAGATAATAAATTAAAGAAAAACTTATTGCATAATAAGAAGCATATCTTAAATTGCCAGACTCTGCTCTGCACCCTGTGGGAAGACAGTAAATACACTGAAGCCTCTTTATAAAGTTATAATAGGGCCTGGGACTAATGTCAACATTATAGACCAAAATGGTTAACGATTTATTTACACTCTACATTGTCACAGAAATTATGTCTAGTGTTGTCTAGGTGCACTTAATTATTACCTTAATATGCTGACATGGCCTTTCTTAAAGTCTTGCTTTATGTATTTAAATGTATTGTTCCTCTGAAACTACTAAATTTAGACAGCTGTTTCTAAGTTGAACCTGTGCCCTGCATTTCTCTACTTCAGCTTTGGGCTATTTCACCAGCCTTAGGTGGATAACACAGAGGATTTGCTTGAAGATTTGATTTGGGAGCATTTGTGGATGTTGATTTGCCCTTCTTGGTGTCACAAACACAAGTAATGAGAATTTCCAGTGCTTGAATCATTTTATCTGAAAAAGCTTTGGCTGCAATTCTCTAATATTAACATAGCTTATATCTGCAAAGTCCTTAAAGACTGCAAAGCACTTTCACAAACACTGTTTAATTTAATCTTCACACTGCATTGTGAATAGATAAGGTATTATTACACAATGTGTGAGGTTGCCCTGGGAGAACTAGAGCTTAGATTTTTGAAGTTACAGAAATACCTTTTAGGACACTGAAAGCAGCTGGTTTATTTCAGAAGAAAATGGACTTTATCACTAGGAAGGGTCAGTCTCCTTTTGTTCTGAGGGGAATCACTGTCAAGCAGATTAAGGCAGTACTTAAACAATTCTTTGGAAAGTCTGTTATATTGAAATGTTAAGAATTTGGTTTCATAATATAAACTGAATCTATTAGCAAGATTGTAGACTCAAAAGATTTGGATAATTTTTTATGTTGAATAGTACTGCTTTTCTTTTCTTAAGATGGTATCTATTTACTTGCCTAAACTCTTCTTGACTGATAGTTGAGATAAACAGATAAATCTTATTTTATCTTTTACTTCACCTAAAACACGCTCTGAAATACAACAGTCCTAAGTATTGAGTGCACTGGTTTAACTAACAATTTCTCAAATACAGTGTCAATAAGGGCTTCAGAACCCAGCCATCAGGCTTTGTGATGGCCAAATCTGTGCCACATGGACCAGGCTACGTGTTGCAGGTGAGAGTTGGCATTTCCATGAAAAAAAAAAAAAGCATTTTCCTATCATTCTACATTCTGGTGAAGAAAATGAAATTTGGGATAATTCTTCAATATAGCCATTGTTAGGAGCTGGACTGGCTCTGCATCTCCTGGGAGCTTGAAAGGAATTTTGCAAGTAATCAGAGTGGGGTCTGGAAACTTTTAGGAGCAATTAAGATTGAAGGTGATTCATTATGAAGCTACTGAAGTTTAATCTCCAAGGTTCCTCACTTTATAGGGTCCAGGGTCCCCTCAAAGGTCTTGAGAGGAGGCTTAGCAATGTATACACATGGACTCTTTTTCTTTTCTTTCTTTCAGTACAGGAGGTAGGACCCAGAGAGCTCTACGATACATCCCAGGCCCTTTATATTTTTTTATATGGAGATGGAGTCTCACTAAGTTGCCCAGGCTAATTTTGAACTTATGATCCTCCTCCCTCAGCCTCCTGAGTAGCTGCGGTTACAGGCTGTACCACAATGCCCATCTGCCATATATTTCTTAAATTTGCAAAATTTAGATATTTTGGAGGATTTTTTTCTTACAGAAACCTTCAAAATTATATAACGTTCATCCCATACAGAATCAGGATCTGTCTTGTTCTAAGATAATCTATGTTATACTTTCATTATCACCAAGCCTTCAATATAGTTCTTCTAAGTAGGAAAGTCTTTTTGCCTATTATTTAGGAAAATGCAAGGAGATTTGGAACTAGGGGTTTATTTATCCCATTGGTAAAGGATTTGTCTAATACATGCAAAAATATGAATTTCAACCCCAGAGTAAAAAGAAAGGAAGAAAGAGAGAGAGAGAGATTGACTCCACACATACTTGGCATGGCAAGTATCCAGGCTAATGACAATGTTCTGGAGAAGTTGGTTATGGGGTACAGCAGTTTACCACCAGAAAATAGAGCCAAGCTCTGGAATGACTATTCGGAACCAGATGACTGTGGGCTTGGAAGGGAAGGTGTGGGTCAATACAAGAGTTGTCCCACAACAAGAGTTGTCCCACAACAAATGTGCTCACCACCATTTCTACATAAGTTAGAGGCAAAGGTACTTGAAAGAAGATCCTAAACAACACTGTTTATGTGAGGAAGGGCCACTGTAGTCACATTCATTTTAGAGATTATAAGAACTAATGAGAACAGAGATGAAGCAAACAACTTGAGCAAGACTGTGAAGCTAGTTAGCAGAAATTACAAGGTTAGAGCCGAATTTCCCTAACTTCACAGCCAGGTACAGCATCCTGAAGGTGGTATCTTCAGGATCTGGAGTTTCAGAACTGGATGAGATGAGGGGAGCAGCTTTAACCTCATTTTAGTTGCTGTTGTAGAGAAGCATTTACCTGTTTTCAGGAAGTGTTTCATAACATTCCAGAGTCTTGGCATGACCAACTAATTTCAGACTAGATTTTCTAATCAAAGCTCTATTACTGTGTATCACTATTTGATTCCATTCATAAGAAATTTAAAAAAGAACAAAATCATTCTGAAAATGACTAAGGAGGAAGCCAGGAAATTGGTGGGAAAGGGGGCACAGGGGACATATCTTGCTGTGTAGCTTATCACAAAGATCATCAAACCAAATCTCACTGTACTACTAACTGAACCTCAATAGCAACATAAAACACATAAGTCTAAAAAACAAGCACTAAAATAAAAAATAAGTTAAATGTAAACCTGGTTACCTTGCAGAGACATGAGTAAAGAAACACTCAAGACTCAGGGAAGGAAGACTCTTTTCTTCCTATGGCAAGGAACAATGTTTCCCACATTACCATGGGCCATGTATCTCCCTTTTATCACCTGCTGTCACTGAGGAACAATGCCATTGGCAGACACAGAATGATTATCAGTCAAAACAATAATATTATGATTAGAAAAACTGCCAAAGGTCTTCAGCAAGATCCTTTCCAATCGAAGGGTCATGTTGCCTTTCCTCTGTCCTCAGAAATTCTAGTCTTACAATCTCTCTGCTGTAAAATATGCTAGGTTCTGTGTGCTTCAGAGCTCTGGTTCTACAAGACTATCTAAGTAAAGTAAATAAAGACAATTTCTTTCATCTACATGTTTAAAAGTTGTACACTAACTACCTTATTGGTATATTTTTTAAATTAAATGTACATACTTTTTCTGATGGAAGGAAATAGACCCTTGTATAAATAAATGTCATCCCAGAGACATCCACAGTTCACGTTTAAGTGTATTTCCTTTTTGTCTTCTTTCCAAGTTGAAATAATGCTATACACTCAATTTTCCTTTTGTGTGTGTGTGTGTGTGTGTGTGTGTGTGTGTGTAACCAGGAAGAGAACACAGGGTCTTCACACTGAGGCACTTCCCTTTTCTATTTTTCATTTTGAAACCAGGTCTCACTGTTTCCCAGGTTTGGATCAAACTTGTGACCCTCTTGCCTCGGCATCTCTGAGTGCTGGGATGGTGGGCATGTGCCACCACACCTGATTCACTCACCTATTACGATATAGCATTGTACAGTAAGAATTTTCTGACACGATCAAAATCATTTTCTAACATAAGATGGGCTTGCTAGTTATTGCTCCTTTACTTTTGAATGCAATGTTAAGCATATAATTAATAAATGTCACTGCAGGGTGCTATGCTTTAAATGTTGGCTGTCTCCCAAACATCTTATGTGAAAGACTTGACTCCTAAGGTGGCATTATTAGGAAGTGGGGAAACCTTTAATAAATGGAGCTTAATGTGCAGTCTCCAGGTTGCTGTGCTTGTACTCTTGAAGGGGATCATGGAATCCCGCTCTCTCCTCTTTCGGCTCCTACTTCTGTGACTATTTGCTCCTACATGCACTCCTGTCATGATGCCACCATCTGTCACCCCCACCAGAGGCCAAACCAATGGGACTACCTGGTCTTGGATTCTGATTCTCCAAAATTGTGAGCTAAATAAACTTCTCTACTTCATAAGTAGCCTATTACATCTATGGATAGCTGACTAACACTCATGTATTTAAAGAATTCCAGGAAACCTGATTTTAAAATAAATAAAATATTTTCTTTGTAGTATTCCATTGTTTTTATTCATTTTAATATTAATATTTGAGTTGTTTCTAAGTGGGGTTTCTTCATAATGAATGGATTTTTCATGCACCATGGTATGTTCCCACTTTTTGTTGACCATATGCCTAGGGTTGGAATTGCTGGATCATAATTTTAAACTTTAGTTGACAAAGGTAAAATTTTTTCCAAAGCAGTTTTACCAATTTTCACTCCCACAATTATGCATGAGACTTTCCATTAATGGAAACATCAATAATTGTGATAATGTTTGGATTTTTTTAATTTTGCCAAAGTGATTTGTGAAGGTTCCTCTGTAGTTATTATTTGTATCTACCTGGTCACTACTTACTGATGTTTTACTAGTTACTACTAAGGTTTTTTTAACTATATTACTTCCCACTTGTAATGTTAAAATCTCTTCCTACTTTCACACAGTGAAAATCATCTCTAGTATTAATTTCTAAAATGTTTGCTGTTTTGCCTATCACAATGAGGTATACAATTCATGTGGATTTTTTGTGTATCATCTGATATAAAATCAAATTTCCTTCTTCCCACATGAATGCTCATTTGTCTCTGAAACACTATTGAAACACTGTGACTTCTCTGATGCTCTCTGTGACACCTTTTAATAAATTGTATCTTTATATGGCCACTTTTGTAGTTCTCTATTTATCTATGATGATCTATTTATTTCTTCTGATGTTATCATGAACATCATAACATATCTTCATATATGGTACAATGTCTTTCCTTTTGCTTCTCCAAAAATTCCTTCTGGCCATGATGGTACAATAAGAACTGGATTTATTTGTTGACTGATAATAAATAAAATAATGTACATGTACCAACTTCCCATAAGGAATGTAATCATTATATACTGCAAACATGTACTAATAAAAACAAAACTGGAAAAAATGGAATAAAAACTAAACTAATTCAAAGAAGAAAGAAAGGAACAAAAATGTCACAAACAAAGAATAGGATAAAGAGAAAAAAGAGCAAGTTAGCATCTATGAGGCTGAGACAAAAGGATCGCCATGAGATCTGGGACACCCTGGGCTGAAAGGTGATGAGCCCAAACTACACAGTGAGACCCTCTCAAAAAACCAAACCCAAATTTTTTATATACTTATTTACCATCAAGAAAAAGAAATGGACTATTAATTTATACATCATTGTGGATATATCTCAAAAACATCATCTATGTGAAGGAAGGTAAATATAAAGGACTTCTGATTGTATAATTCCATTTATACAAAGTTGTAGAACTATGATGTGGGAAAACAAATATCAATTATCAGAGGATGGGTGTCAAGGGAATTGACTACAAGGGGCATAGAGGTTTCTGTGGTAATGGACGGGAAGTAATAAAAGGGACTTTCCAAAGTATGGATTATAGCTATATATTGAGCATAGGAGTAAAAAAAAAAATGAGTGGATGTTGCTTTTTCAAAATTTGTTTGAAATTTATTTGAGCAAACATGTTGCTTTTGTTATCCTATAAAAACTAATACAATGATTTTTTTCAGCTTTAATTGAGTTTATTGGTACATTTTAGGGATGCAGTACAGTTACATTCATTGTTGGGATCTTGTACCTCTACATGACAAGTCTTGGTTCTCATTTTTTCCCCTTGTCCCTGCCCTCCCTTCACCCCCTCCTCCCCTCCCCATCTACAAACACTTTATTTCCTTCTTTTCATTATCACACATTTTTTTCTTCTCCCTTATTACCCTTCCCCCTACCCATCCCACCTTCCCTATACCTTTAGCCCCTTACAAAGGCTCAAATTTTAAATTCTCAGCCCAAAGCAAAAATTTCAGAAAGACTACAACAGTTCTTTGCTGGTAAAGAGTAGAAGGGGGTCACCCAGAACTCTGCCCATCTTCTTCCCATAATAAAGAATGCTCTAAGCAGGCTTACAGAGGTGGACACTGTCGGTTTACAAGGTGTTTGTTATTCCTGAAATCTACAGCATAGTCCTTTTCCATTCTGGAACCTAAAAATTCAGCATATCCCAGTAGTGTTTGTTAAATATCTACCACATACCAAGATTTATAGTAGATTTGCGAATGATTACGAAGAGGGAGCCTAAATCAGAATAAAAGTATTCAGAGTTCATCTATTTAATTAAATTACATGGATTACTACTGTTTGTCAAAGACTGAGTCATTGGACCAATCTCACAATTTTTGTTGGATGGTTCAATCATTCTTAAGATTGAGCCTATCAGGCATAACTGTCTATACCTAATCATAAAAGTCCTCTAAAAGTTTTCCTTTAAATCAACAAGTCTCAGAATATTAGGGTAGAAAACAGAAGCCAAGCTCCTCATAATGATACACAATATTCCCCCCCTCAAAAAAAAAAACTACTCCATCACAATGCGTGGCCCATAGCTTATTTCCAGATACGTCAGGACAGAAGCAGACCAGAAATAGGTTACTAAAAATAATTACTGAAATGAATAACATCAGAAATGTTATCTAAATTCCTAGAATTAAAAAACTAACCTAAATTTAGAACACTAAGCTGTTTACTTTCCTTTTTTCTACACAAGTACCAAGAAGCGTGCCTGACTTCTGCAGTCATGTGGTTAACTGTCTGTAGAAGCTGGAGATCTTCAGAACTTAAAGTCCCTGTAGAAGCCAAGAAGGTCCACTTTGGAAAGTTGGTTTGGACTCTGCCTTTTCATAATCATTTGTAGTCAACTTCCCTGAATTCCTGGTTAGAGTAACTAGAAAATCCTATCACATAAAATAGAGTTTTGTATCCTGGAGCACTGCAAAGCTCTAGCATCACAAAGCAGATGAGGACTGTAAGGCATGTTGCTTTTCTTTCCTCACAGAACAACAAAATTTCTGACACTATCAGAGCTGAGGATCTGATTGAGCTTAACTAAACCTCAAGAAGCATGAGGCAAACTTTACCCAGAAGCTTTTCCTGTATTTCGAGGGAACATGTAAACCTACATACAAGCACAAAGCTCACTGGATGAGTTCTCATTCTGGCCTCCCTCCTCTTCCAGTTTGGGATGGCCCCTCACTGTTCTCTGGACCTCTTCCTAAACAGTACAATAGGTAAAACTGAAAAGGGTTAACATATATGTGTAGGAAAGGTGAGAAGTGAAAAAAAGAGAAAGACAAAGAAATTGCAATAAGGAAATTAAAAGGAAAGGGCCAAAGGCAAAGCACAATCACCTGTTCCTTCTTGGACTCACAATGACTTCGAGTGATGCCTCATTCTCCCTGTATCCAGGTGGTGGCACTGGTGCTCTTTCTGCCTTACCCTGTGGACAGCATCTGATTTGTCTCCCTAACATAGGAAGAACTCTAGGAAGTAAAGGAGGGGCACTTGACTGCCCAGTATTGGACCTATTGAAACTCAGCTCTCTGAAGGGCCACTTCTTTGTAGCACTCTGCCTGAACAAGGGTGTGGTACAAGAAAGAAGAAGAAAAGCAATCGAGACAATTAAGGAGTGAAGCCTAAATAAAGATGGTACAGTCAGGGAGTGGGCAAGAGAGTTCTTCCATTTTTTAAGGGAGTCTTAAAGATGGTAGTTTAGAAAAATTATACCCTAAATTATGCAGATTATAGCCACCACACCTAGGTTGGTTTTTATCTATCTCAAAGATTTGTATAACTTCCAAATCTTTTATAAACTTCCTCATTGTGTTACTCTACATGTTGCCTGATTTTACAGATGGAAAGATAAAGAGAGAGACATAGATATAAACATAGATATAGATATAGATACATTTGTTTTCTTCAGCAAGGTTACCCAGTACAGTTGGTGATAAAGTTCTTTGGAGTCTTTCACTGAGTAAGCAAAGACTCTAGATAATAAAACCTCAGCTGCATGACTGTGCTAGATTCACAGGTTTCTCTAGTTAAGGCAATGAATTATCTAACTACATTACAGGTACTTTTGGAAAGTCCCTACAAATAAGCATTTGGATTAAATTTCAAAGAGACCAATTTAAACTTTCAAAGGGTCCTAGAAGAACAATCACTGGTCTTGTTCATTAAACAAATGTGACTACATCATGAACTATAAATAAAATAAAGAGCATTTGGAATCCTCCTATGTTTTGATTCATGACTAAAGCTACAGAGTTAGGATTACAAATGGACACTTTGGTGAAACAGAAAACCTTTGGTGTTGGACACACTGTGGTTTCTTGACCTCCCCCAGTCTCTATAAGACAGTTTGATATGGGGTGACCCATTCAGTCTTCCTGTAACTCCAACTTCCTCCTCTGTAAAACAGATTAATTCAACTGGATTATTCTTTAAATCTCATCCATTTCCATTGTGATTCTGCTGAAAACCTCTTTGTGAACAATATTCCTCTACCTGAATTGCTACTGACTAGAGTTGCTTTCTTGAATTGTGTATCCTTACTGTAAAGTCTACATGGAAAAAAAATGCCTACACAGGTTAGAAGCACCTGCCACCTTTGACTTCTTTGTGACTTTTTTCTGTAGCATTTTAAGGTCCCTATTGCACACTGCTGCAGGATACAAGCCTAATCATTGCCCATGGACCAGTGTCCATGGGGCTGATACATTTAACAGTGTATCTTATTTTAACATTAATCATTTCCATAGTTATCTAAAGCTCTATGTCAACTCACAGGTTTTTTTCAGACAAGAGAAAACAAGGACTGAAAAAGAGCCTTGGAGTGAAGGGCTCTTCCAGACATGAATTGTCAAGTGAAACCATGACACCCAACTGAGGTAATGTAGGACTACAAGTCATAGGAAGAGTGAAGGTAGATGTATCATTGGTAACAAAAATGATTTCTTTTTTGGCCAGGTTAATACAGTCTAAGTTGAGTTACAGTCTATTGTAACTTAGCTACATTGTGCTAAGTTAATAGTCTGGTCTGTGTAGTTGTATTCTTTTTATAAGAGAGAATGTCTGTGTCTGTAAAAGATTTGGCTGATCACTAAGCAGAATTCATTCCGACTATTCTGTTCTGGGAAGTGGTGACACACAGATTTCCCTCTTGCTACATGGCTTTGTGCTCTCCAGAACCATTAAATCACTCATTAGTCTTTGTTACTGTTCATTTTAACTAATTCTCCTGATTGAATGAGAAATTAGGCAGTAAGACATACAGCTCTGTTCTGAATTATGGAAGTTATTTAGCCAAAAGAGCTGATCTATTTGTCTGCAAATCAGATCAGTTATATTAGCACAATGGCACAAACCTTACCAAAGCACTTCAATTAAAACTTTTATTATGTCTTCTCTTTTACAGACATTGCAGTAAAAAATGCTTTTAAAAGATTCTCAAAACGGTACTGATAAAGTCAAGCTGAAGAGATACACAGCTGTTGTTGCTTGGATAATGGATTCACTCCAGGTTTCTCAGAATGCATGTACTCACACTGACAACATTTGACTTCCCTTTTGGCCTCTTTCCCTATTTTGTAAAACAACCCATTTTCCTTTAAGATAAAAAGTTATGGAAGGAATGTTTACAGGCCTCTGATAACTTTTATCCTCTGCAGCCCTATTTATGTGTTAAGCTCACACGGGCTTTTAAATCCTAAATTGTGGGACAGACGTTACTGGTTTTATGAGATTTTAGAAAAGTAAACAATGTGCATTTAAATCTTTTCTGTTATCACCTTCCCTGAAACCTTGAAATTTTCAGGTTCACCTTTGATTAAAGTGGTAAAATAAGTGATGTTGATGACCCTTATTTTGTATCGTATTTTTAGAGGACACAGTGAGGCCCACAACAAATGCTGTCTGCACTGCAGGTACTTAAAGGGGATATGAAACGCACCTTTGTGACATGTGAAGAGACACATGACTGGGAAGATAGAAAAACACAGAAAACATTGTTAAAATCTTTCTCCATTCTTACAGATGCAACTAAGGAGTTAGTACTGTGTTATATCTGTATTTACTTGAAGGCCCAGTTGCCAACGGCAGTTAAAGAGCTGTGAGAACACTTTAATACTTACGTTGTATTCCTGTTTATTATCTGAGTGACAGATTTTATTTTGAATTGACACACTGCTGTGTGAGACTAATTCCCATTAGGCCTGTATTTAACAGGGATTCTGGATCTTGCTTTTTCTATCCTACCCTAAAGATATTCAGTCTCTCTCTCTAGTTAGAGTTCAATTACACAAAACCAAATGCTGATCACTTGTCTATTTACCTTGAGCATAGTATATGTAAACTGTAAGGTAAAGAATTAGCTAGCAAGATCTGAGAAAAATAATTTGGAGCCAGAAACTTTAAACTGGTCTCCTTTAATGACTCTTCTGTAGCGTCTAGTGTTTTTCAAATATTCCATTCACAGGAAGGGATTAGAACAATAGTGTCCCATGGAAGTGTAAATATCTAGGGTGTCCTTGTCCAAACATACTGTGTCACATCAGTCTGTCTCTTGTCTTTCTTTTGCCTAGAATTTAAAGTTCGTATTCTTTAGCCCCATCTTCAAATCTTCCATCCTAAACTTGCCTCCTCCTCTCCACCACATGGGGCTTTTCCAGCAGACTTTTACTGGTCAATCTCCATGCAACTTAAACTTATTCTGACCTTAGTGGTTTGTTCACTCAATCCCCACACCTGAAATGCTTTCTTTCTTGCTCATCTACCTAAACTCTGCTCTATGTTCATGGCCTGACTCGAATCTTTCTCTGTCTTGAAGGTCTCCCGGCTAAGGGAGCACAACCTCCTGTAAGGCACCAGAGCACATACCACTCAGCACTTTCCAAGGAACAGCGCCATCGGTGTCGCCTAGAAAATGCAGAATCTCAGCCCCACCTCAGACTACCAGTTTCAAGCGGCTCTGTAGCAGCATTCCTTTAGAGAATTGAGTGCACATTAAAGTTAGAAAATCCCCATTGTTGTTCTGATCTGAGCTTCTTTTGACTCTTTTATAGCTGCTTTAGTGGCATGGCTTACTCTATTGCATTGAATTATTACTTTTTTTAAGGTGACATTATATTTTATATTGATACATGTACAGTCTCATGGCCTCTTAAAGAAAATTTGTGAGTCAATTAACAAACATAACTTGGATATCTGTTCAAAAATTTAAAATCTGGCTCAAATTTTTATGAACCGGAAAACACATTAAGAGAACACATCACATGGCAGTCAAAATACCCTTAGAGAGAAGTGGCAGAAGGCCCCCTTCCACCTGTTAGCCTTAACAGAGACACCTTAGCTAGGCAAGGGAGGTCCACAGAAAGATCCTGAATATTAGAGACCCAGAACCCCAGCAAAGCACTGACAAATAGGACACTCAGATGCAGAGTTTTGAACCTCCAAGAGGCTGCCTCTGTCCTCCAGATTTATATATATACATATACATTTTTTTTTCTGAACTAGGAATTGTGGCCTTCAGAGAAAGGAAGAGAGGATGACCAAGAAGACTGGTGTTCCTTACTGTCTCAGAGGAAGTGTGAGGGAATTAGTTATTTGAAGGATGCCAAAGACATTCTTGAGTTGGGTATGGGGGAGGCATGATGGTGAAGGCACAAGGGAGGCAATATGGCTTAGGTAGCAACATTCGAGATTAATTGCTCTTGGTGTTGGGTGTGTGTGTGTGTGTGTGTGTGTGTGTGTGTACTTTGAATATGGGAATGATTTCAAGCATTCTGGAAAGCTGGAAAAATGTCACCTATTGTTAACAAATGTTTCCACTTACTTTATCAGTTGCATATTCTACTTCTTTTGTTTCTTTCTCCCTCTCTCTCTCTCTCTGTCACTGCTCATCTGCTTGTATTATGCATCTATCTGTTTTTTAATCATGTAAAAATAAATCACATATCATATCCCTTTACTCTTCTGTATTCCAGTGTGGATGTCTAAGAATATGAAAGTTCTATTACATAACAACAGTTGCTATAGCTCGACACTTCACAATTTCCACAGCTTTCCCATTGTGACTGAATCCATCTTGGCACTATTTCACCCTCAAGATAACCACTTCCCATTTGATTAATATCTTTTCCTATTCTGACCCTTCAACATTTCTCAGTGTGATTTACTGTTGTGAGTAAAACTTCAATATTACACCAAGTTTTTCCAATGAGCTCTTGGCTCTGCTATGTTCCCATTATTCCCTCAACCAGACTAACCTAATAACTGGATTATGGCAATGCAAAGCCTGGGATAGTCACATAAAGTTCTCACTTCTAGGGATCGGTTGAAGCATTTGGTCTGAAATCCATCCTATTATCCTCAGATAATACATTTTTGAGAAAAAACAAGGCAGTTTTATTACAAGCTATGTCAGGCTTTTGGCTTCAGTTTTGATTATTGTCCCTTAAGAACTCAAGAGATGAAGAACAGAACCAAGAATGGAAAAAGTCACACTCTGAAGTATGCAAGCAACTGGATTTATTTCATGTTACAATACTAGAGCTCAGTCTTTTGAATTGTGAAAATGGGAGTTCCACTTTATGTCTTGCTTTAAAAAAAATAGTTGAGGGCTAGGGATGTAGCTCGGTGGTAGTGTACTTGTCTTCCATGTGTAAGGTCTTGGGTTCAATCCTCAGTACCATAAACACAAAAACGAAAAATTCAAAATATAGTTTAGTTGAACTGTTATACATGCCTTCCAAAAGAGAAAATGACTAAAAGTCAAAAGGATCAAATTATGCATAGGATTGCCAGTGAATCTCCTTAAAATTTGAACTGAATGGAAGCATGAAATCTTTTCAGTCCCACTAATTTTATGCCATTTCATAAGATCCAGTGTCATTGGATCCTCCTAAATGATTTGTATTCATTTTTCATATGTGTAGACCTGTCATTAATAACAGTTTCAAACAAAATATATTCTAAATTTGTTAAATGGGTCCAAGGTTAATCTTCACTGTTTTGAAATATTAGCAGTAATTTCTAACAATAGTCTCAGTCACTGATGAAGATTTTGATCCAGGGAACAGTTTGTTCAAGCACTTAGGCAGCTTGCAGTGTCTAAATTTTAAAAAATGAATGAAGCTTCAGTAAATAATGATTCTTTGCTCCAGCATTCTCCACTAGGCTGTTTATAAGATTATTTTATTAAATTAAATTAGCCCAAACTAAAAGTGTAAATAAGGTTCAAATGGTATAACTGATAGTATAAAAGAGGAATAAAATGGCAAAAGGAGAAATGAGAAGGGGAAAGGAAAAGAAAAAATGTGAAAAAAGGAAAAATTGGAAGCAAAGTCTTTGTAAATAGGTAGTGAAGGGAGGGCAGGGGTATGGGGAAAAAATAAGAACTGAGACATATCATGTAAAGGTACAAGATCCCAATGATAAATACAATTGTATTATTTGCTTTAATGTAATGGGGAAAAAATAAATTAGCCCTTATAAAGCTGTAACTATGTTTTTAATAAATGTTTCACTAAGGCTTACCTCCTCACCTTCTTTTCTGAATCTCTACTTATCTCTTTGGTACTCACACCTAATCTCGTGACCTTAAATACAAACTATATGCTGATGACTCCCAAATTTGTGCCATCAGCCCATCCTCTCCTCTGAAATTCCTGAATCAACCAAATACTACTGTTATTTGATTGGTACACATGCAAGTACAGTGGGCATCTCCAATGCAATAGCTCCAAAGCAAACTCTTAGAATTTTCCTCCCAATCACTGCAGTCTTCCCACCTCAATAATTAGCAACCACATTTTTTCAGCACCATAAACTAAACTCTTGTATACTATCATATACCCCAATATTACTCTCACACCCTCTCATCAGGTCCATCAAAAAATCTTTGTATCTTTATCTTCAAGGTATTTTCATAATTTGGCCATTTCTTACCACACTATTGCTAATGCTCTAGACAAGTCAGTACAATCTCTCATCTGGATTGCTGCAATAGTTACATGACTCATCTCACAGATTCTTTTCTCAAGAAAAACAAAATAACATTTTCAATACCCATCAAGACTTCTTCTTCTAACCATTATAGAATAGCTGGATTTGCTCTATCCTCCTGCTATAAGAAATCATAAAATTAGGTAAAATATATAGAATAATACTCTGTAGTCCAAGATGAACAGAAATCAGCATCAGGCTACAAACCTTGAGAGAAAGGAGCTACAAGAGCTGAGCTTCACCTTTTCCCCAAACGGCGCTTTTCAAAGAGTTTCAGCTCGTTGGGCAGAAGAATTCAAGATTAGAAATCAGAAATGCCACAGGGACTAGGACTTGGGGAGAGGGTGAAGTGAGGTAAAGGACAAGGAGTCAGAGATAAGAGAATCACATAGAAGGAGAACCACAAAGCAGCAAGGAAATTCTTTTATCTGAGGGTTGTGTTGCCTGTATGCAAGGGATGATTCCAAGAAGTCATAGTAAAAAACAGTTTCTGGGATATGGAACAAATATTTCAGAGTTGGTAGCCATCTGGCACAGCCAGAGAGATTTTTGAGAAAACTCTGGTCTGAGGATACACACACACACACACACACCCCAAAATCCAATGCTAGAAATAAGCGTCATGCCAAAGAGTAGAACCATAGTAAAGCACTAGGCAAAACACTGAAATAGGCATGTCAGAATGAAGCCTAAAATCTGTCTTCAATAGTATCAAGAAAAATCAGGAACAAGACAAGGGTGCCCACTATCACCACTCCTCTTCGATATAGCTCTGGAAGCATTAGCCACCACACTCAGACAAAAGAAATTAAAGCAATAAAGATAGGAAAGGAAGAAGTTAAATTGTCATTATTTGCTGACCATATGATACTCTACATTGAAGACCCAAAAAACTCTACCAAAAGACTCCTAGACCTAATTGACACTTTTAGCAGAGTAGCTGGATACAAGGTCAACACTAAAAAATCAAACAATTCCTTTCACAATAGCATCCAAAAAATGAAATATCTAAGAATCAACCTAACAAAAGAAGCAAAAGACCTCTACACTGAAAACTACAGCACTGAAAAAGAGATGGAAGAGGATATATGAAAATGGAAAGATATCTCCTGCTCCTGGTAGGAAGAATCAACATAGTGAAAATGGCCATACTACCAAAACTGCTATACAGATTCAATGCAATACCAATTGAAATTCCAACACTATATTTCACAGAACTAGAAAAAATAATCCAAAAATTCAGGAACCAGAAGAGACCTAGAATAGCAAAAGCCATCCTATGCAACAGAGACAGGGAAGCAGGTATAATAATTCCCAATTTGAAACTATGCTACAAAGCCACTGTGATAAAAACAGCACGGTACTGACAAAGAAACAGAACTGAGGATCAGGGGAAAAGACTGAAACATACAAAAACAACTCCAAATGTACTCAGCTACCTCATCTTTGACAAAGGAGCTGACTATCCCCACTGGAGGAAAGATAGCCTCTTCAATAAATGGTGTTGGAAACACTGGATTTCAACTTGCCAAAGATTAAAACTAGGCCCTTATCTTTCACCATGTACTAAACCAAAATCCAAGTGGATTAAAGATCTAAATACTTAAAAAGAGTCACTAAAGTTGCTGGAAGATGTTAGGCAGAACTCTCAAAGACATTGGCATAGGAAAAGACTTTATGAACAAACCCTTAGTAGCACGGGAATTAGCAGAAAGAATCAACAACTGGGATCTCATTAAGAAGCTTCTGCACTGCAAAAGAAACCATCGACATAACTAAAAGATGACCTAAAATGTGGGAAAAATTTTACCAGCTGCTCCTCAGACAAAGGACTATTATCTAGAATATATAAAGAACTCAAAAAAATTAGCCCCCCAAATGTAAAGACCCAGTTCAAAAATGGGCATCTGAAATGAATATACATTTCTCAGACAAAGTAGTAAAGTAAATATATGAAAAAATGTTCCACATCACTGATCATTCGAGAGATGCAGATGAAAACAATTTTACCAGCTGCTCCTCAGACAAAGGACTATTATCTAGAATATATAAAGAACTCAAAAAAATTAGCCCCCCAAATGTAAAGACCCAGTTCAAAAATGGGCATCTGAAATGAATATACATTTCTCAGACAAAGTAGTAAAGTAAATATATGAAAAAATGTTCCACATCACTGATCATTCGAGAGATGCAGATGAAAACAACACTGAGATTATAAATGTTCCATATCACGGGTTATTCGAGAGATGCAGATGAAAACAACACTGAGATTCCACCTCACCCCACAAAAAAATGACTGCTATCAAGAAATCACACAATAGCAAATGTTTGCAGGGTTGTGGGGAGAAAGGAACCTTTCTCCATGGTTTGTGGGAGTGCAGACTGGTGCAACCACTATGGAAATCAATATGGAGATACCTCAAAGAGCTGGGACTAGAGGTTCCATCTGACCCAGCCATGCCTCTGCTGGGTATCTTTCCAAAAGAATTAAAAGAATCATACCATAGTGATATGTGCACACCCATGTTTATAGCAGCACAGTTTGTAATAGCTAAAACTTGCAAACAGCCCATTTGCCCATCAGTTTGAAATTGGATAAAGAAGATGTGGTTTTTCTATTAAAATGGAATACTACTCAGCCATGAAGAATGAGAAATTAGAGTCATTCATAGGAAAACAGATACATATTGAGGATATCCTCCTAAGTGAAATAAATAAGTCACACATATACAAATACTGAATAGTTTCTCTGGTGTGAAAAACTATAATGGTACATAAAATCTTAATGATATAACTGGCAACGTGAAATAGGAAGAAAAGGTGTAGGGTAAATGGGAATGGTAGGGGAAAGGTAATAAGGGAAAAGAAAAAAGAACATGAAAAAATGGAAATAAAGTATTTGTAAATAGGGAAGGGAGGAGGGGGTGAAAGGAGGGCAGGGGTAAGGGGAAAAAATGAGAACCAAAACCTGTCATGTAAAGGTACAAGATCCCAATGATGAATGTAACTGCACTGTATACCTAAAATATACCAATAAACTCAATGAGGAAAAAAAATAGTTTCAAGATGATGCACTAATAATTTAAATGAGGAAAGGAAAAATGTGCAAAACATCTATAATATCTGGAATACAAGCAAAAACTCCTGGGCAAGAAGCTGGAAAGTGCATTTTATTATAAGAAATTTACTTTAAAAGTGAAAAAGAGAGTCTAAAAAATCATTATTTTCCTCAGAGGAACAAGTGTAAGGATTTTAGCTTATTTCTCAGCTGAAAAGGTAGAATCCATGAGATAAGAAAATGATCACCTTTTGCGAGCTGAAAATGCCACTGATTTAGTATCCTACACCAATTGAAAATATACTTCAAATGTGAAGTGAGTATAGATGTTTCAAGATAAAAGCTGATAAAATTCAAAACCAGACAGGAACTTCTTCAAGACAGAGAAAATTCCTTCCTTCTCTGTTTCATTCCCCTTCCCTTCCCTGGAATCACTTCTCTAACAAACTACCTGCATTGAGGCTCAGTTTTTAACTCTGCTTTCAGAGGAGCCAAGACTGTGTAACCATCCTCAAAAGCATAACTACATCCTTGTCATCAGTCAGATGTGATTGCTTCCTGGTAGTGAGCGCTTAATCCCATAGTAGGCTATTTATGGAAAATATACTGTAAATCAAACTTAGGTACATGAAACTTGAATTTCCCATGAGATGATACAATGCTCTCTCTCTTAATTTCAATGGTGGCCATTTTTTTGTGTAGAAAGTATTTTAAATGAAAATTATAGAATTGACCAAAAGATAAAGCATAAATTTTTAATATTAGATTATTAAATAGTAACTTTAAAATTCTGTTTTTGCAACTGCTGTTTTAATTTTATTCAATGTATTAGAAGAAAACTATATGTGGGAATTCTGGCAGATATCCATGAGAAAATGCCAAACCATTTTAAAGGGGCTTGAAAAACTGGTTCTGGAATGTTAGGTTTCCTGTTCCTTCTTAAGAAGTTTTCTTTCTTTCTTTCTTTCTTTCTTTCTTTCTTTCTTTCTTTCTTTTCTTTTTTAAAAAATTTTAATTTCCCCTTCCTCTTTTGTACCTCTTCCAAAAAAAAAAGTTTTCATGTGGTAACATAGGCTAGGAATCAGTTGTTAGATTTTCTGCTACACCCAGTGTTGTAACAAAGTCCCCCTCAGAAGCATCTATGTTTAGCTTGTTGTAGTGTTGATATGTGGTAACAAGTTATATCTGGCAAAGCATCATTTGAGTTAGATCAGTGTAATAAATTGGGGCTGATGAGGTGAGGTCTTAGCATGGCACAGGCTGTTGCAAGCAAACACTAAGAATGTCTACACATTTTTTAACCATAGGTAGACATTTCACAAGACATGATGTTATCACAAAGAGGCTGAGTGTTGGTGGTACATCTGTTAAGGGAACAGTGAAAGACAAGTTATTCTGTTGGTGAATTTTTCAACATGGATTGGCCCACTTCACCTGGAACAGCAAGTTAGGATGTCAGGGTTTAATTTTGCCTCCTCTATTTCCTAGCTCTGTCACCTTGGGCAATCTTCTTCACCTCTCTAAACCTCAGGGATTTTTTACTATATGAAAAGTTGGCATAATGACATTACAAAGCTGGGGGTATTGCCTAGTGTGCTTGATGCTAGATTCAACCCAAAACACCACAAAAGAAATAAATAAAGTAAAATAATTAAAATGTGCTTTTAAAGGGAAGGGTGGGGATGAAGCTCTGTTGTACAGTGCCTGCCTGATATATGCAAGGCCCTCAGTTCAATTCCAGCAATGCGAAATAAAACAAACAAGCAAAATTAGTACCCACTTCACAGAGCCATTGTGAATATTAAATAATAATTATGAGAAGAATTTAACACAGTGCTGGCACACAGCAAATGCCTAGTTGATTGGCACTGCCATCTTCTTCCTCTTCCCCCTCGGCTTCTTCCAACAGATCATATGAACTTGTTTATCTTTTCTGATATATTTAACTCTATGTTTTATAAGGTTTGCATCTTAACATCAGCAGCGATGTTTCTCAAGCCCTTCAGCCTCATTTCTGTGAGCAAAAAGTTCCCACGGTGTACTCTACATTCTCATATGCTATCATCAGCATCACTAGACCCTTGACTTATGAACTAGATTGGTTTTCTAGGGCTGGCTGTAACTAAGTCAGTACAGCCGAGATCTGGATGTTTGCATGGGTACTTAATCAAAAGAGGCAGAAGAATCTTCCATTAACCCAATTAACCCAAGCTGTACACATGTCAGGAGGAAACTTGAGGGTCCACTGTATCTGGTTTGCATTTTCATTTGACTTTACTTTCCAGAGCTGATATGAGGAATTGTGTTTATATTTCTGCTCCTCTGGGCCTCTATCCCCCAGCAATCCCATCTCGTACTGCGCTCTGCCCCACCACTGCTGCTCCTTCCAAAACATTGCCTCTTCCTTCTGTCATCAAGGAGTACGCTAGAAGTAAAAATGAGCAAGCCAGTTACCTCACCATAATTTTGAAATTTTTCAAGCACATACAGGAAAAGAATGAAGGGAGGCATAACAGGTTCAGGTTGAAATGGAGGGCAGATATCCCTCCTGGTAGTTCTTCTGATTTCTAACCCTCTCAGGTCCTTACCAGAGAATCTTTCAGTCTTTCACTTCACCTTATCCTGTGCTCATCATTACCACCCCTGCCTGCATCCTCCAACATTATTATTCTCCCCATCAAAATTCTTGTTATCTCAAAATTAAGGTTTTAATCAATTATTATTAACTATTATCATCTTAACAAAAGACTAGCTCTGATTCTAAAAATCATAAATGACTGATGGCTCAAGGTATTAGCTCAATCTAATTTCCACATTGCCATTTCTCCCCCTTCGTGTGATAATAAAAGCATGAATAGAGGGTACCAAAAATTTCTAGTGTCCTCTAGGACCTAGAGAATCTACATTAAAATCTTGAACTAGTTATCCCTAAGGGGTACATTCCCAAAAATTGAATTTAGTGTGACTGGCCCATGTGTGTGCATGCGTTTGGGGTGGAGGAGAGTGAGGAGGTTTGCCTAGATGTGAACAATTGCCCCTTACATAGCTCTTTGGAAAGTATGAATTTTTTGCATATTAAGTGGTCTTACAGTAGGCCATATCTATGAAGAGAAAATTTCAAATCTGATACATGTATTTCTGGGGCCTATAAATGGCCCTTTGCAAATATATAAGTATCCTTTTTACAGCAGATAGCTTATGTAAGGGAAAGACGTAATTTAAAATGAAATGTACTAGTATAGAATGATTATGAAGTTTTAAGGTAGATTCTTATGCTGTTGGCATCTTTGAAAAATAAAGCTTAATCCAAGATGATTTGAGAAGACAAATCAGAGGTTAAAGAACACTACACAAACACTTCTGCTGTCTAAAGCTAAATTGCTTGTGGGCATTCCTCCATCTGTAAAGAGGCAAGAGACAAGATTAATGTTTGTTTGACATGCTAGCCATTAGGTTAACAGTTTAGTCTTCAGTGAGGAAAGGGAATCACTTGTTATTTCAAAAAGTGAGGGACAAAAAGTCTTCAGCTAAGGAAGGAAAAGTTTAGGCTAAATATTAGGAAAAAGAATGTTCTCGTGAACAAGAGCCACAAAGTATTGGGTTAGGTGCCCAAGAGAGGTCAAAGGATCTTCTGTGCAGAATGCTTTCATTAAAATGTCAGAGGTGTATAAGCAATAAAAAATGCAAATGGAGGCAAGACCTTTTTCTGATTCTTTGACCTACCAGGGCAGGAGTCTGGCCCACTCAACAGCAAGCCATGTTCAAGAACATAGGTAAGAATAATTTCTGGAAGAATGGCACTCTATGGACCAAAACCATGCAGACTACAGAATCTCTCCACTCAGACTGACATCTAAATAGTCTTTCAGAAATACACTAAATATTTAAAGCCAGTGTTAAGAGTTAAAAATGAGCACAGAAACCCAGAATTTCAGAGAACTTCAAACAAATGAGCATATGTATTTTTAATTCATTGAAGCAGAACAATATTTTATGAACTGGCAGATCACTTCATAGGAAGGCCAGGTGCCAGGCATGTACACATACAATAAGCCATAGGAAAGTTGTCAAGAAAGTCATGTGAAGTTCCAGTTTATAATCCTAAAGAGACATTGTTTTTGTAACATTTGGTGGGATATACAGGGAAGGCTCAAGGGGACAACTCTGACATTCCCCACCTCTTGCTTTTGTCGCCCTAAGGCTTTCCAGTGGAGCCCCCATCCTCATCCTCTCTCTTTCTTTCTCCCCCTCTTAATTATGGGCTCCAGGAAGTCAATTGCTACTTCCTACTAACCCAGACACTGTATTATCCAACCCAAAACTGATAAGATTGGACCCTACCTTCTCCCAGGTGTGCTCAGGAAGTAGAGGTCCATTTCAGACTTTGAAGGGGTCCCACAGGGATGGGCTCTTCAGTGGGCTTCTGCAGGCATTGGAGAGGGATCCGTGCCTGATCTCTTGGAAAAACCGCTGATGTGATCAGGCAATATCCACAAGAGGATCTCTGGGTGCCTAGTCCAGTCTGGGGGTCCCCTAACACAGGGCCATGGACTCCCAGCCACTCTCTTATAAGTTACCATAGGCCCCCAAATTTCTCAAATTCCGGCAGATACCTCTTTGGATTGTCTTCTAAAAATTCTTTTGTAGCTCAGTTTAAAAAGGGATATTTGGTCCTAGAAAAAGACAATGAAGGCAACGCCATGAGGCCCAACAGAGCAAATCAAATAGGCAAGGCAAGAAATTAAAAGGAGAAGGTGAAAAAGTAAAAACAGTCAACAAAAGGCCAATAACATGTCAATAATAAGTCAGTACATATCAGTTATAACCAGCAATGCCAATGGCCTCAACACACCAATCAAGAGAAATAGACTGGCAAAATGGAATAAGAAGCAAAATCCAATAATATGTTTTGTACAAGAAACACACCTAGTGCAAAAAGAAGCCCATAGACTGAAAGTGAAAAGATAGAAAACAATTCTCCATGTGACAGGAGCCCAGAAAAAAACAGGGGTAGCAATCTTATTTGCAGACAAAGTAAATTTCAAACCAAAACTGAATCTAGTATTATTGATGTAGGACAGTACTGTATCATATCTCTATGAATATAAAATATCTAGTACCTGCTTTATGATACATAGTAGGGTCCGTGCTTTATCAGAGCTACATTTAATGATATTACTCTAGAATGTTCTCTTTCCAGATGATGATTAAGAGGCTAATAGAAAAAATGGTGCCAGGTACCACAGCAGCAACAGAACTTGGCTGTTGTCTGGATATTATTCTTTTTTTGGTTTGTTTGTTTTTTTTAATGGAATGTGCTGAATGTCTATAATTTTGTTCAGATGACTGCAGAACCTGGAAAAGCTGTTGCTGCTATTGATGCATAACATACTATTATTAGTCTTTATACACACACACACACACACACACA